>NW_027493737.1:0-348315 GCF_021521415.1 Bidens hawaiensis | reverse complement strand
GAATGTGGGACGACCACCACTTTCTTGTTACCGTTGGTTGCATACATTAGCTCGATGTTGAGCTTTAATCGACTAAGTGATCGATCCCTTATCTAGGTATGTAAATTAATAATGAAGTGAGCATGATATAGTAATATGAATATATGATTAAGCATAAGAAACAAGAAGAGAAATATTAATATTGAAGTACTTACCTCTGTGTTTTGAAAGGAAAGCCTCCAGTCATAAGTAGCTAAATACATATTTTTGCCTTCATAACCAATACTAGCCAAATTCTCAATGAGCACAGCCCAAACAAAATAGCCAGTGACAAAATAGTCAGCTCCAACAAGTCCAGGAATTGGCCTGACCCGAATGCCCGGCGGGTCAAGCCCGGTTTCATTGTCCAGTGACAAATGTTCAAACCAACACAATGGCCTAAAACAAACACATTATTATGTACACAAATAACTTATCAACTAACACTGCCATTTATTACCTGAGATATGTTGTTGTATGTTGCCAAATATTTAATGGTTTATAAATAGTAATTTTAACATGGGAAAAGTACAAAAGTAGACATTTTCACATAGCACTTTGCAAAAATAGCGATTGACTTTTAGGGGAGGTCTGGGTGAGCTTTTTATTTGATTATTTGATTTTTAAAAAACAAAAAACATTTTTAAAAAGCTCAATTTTAAAGCTTCCGGCGAGACTTTGCTAAACACCTTTTGCTTTATAAAAATCAAATAAGCATAAAAGCAAAATGTGAAAGCTAAACCAAACACCCCCTTAGTATTTTAAGATTGAAATTTATCCGGCACAAAATTTTTTGAAAAGTATAATGAATTCATAAATAAAATAAACCAATAATTGCATGACACTTGTAAAAAGCGTCAGGCAGCGAAAAGCTCCAGCTGGTTTCAGCTAGCGACTAAACTTTAGCCGTATGCCAGAATTCAGCCGGCGCTTTACACGCATTATGCTATTATAGATTTAACTTAGTATTATTCAAAGATTTTAAGGACTAAATTTCATTCTTATAATACTATTTTTATAACATCTTGTGGCATATGCTTCGTGATTTTCTCTTTTAAAATTGCTACTTGTCAACGATTTTAACGCTTCATGAATTTTATAAAAAAAAAAACGTTGGTTTTGCCGTTCAAGAAAATAAAAAAACAAAAAAGTGTTGGTTTTTCCGACGAAGATTGAAGGTCAAATTACGGTCAAACAAACCTCTTCACGGCTTCAGCAAAGCTACCTCCCCAAAGTCGTTTCCGAAAAAGCCCTCGTGAACACGGCCTTCCTTCCCAAAGCTCAAGCCCACCCGTGATCATCCCCGGGACCAGAACCACTGGGTGCACCGCGGTTAACCCTTCATTCTTTAACCGCACACCCGGTGGTTCTGGTCCTTTAAGGGCCCCCAGGCTCACCGGCCAGCAATTGTACAAAAACAACAACACCCACCACATCGAACACATACACCCTATGAACCAACAACACGAATTCACACACCCCCACCTTTGTCTTTCAATTCTCTTACTTTCTCCTTCATGTTTTTTAATCACTTTGGTTGATTCATAGCTTCTCAATGCCGGCTCGTTCGAACATGGCTTTCGGAACCGAAGAACTGAAGTCATGATTGGAATTTACAATTACAAACTGAAACATAAAGATTGAAATATTCAAATTTATGAGAAGGGGTTGAGTACATGTGTTAGATAGGAGGAAATAAATGATGATCTCATTGTCAACATATGCATGCATTGGCATTACACAGCTTTCTTATGACAAAGACACCTTTGCAAAAATGGGTAACATTTCACCGTATAATCTTGTAACACCCACAGAAAATATAAGACAGAATGTGTGTGTTATTTCTGACATTTCAGGAAGAACAGAAAAGAGGACCAAATGCTACATTCGATGGTTTTAAGAACAAGACACGTAAACATAGTGCCAATGAGGTTCTTACACACATAGGGAAAAGAAGTATGTGTGTTTCCCCAGGTGTGTGTGTTTTAAGGGCACGCTAATCAATAATTCATCTATTCTTTCTATGTGGCAATTTATAAATATCTAAAAAATATAATTTAAGTTTCGTTTAATGTTTGTCTATAATCTTTTAGATTATTCTCTGTTTCCGGATCTTACAAGGTGTGTGGCATGGAGAGGCAAGAATTTACTTGGGTTAAATATGTGCAAGGTTAAATAGGTTAAAAGATATATAATGGTAAAACCGTAAAACATAATGATAAAATTTGGTTATGGGTGGCCATCAGGCAAAAGTACAACTACTCATTTCTTTTGAACGCCTTTAATTTCATACACCTAAACTAACTTTACCTCTCAACCCTCCATTGCACAACTACTCATTTTCCTTTACTCATAAGATGACGCGTAGTCATAATCCTTTTTGCAGGGCATTACGTGACACGTGTCAGTCACATTAGCAAAAAAAGGGTTATAACAAAAAAATATAGTGGCATAACCCATCATAACATCATTACTCGTATTTAACCATATACACACACCATGGCCCATGGGCACCATCTACATAGCGCCTGGAGGCGCTGGAGCAAGAAAAAAAATGCCTATGGCATCTCAGAGGTGGCGTGCGGAGCGCTATGGGGTTTATCACATACCACTACACATGGTCTAACAATTTTACAAATTCAACTATTTTAACATAATTTATAGGTGTTGTTAAACGTACATCTCTTAATACTATTTTTATTAGATGTACTCCCTTTAAATTTTCAGATTAATTCTTATATTCCTTTTAACATTTCTACTTACATATTCTTTCTTCAATATTTTTCACTGTATCAAATAAAAATATTAAGTTTTATTTCTTTATTTTGTTTTTGTCTTCTTCTATTATTATTAACAATATTATCAAAATTAATACCATTATTAATATTATTATTAATGTTTACATACACACAATAACTACAAATTTTCTTTAATACATACGTCTAGTGGTAATGTTGTGTGTTCAAAATCCTGCAAGTACAAGGTAAACATGGAGATTTGTTGTTAAAAGTAATTTTATTACATAAAAGTAAAAGAACTTTTAATAAGATAATAAAGTAATAAAAATAATAAATTTAGTAATAAAAAAACTATAAAATAAAAATAAAACTTAATGGTTTTTCATTTGATATGTTAAGAGAAGCATAGAATAAAAAAAAAAGTCTTAGAAGGACTAATATGCCAGCTAAAAACGTTATAGGAAATGAAAGTTAATTTAGAAGGGGCATGCTTAGTATAACAGACCATAAAATAAGCAAAAGAAAAAAATAAAGGAAAATAAAAAGAAGTGAGTTTCATCCAGTGTTTTAAAAACCGGTATGAACCAGCCGGTTCAACCGGTATTACCGGATTTTGTATGGATGCCCGGTATTTTAAGCCCGGTTTTATTGGGTGGTTTACTAGATCTTTGAACCGCCGGTTTTTTTCAAAATACCGGTTTGAACCATCAAACCGGTTTTAGCCCAATATTTTTTAGCTGCTGTGTTGCGGGCTTGCGGCCCATTTTTTTTTAACTGTTAACCTAGCCAACATAAGGATTATAGTTAGAAGAGTAAACAACGATTCCATCTCCCATTACAATCAACTGATAGAGCAAAATCCAAGATAAAATTCTAAATCCTTGTTTAGTAATTATATTTGCATGCTTGATCGATCAATGATAGAGCATTACAATTGAGATTCCATCATTCCCATTATAATAATTTTGTATGCTTGATCGTTGATCAATAACAAGAAAAACTGATTTATTAATAGTCTATAATTAAGATACTCATGCTCAATAAAGATATTTATTAATGGTTTATTCATGATTTATTATGAACATATGATGCTCTTGTGATGATGTTACTCTTTTAGATGGAAAAAACATCATTTAGAGTCTAAGTATTTTGAGTTATTTAACATACATGCATACAATATTTTGATGTCATAAATCTATTGTGTACCTTTATTTTAAAAGAATTTTGTTTCAAAAACAAGTATTTTTGTATCATTTTAGAATATGGATTAATTCTTGGATTATATTTTATAATGGAATCGTATATTTTTGGGTTATATTTGAGTTAAAGTTGCATTTATATAAAATTATAGGGTAAACTATACAACCCGGTTGAACCTTCCGGTACAACCCGTTTCAACCGGTTGTACCATTTTTTAGTCAAATCCGGTACGCATAAAATACCGGTTTTTAAAACATTGGTTTCATCTCACATTGGTGGATAAAGGAAAATGAAATACTTCCACCTCGGTATAAATAAGAAAGTGAGTTCTTGTCCCACATCGCTAGATTACAAAATTTGTAAGCTCTTTATAAGAAAGAGAGCGCATATGAAAATATTCTTGTATGACAAGACACGCTCAGTGGTCCTAGCGGAGGGTGCGGATTCCTGATGCGCACAGGGCTCAGGCATGGGCACGGGCGAAGTGCGATGGGCGCTTTGATGGTGCATTCGCACGCTTGCATCGTTGCGAGCCGCTGAAGGGCTATCTTAGTATTTTTGTGGAAAATTAAAATTTTAAAATATCCTCCCATCGCGCTACACGACGAATTTAGATGCGCCTCATCGCGATACGTGATGACGTGTAATTATCTAGAAACTATTGCGGCTATCGCGCTACGCAATGGATCCTTAAGTAACCCATAGCGATACATGATGTGAAGGTTACGTTGACAGGACATGTTGCATGCCATGTGGCCTCGTTAGGTCTGACTCGACAGGGCTATAGGCTCGTCGCGCTACGCGACGACCTTTGTTTGTGTCCGTCGCGATAGGCGACCGGTTCCAAAAATCAGCTATAAATAGGTTGGAATTGGGACATTCACTCTTCGTCCCAATTTCCGCTCTCTCTCTATCTATATTTCTTATATATAAGAGAAGGAGTGTTGGTATAATACCCGAGTAGTCGTAACGATACCTTCTTCGATCGAAAGAAGCTTATATACACGAATCCAAAAGCTCTGCCTGAACAAGGTAAGACATTGTGCCATCGTGCAAAGTTTCTAATCCCGTGATTATCGTTATGATTATTGGGTTTATACTAATCTAGATACACTACGTTGTGTTTAACCTAGTTGCTTAATACCGGGAAGCTCGTTAATTATAAACTTACAAGGTGAGGCATTCGAATTTTTGTACAACTCACATTTGCGTGAGACAACTGGTTTTTCAATACTATCATGATGATTTTAAACTTATTAGACTCATGACAGATAATCCAAATGCTTTCAAAATATTCCAAAGGATTTTAATTGCATTAAAGTGATTAAGTCTCTATAGACTTACGGGATGATTACTACTGATATTGTGGGGTTTTGCATACAAGGCTTGCTTAATGGGCTATTGCACGTTACTTAATGGACAAGTGTTAGCTAATAAGTAATATGACCACAGTCATAGATACGGTCGAGTGACAAATACCTTTCGGTAATTTGTAAGCAGACAGATGTAAAAACAGCTTAATGCCTTAACTCTAAAATGTGTAATTTAAAAATAAATGAACTCATCAGTATTTCTTGTTGGTCAAATATTTTTAAACATGTTTCATGTGACTTGTTAGAGACATAGGAATGATGAATACGAGCTTCCAGCTTAAATAAGTGGCTTGTCACAAGAATAAAGAAATGTGTTTTGTAAATTAGGGTTTATCCCTATAAAACTTATATTTGTATAAAAATGGGTTTTATTCCTAGTTTATGAAATAAGAATCATGGTGTTTTTATAACTCTGATCAATTTTCCTAACTACGGTCCTGATGAAATATTCCGCTGCTAAATATTTTAATAATAATCACCGATACCACCACTTGATGTTCACAGGCTTTCCTCCTAGGATATAGGGTATGGGGTGTGACACTTAGCAAGAAATGAGGTACATTTAGCCTAAACCAATAATTTATATATGGAAGAACATCATTTATTTCATATTTATAAATCTTATCAGTACGCCCAAAAATCTAAACTTATCTAAATTTGATAAAATTTAGCTGGGAACTAGAAAGTGTTAGGATTTGAAAAGGCTTTGAACCGGATTTGGATTCGACTGAAATTGGCGACAAGAGAACAAAGGCCCGGGCCTATATTTATTTCTTGTTAGTTAAGTTGTTAATCCTAGATTTATTAAATAACTTAGTTGTAGCCCATGGATCTAGGTCCCTCACCGGGATCAAACAACGTTAAAAGTTTCGTGTCATATTTATATTTTTTTATTGCGTGTTTATCGTGTGTGCTTGATTATGTGTTTGTATTTCCGCTGCGTGTCACTCTGTTCCAAATAGGAAGGATATCTGTTCATCCATGACAATATGAGATGAATGACAACCAAGACGAAATCTACCATTTTTACAGTTCCAAACAGGAAGAATGTCTATTCAGCCCGTTCTCTATGTATATCCATATAATTACAATAAAAATCATTGCATTTTTATTATCCTGCTCAATTTATTAATATTTTTGATACACCTATCATTATTTTTTCTCTCCGCTTTACTCGCAACCGCTTTTAAAAAATATTAAAAGATTATACAATGTGAATAGTGTAACCCTAAATTTAATTTTCGATTAAAGTGCCAAAATCATCCCTGAGATTTGATCAACAAGTTTATTTTTTGCATCTACACCATCAAGGTTTCCACTTTCTTGCCAATAACATCCAAATCGTTAACTCTATCTAAAACTTCTGTTAAGTTTTTATAAAATGTTCAAAATACCCTTTTATAATTAAAAAAATAAAATATTTATTACCCTATAAAAGATAATAACAAATATAAAATACCCCCCCCCCCCCCAAACCCAACCCACCCCCACTCATGATATTCCCCCTGTCGCCACTCATGATATTCATAACGTACGGGCTAATGAGACTATAATTATAGCTTGCATATATAGGTAAGAAATTAATCTTTAGTATACAATGAACGACTTCGGTGCATGGTTTATTGGACGAGCAACATAATGTAATTAGGATGAGTTGAGTGTATTAAAAGGATTGTGGGTGCATTTTGACTTGGTAGGCTGAGCTTCATGTAGCTATGTTTAATTTCTTCCTGATTTTTAGCTACTGATTTAATGAACTTGATTTATAACATGTAAATCATCTCACATTATTGCGATTAAATTAGACAGCGGTGTTTCTCCTAAAAGATTGTAACACTTGTCATATTTATTACCTAAGTTTGAGTCCTTCTTACAATGATGTTGCCCATGTTTTAAAGTGCGCACATGAGTCAAGATGCAAACATGAGATCCTCTAGAAGATAACCTTAAGAAAAATCTCATAACCACTAAAGTGGTGATGGCAGGACTTATGCACAAGTAGTTTGGTAGTGCAGGTATCAACAATTATGTACATGATTCAATTCCTAATTAGAGTTGGTAGTGTGATTATGATCTAAAGGTTGTTATAAACATAAATAAATTAAGGAAATGCCATTTGAGTCCTACCCCACCAATAACTCAACCCCCCCCCCCCACCCACCCACACGGGCCACACACACACCACACACACATTTTCTTCTATTAACATCAATGGGGTTTTCATGGATTATTTGTTGGATAAACACGCCTGTAAGATATATATCTAACATAATTATTTGTAACATGCCGCATTATAAATTTTCAAACACATGGGCTTGAATTCGTAATTTTCTCATAGTTATACATATAATCCAAAAAGTGATCCTACCAAATAAACCACAATGTAATTTAGTCTCGAAATTATTATTGTCCTTGCAGCATTTTAATCAAATAATACTAATAGTATTGACTATTAATTGTAGTATATTTTAGCATTTCAGTATTGTACTATATTTTCTATATACTTTGGGCCCCAAATTTTTGGGCCTGACATTCGTAAACGAGCCTAGCAACAAGTAAAAGTTTGTTTGGTTCGATTCGGTTCGGCTCGAATGTTTTTACTTTATTTTATATATAATTATATATGAACAAATATATAAATAAATAGACAACACGCATAAAATATAAGTATACAATTTTTAATACCCTTTTAAAATTTTCATATTCCGTCAATTTTATAATTTTATTAGTTCGATTCAAGTTTACAGAATACTAAAGTTTTGTTTACATGTTCATTATATCTCACTTCAAACTTTTTTCTCCTAAAAATTTACAACTTATTGTACGTTTGTCTAAAAATTACTAATTTGTTTACAAAATATATTATTTACAACCTTCAAACTTTTTTCTTATTGAAATTTTTTAAAATAAAAAAGAAATAAATAATGCTCGAATATCGCTCGATTCGATTTTGACTCGTTTCGTTTTTCGCACGGTTTGAATTTCAGCCGTTCGGTTTGGTTCGGTTGTAAACGAGCCAAGCAATGAACAAGCCTTCGCTCGGTTCGGCTTGGCTCGTGAACAGCCCTAGAGTGACAAGGACCACATATAAACATCTGTCGGACTGTTCGCTCTTTCTATTTTGGGCCTCAGCTTGTGGATTTTTTTCATGTGCAAGGCATTTACGTCAAACAAGCATTTTGGGCCCAAAGTGTGGACTATGCAACTACTTGTTAAATTACGTAATTAAGATGCAATATACTAGAAAGTTGAACAATTAGTTGGGGCGTTGCTTAGTTAAAGCCCCTCCACTACACAAGTTTAATGGACTAGTTAATAATGCCTGGTACGTGACTCACGTGACAACATTTTTACTTAACTAACTATGCTTCGTAAGTGCGTAACACATAATCTTAAGAGTTCCTCTTTCTCCGACTCCATCTTTCATGTCAAGATCCGCAAGGATGAGATTCAAACTTTTGAGATTTGAGTTCGTCTTCGTTTACTTGTTTCCCGGTCGGCCGTTGCCTGTCAAAACCCGGCTGGTCACTCTTTATATTTCGGATAATAATATGATTAATTAGGAAGAAAAAGAAAACATGTTTTAATAGTCTAGTTTGTGGATTAAGATAAACACTCCCACGTGTAAACGTCATCCTTTCCCATCTCACAAGCCCAATCACCCACACTTCCGTGTTCTATTCCAACTAATATAATTAACCCCTTCTATTCTATTCTATATAACAACCACACACACACCTACAAACCAAACCAAACCAAACCAAACCAAAATGGGCACGGAAGCTAACACCTTCACCGGAGAACAACAACCAGCCTTCAAGCTCGTCGGCTTCAAAAACTTCATCCGTACCAACCCCAAGTCCGACAAATTCACCGTCAAACGTTTCCACCACGTCGACTTCTGGTGCTCCGACGCCACCAACACCTCCCGCCGCTTCTCCTGGGGCCTCGGCATGCCCATCATCCTCAAATCCGACTTATCCACCGGCAACTCCGTCCACGCCTCATACCTCATCCGCTCCGGCCACCTCAACTTCCTCTTCACCGCACCTTATTCACTTTCAATCAGTTCCAGCTCCAGTTCCATACCCTCCTTCTCCCACACCGCCTGCCGTGACTTCACCGGCAAGCACGGACTCGCCGTCCGTGCAATCGCCGTTGAAGTCGAGGACGCCGAGACTGCCTTCGCCGTTAGTGTTGCTAACGGCGCCAAACCCTCGTTTGCTCCGGTGACTCTTAACGATGACGTCACCGTATTGTCTGAGGTACTCTACGGCGACGTCGTTTTGCGTTACGTTAGTTACAAAACCCCCAATATTGAGACTAATTTAACGTTTTTACCGGGGTTTGAACCTGTCGAAACGACGTCGTCGTTTCCGGACCTTGATTACGGTATCCGCAGGCTCGATCACGCGGTCGGGAACGTCCCGGAGCTTGCTCCGGCTGTAGAATATGTCAAATCATTCACTGGGTTTCACGAGTTTGCTGAATTTACTGCGGAAGCTAAGGGCTGAATTCGGTGGTTTTGGCGTGTAATAGCGAGGAGGTTTTGATACCGATGAATGAGCCGGTGTACGGGACGAAGAGGAAGAGTCAGATACAGACATTTGGAGCATAATGAGGGTGCGGGAGTGCAGCATTTGGCGTTGGCGAGTGAGGATATATTTAGGACATTGCGGGAGATGAGGAAGCGGAGTGGGGTTGGGGGTTTTGAGTTTATGCCGTCGCCTCTTATTATCGGAATTTGAAGAATCGGGCGGGGGATGTTTTGAGTGATGAGCAGATAAAGGAGTGTGAGGAATTGGGGATATTGGTGGATAGAGATGATCAGGGGACTCTGCTTCACATTTTTACTAAGCCCGTGGGTGACAGGTATGCCGATTTTTAGCATTATGTTCTTTTAATTGTTTGGCCTTAGCATCTTGCTTGAATCACCATGAAATTATCGAAATCGGGTTAGGGTTGTAGCAATGAGCATAGCATATGTTTAATCTTGAAGTCGTCCTGCTACCTAACATTGTATTATATGTTTTTTTTAAACTCTATTGAAATTTGCTAGCTAGGATTGTATTACATGTTTCTTTAAACTCTGTTGAAGCATAAATGCACGAAACTCTTTCATAAAAGAAAAACAGATGGTAAAAGATAAGACGTTGAGGCGTTTGGATTTGTGTTTTGAAATGGATCATCTGATTCCTGGTGTCATAATTATCATATTTTTTGTTGACCGAGGGAACAGTTGCTGAAAACTCAAACCTCCCTAGTAGAACTAAGTAAAATGCAGTTGAGCTCGGATCGTTTTGAACTATATTTCTAGAGCTTGAGCTCGGCTCGTTTAGAGCTATATTTCTAAAGTTCGAGCTCTGCTTGTTTAGTTGTTTAGAGCTCTACTTCTAAAGCTCAAACTCGGCTTGTGAGTAGTTTCTCAAACTTGAGCTAAGCTCGGGAGTAGTTTTTCAAGCTTGAGCGCTGCTCATGGGTAGTTTCATAATTTTTGTGATATCATAATATATATTTAATTATTTATCTTAGTTTTATACAAAATAATAATAACTATTACATTAATATTATTTAGCATCTTAAATAAAAGTTATATAAGTAAAAGACTCGTTTAGTGAAGCCCGGCTCGAGGTTATTTGCCAAAGAAGCCTCAATAAAAGCTCGGGCTCGGCTGGAATGGAGTTTTTAGTTAGCCGATCTCAAGTAGCTCACGAGCGACTCGAACCCTAACAGAAAGTAGTAGAAGTTGTGTTCATACTGATACATTAGAGACCTCTATTATATGGAAATCAAAGTAAGCGTGTTAACAATACATCGATGAAATGATAAATGTGGTAAATTGGTATGTACAGGCCAACAATATTCATAGAGATAATTCAAAGAGTGGGGTGTATGATGAAAGATGATGAAGGAAAGGTGCAGCAGAAGGCAGGGTGTGGAGGATTTGGCAAAGGAAACTTCTCAGAGCTTTTTAAATCTATTGAAGAGTATGAGAGCCACCACTGCTACTGCTACTGCTACTGCATGATTTTAATATCTCATATATATTGTATAATGAATCTGTGGATTCTGTTATATATATTGTATAATGAATCTGTGGATTCTGTAGAAACAGATCTTGAATATATATGATATCAACTTCACAATAAGATATGTAACACGTCGTCGTTATGAACATACATATCTCATGATTATGGTGCTGTCTGTGTTTCGGCTGGTATTGTACTTTAGTTAGCTCGACGCTAATGCTCAAGGGAAAAGCTTGAACTTTACAAGCTGGCGCGGATGGTCTTAGCTTATCTATTTACATAAAAGTTCATATTGAATTTGTTTTAAGCTTAAAAAATTTGGCTGCCCCTTCATAAACCATGTATGCAGTTCGTTTCCTGAATATTTTTTCTTGATAAAAAAAAAAACTTTCTGTGTTTTTTTATAACGTATCTTTAAACGGGACAAAAAAGCACACCTGTAGCACAAACACCATCAACCAGTATGGAAAGCCTTGCTGGCTTCAGTATGGCTCCTCAATCATGACTGGATCAGGTAAGATTGTATACTCCGCTCACCTTTCCCAATAAGCTATAATATTTTTTTATGAAAATTAAATATTATAATCATACAACTATTGGGGGTAAGTAACATAATAGCATCCATTTGAGTTAATTTCTATTTGAGTCAAATTATGATCTCACTCGATTAATACTTCATCAGATCGTGTGAACCATATTTTCGTAATCCAGTCAAGATTTAAAACCATTACATGAGAACAAATTAGAAGCAAAAGTTTATATGTTGCACTTCGATTAAGTATATGATATGAAAATAATTGTTGAGTCAACGGGCCATTAAAAAGATACAAATATGTAAGACGGAGGTAGCATGTAAGAAACAACAACAAACCATCATACCCAATAAATCTCATAAATAGTCAAAAAGCTATTGATAGGGTCCTGAAAGAGTAGTATGTATGCAAACTTTACCTCTATCCATATAAATAAAGAGACTGCTTCTAGAAAGATCCTCTATTTTAAAGCAGGCAACAAACGAACGTGCATGTACCAATAACAAATCAAATTGTGAAAGAATGACATAGTAAAATAGAAACACATATAACACCATAGAACACATGTAGACATACATAAATACATGAAAATCACAAACAAAGTCCATCTATATGCAGAAGAATCTAAGGCCCCGAAAAGAAACTCTACAGAAAAATGTCATATCCTACAAATTTTTTAGCATGTCCCATATCTCCACAAGGGGAAAGTTAACGTCAATAACGTGCAAATTAATTTAACATGCTAACTATGAGAATCAAGTGGTGTAATTATGTAATTACATTGTAAAGCAATATAATGTATATATAATTATATCGTAGTGTAATTACACTATGTTGTAATTACAATACACTATAATTACACTATGTTATATATATATAATTACATTACTGGGTTCTCACAGTTAGAATGATAATTTAATTTGTATTTGATCCAAACTCATCTCCACAAACACCTATCACAAGGGAGTCTAGTACGTATTATTCATCGATAAATAACACAAGTGAAAAATATAGGTTTTTAATATTGTTTACTAGTGGTGTGCATCGGATAGAAGTTGGACGGGATCGAATCGAATTTACCCACACTAAGCCCGAGAATTGAAGATTTGAATAGAATAATCTTAAATATGCCTAGTTTGGACCAGTTTCAAGTTATGTATCTGGGTTACTAATTGTCACTCTTTTTTGTTGTTAATATTATTTGGTCATAAAAGTGAAGCAGGGTCATAACGTCAAATAAAAACTTTTTACGACATAGATGAAATATAGTAACATGCCAATGACATTCATTGTAGAAAATACTCAAAATTTTGATTAATAACTAAATTTTAAAAATAAATTACATATAAAATAACATATTTTAAAGAGAAACACTTTCATACACCTAAAAAAATCCTCATTCTGCTTGAGCAACTTGAAGAACATATTATATTATACCATATATATTAAAGGAAATCTAAAAGCTATCATAAAGTGTAAGCTTTTGTTTTTTAGTCGGTTAATTTTTTAAGTTTTTTCATATTTAGCCCTCTAAAAAGCTCTAAACCGTTTTAATTTAATTCCAAATAATTTCTTTTGCTAAAATTAGTTTACTTTGCAATTTTGCCCCTAAATATTTATGGTTTAATAAGTTACTGATTTTTTTAGGCATATTGGTTTTTAATGATCTAAACTATTGTCTTTTAGTCACTGTTGGTTTCAACCAATGAATTGGCTACTAATGGTCCAAACTTTTAAAGTATTTGTTTCTAACGGTCCGCGACTAACAGAATCCTAACGCCGTTAGTTTCAGGTCGCCGGAAAAACGGTTTTGGTCGGAAAACTCAATTTTTTTCCCGTAAACTCAACATTTTCGTCCCAAACATCTTGGTAACTTCGTATCGGACCTTTAGGAACCTTTTTTCTAGTAAAAGCCCAATTATTGAGGTCGCCAGAAACCTTAGAACCATCGTCGGAATCGATTGATGGTGCTCAAGTGGTGGTAGTTGGCTAGCGGTGAGTCAATTGACGGTGTTTTCCGGCAACAAATTTGAATTTTCCGGCAAAAAACGTTTTCCCGACAACCTGAAACTAACGGCGTTAGGATTGTGTTAGTCGTGGAGCATTAGGAACAAATACTTTAAAAGTTGGGACCATCAGTAGCCAATTCATTAATTGGGACCATCAGTGACCAAAATACAATAGTTGGGACCATTAAAAACCAATATACCATTTTTTTAATGACCACCATACAAAGTTTTATTAGATTTTTTAATATGTCGTTACGACATGTTTATTTTATCTATGTCGCACCGCTAAATGAAGATGTATCAATAAAGTATATAAGTTCGTTGAAAACGAAATTGTATTCGCAATAGAATATATATTTTTTGTATTGCAAGCTGTATAGTGAGTGCGGTACCACGTCGATATCATAATGAGCCGAATCGATACCAGCCAAGGTTTTCTTATGCTTAGATAAGCTTTTTTATTATTTTGTAACAAAGTGATAATCATCATGAGATGCTTGTATATTTACATTTAAAAAACTTGAGCCTGTTCCTCACACACAACGCGCGAAGGGAACACACATTGTATAATACTATACAGTTGTTCTGTTCTACAAAAGCTTTGGGTCAGCCGGTTCCGACGTAATCGAGCCTGGTCCTTGTTGATGGCGTCCACGTGGGCGGCAGAAAAACTGAGTCACATATACATATGATGATCAGTAACAGGGGCTCGTGGAATTCAATTTTAAATTTAAAGCCGGTAAACACATAATCTGTAAGCAAATAAATGCTGTACTTTGAATCGGATCATTGAAAAGCAAAGGTAAAAGATTAAAGATGGAATGTTATTCGAATATACAAGCCGAAAGCACCATGGATCCACACTTTCTCTCTTGGTTATTGCACACAACGTGTTCGACACTATCATTACCCTTGTCTTTTTGTCTTCATGTCAGTTATTAGCTTCGATTCACCTGTAAACGAACCACTGAACTTTTCGTCAAAACATTAACAAATTTGTTTTGTTTATTTGATTAAACGAACCAACATGAATACATGTTTTGTTCTTTCATTTATGTTCGCTTATTTATGTCCGTTTACAAATTAATAGAAAATAATTAAATATGATCTGGATGAGTCATCTGCTTAATTAATTCATCAATCTAGTTAATGGTTTTATATTTGTTCCGTTGTGTTATGTTCATTTACATTTGTTCATATATGCTCGTTTATCTTTTTCCTGTTACGTTCGTGAACTGTTCGTTTGAATTTTAAGCAAACGAACACTAACGTGTTCATTTTTTTAACGAACTAACATGAACATAAATATTTGCTCATTTAAAGTTAAATGAACGAACACGAGCATGCCCTTGCCCGTGTTGGTTCGGTTGGTTTACAGGCCTATGAACGACCATAGAATCAAAGTTTGTTGTCAAGGAACAGATGTAGTACTCTCTCCGCTTATTGTGGTACCAAATCTTGATACTGGATATATGAAGCATACAATTGGTACCCAAGATCAATGTAGGGTGTATGTTAAGGCATGCAGGCACAAACAGCTAAAAGCACACTAATGGTAGGGTCATTTGTTGTTTTAGTAAACAGTTACAACACTTAAAAGTAGGAATCTTGAAAGCAATCCAGTTTATTCTGCATTCTTTTTTTTTTTAGCTTTAGGTGGCTTCTTTTACTTTATGCTTATAGTTTAAAATTTTAATGATTAATGGGACCAATTGGTATCTGGTGAGATGGTTGTTGAGTGATAATGGGTTGTCCTGTGGCACTCAAAGATTACCTTTTTATTGGGGCAAAATATAGTATTGAAAGAGACACAATTATCACTTTTTTTTTTTGTCTATAATCAATCAATGGTCCAAAAGATGGCCTAACTTCACTCGGTTTATGATATGATTATATATGTAACGAGTTTTTCGTATTTTGAATTGCGAAAAACCAATCGTCCATGGCTCCTGCAGGGAAAGCTTTGGGATTCTATAACAAAGCCAATGACTGGTAAATTATTTTTACTTTTGTTTGTTTAAAATTTAACGTTATAATACTTGATTAGTTATGTTTATCTTGTTGCAGGTTTTGTAATGCAGGTCTGCCAAGTGATTTCACCATTGTCATAGATGGAGTCAACTTCCACCTTCACAAGGTAATATTTATTCTAACTTGAAAGTTAAAAACTAGCAAATTTAGTTGAATTTAGTTAAAAACTGCGTATTGCTTCAGTTTCCTTTACTATCAAGATCAGGGAAAATAGAAAAGTTAATCAAAGAAACACAAAATAATGATGAAGGAACTTGCTTTATTACCCTGGAGGAAGTTCCAGGCGATACCGAGGGATTTTTGGTGGCGGTTAAATTCTGTTATGGTGTTCATGTGGAACTTACTCCAAAGAATGTTGTTATGGTGTATTGTCTGGCAGATTATCTTGAAATGATTGATGTGTATGGAGATGATAACTTATTCTCCAAGGCCGAGCGTTACTTCCATAAGAATGTACTAAAAAACTGGAAAGATTGTATGGTGGCTCTTGAAACTTGTGAGAATTTTGTGAAAAGAGCTGATGATCTTCAAATAATTTGTAAATGTTTAAACGCCATGTCAGCAATGGTTTGTACAGATTCTAGTTTGTTTGGATGGCCAATGATGATGTATGGTCGGCTACAAAGCCCGGGTGGTAGCATTTTGTGGAACGGAATTGATACTGGTGCAAGAATCCAAAGCCTGGAGTCTGATTGGTGGTTTGATGACGCGTCACGTCTTGGTGTTGGTTTGTTTGAGAGGTTTACAAAAGCATTGGAAGCTAAAGGCATTCAACCTGAAAAACTAACAGGTGTGATTATTGATAATTCTCCCTTTGTGATTTTAATTCTTTTCTTGTTTCCGTAAAAGTATATCCTTTTTTTGTTGGTTGAAATGGGTCGGTTCAGGTTGAACTAGCATGCTTTTGTCCAAAAATTCAGAATTTTGTTAAATTATTTTTCTGTCAACATTAGAAAATTTTGTTATTACAAAAGTGATGTACTTTTTTTTTTGGATAAAATGATTTTAGGAGGCTTTATTCTTTTGAATTCTTTTTTTTTGGAAAACTTTCAACTCGATTCCATTTGAGCATATTTTCTCTTTGATTTTACTTCTTTTCTTCTTTCGCTAACGGTTCTTCATTAGAGGTGGCAAAGTGGGTGGGTCAGAGGGGTATGGTAATGGGTCAAAATGGGTTTTTTATTTTTATTTCTAAAAAGGTGCCGATGGAAAAATATTTATCAAAATGGGTTGACCCAAATCACTTTTGTGCAAAAAAGTTTTAATGTTTGTAAAATATGATTAGAAACATGACCTTATTTTAATAGTAATCTAGTTTTATTTTATTTTATTTTTTTAATAAAGTAGTTCAAGAGGTTTTACATGTTGTGAGGCCTGCCAGACTGGGTGGGTCGAGCGGGTTCGAGTTACGACCCTATATGTCAGAATGGGCTCCAAGCAAAATGATTTCGTGTCAAACGGGTTTCAAGCAAAATGATATCGGGTCAAAATGGACCGTTTTAAAAAAGTATCAATTTGGTTGGGGTCAAAATGGTTTTGATCAAAATGGAATCGGGTTAAAATGACTCGTTTTAGAAAAAAGTACCCACTGGCCCGGCAACCAAAAGCAAATCTGTGAGGCGATGGTGGTACGTCCCGGCCAAAGCGGACCATATTATGGTGCGGCTGTAGCTGGGCTGTTACAACCCATTTGCACCTTTTTTTAAGTTAAGAAGTTTTTCAGTAGTTACCCGTTTTTACCTGTTGACTACTTAAAGGTGACTCAATTTGACCCGACTAATTTAAGGTGACCAAATGAACTCATGTACTAATGAGTTTTGCCTAAATCAACCCATTATTTGAACAACGGGTCATAATTGCCACCTTTACATATTATAAATACACATTAGGCGACCTTCAACTCTTTAATCAATTTATTTTCAAGCTATTTTCTTAATTTTATTTGTTTAACCCCTTAGAGATAAAACATAAGTACACGGGTCGAAAGTCAAAACCGATGCTACACCATGATTTGTTATCAACAAGCTTGTTGATTAAGCATGATTTTTAATTAATGCCATTTTCCATCCTATTTTGCAGGAGCTATTATGTACTATTGTGGCAAATTTCTTCATGGTTTAGGCAGATGGCAAGACGGGCCGGTTACAAAAACTAAATCAATTGCAAATTTTAACTCGAAAAGTGGCACGATTGATCAAAGACTATTACTAGAAACCGTTGTACAACTTCTCCCACAAACAAAGGGGAAGTCTGTATGCCGCTTCTTGCTGGGACTTTTACGTGTCGGTTTGATATTGGGCGTTAATGATAAATGTCAAGAGTCACTTGAAAGGAGGATAGGAATGCAGTTGAATCTTGCTACATTAGATGGGCTAATGATTCCTAGTTATTCTGATTCTGATACATTATATAACACTGATTGTGTTGAAAGGATTATTAATTATTTTTGTACTTGTGAAGAAACAGGTAGTATAACTATACTATCAAAGGATGTTTCTAAGCTTGTAGATAGTTTTATGGCAGAGATTGCATCAGATGTGAACTTGAAACCCGACAAGCTATATGCACTAGCGCAGGCTCTTCCGGAAGTGTCTAGATCTTTAACCGATGGATTATACAGAGCTTTGGATCTTTATTTTGAGGCTCATCCGTGGCTGCCAGAGAAAGAAAAAGAACAACTTTGCCATGCCATCGACTGCAAGAAGCTATCGGTTGATGCGTGCGCTCATGTTTCTCAAAACAAACGCCTCCCGCTAAGATTTGTCCTTCAAGTGTTGTTTTTTGAGCAGATTCATATGAAAACAGCTCTAACGGATTACCTTAACATGTTGAATACCGAAAGTACCCCTACCGGTTCTATGGCTATTGGTTCAACCATGGCTAGCCGGATAGATGGGTGGGTGAGTTTGGTTCGTGAAAACAAGGGACTAAGAGTTGAGATGGAACGATTGACGGCTAGAGTGCACGAACTTGAAGCAGAGTTGGGTAAAATGAGACAACAGATTAAAAGGATTAGTTAAAATCTCGTGTCTTAAAACTAGTTAAGACAGTGTTTATGCTCAAGCATTAGCACCCTATAGGGTTAGTACTGTTGTACGGGTACCAAGAAAACCCATCCAAGAAACGTTATTGATCTTGTATGGGTTTTCTTGATTCCTTATAAATTTTTTTTTTTCATCAATCTTGTTTGTATTTACCTAATTGTCCCCTTTAAATAACTAATCCAAGTCCAACCTTCAGAATATGTATATTCATGTTTAGTTAACCTTTTCTTGTAGAATACTCTGTTTTACATTTTTTTAAACAGTATATTTTCTTTTAACATTTAAGCGAGTTACTTAGTGACTTTCGTATATCTTGCTTTAATTTTCCATAATAAACCTATAACTTTGAAGCATATTTTGATTAGTATAAATAGTGGTACAGCAAACGGTATCTTTCTTTTTTAGTCCTTGTTTAGCCAATAAGGCGTTGGGTCTTCACATTTCGCTCATAGCATCTGTTGTTCTTGGGTTTTATGTACTTATATCACTTATGTCACCACAGGTCTAGTATTTTGACAATATTTTAAATACACTATTTATTTAAGTTCTTTTTAAAAATCAAATCCGTTTCATAGTATCTACTATTTTATTAGAAAAAAAACTGTTATTCTAGAGTTTATTTCCCATTTGTCTGAATATAGCCTAATCCCCGGCCTAGTGGTAGGAAGCTTAGTTTTTTCAATGAAGACTCAAGTTCGATTTCCACTTGTGTCACTTTGGGTGGATATTGGCAATGAAAAATTTGAGTTAAGCTTTATGCAATGGACACATTTTGAATCTTGAGCCCACCCAGGTTTTCGTCACAACGTGTGTTACGCCAGAGAACTCTGCTAATGTGGTGGCACAACGAGTGCCAAGTGACAGCCAGTGTGGCCCGGTATTTCCTCGGGGAACGCTCAAACCAAACTCTGAAAGCCAGTGTGGCCCGGTTAAGACAGCATAGTCTGGCTAGAGTAAGGCAACGGGATTCTCCAAATTTAAATAGTACAGTAGCCTAAATACAATAAAGTATTCTTTCTTAAAAAACATAATTTAAGTCTAAGTATATTAAAAAATAATTTTGTTTTGATAAGATCTAAATTAAATTAATTAGGGGAAATTCCCAAAATAGGTATTTTTAAAAAGAAGTTCCATGTTTTAAATATGATTTGTAAAGAATTCAAAAAATAAGTGTTTTAAACTAGTCGTGACAACTAGATTATTGGTGTCAACGAGTAGTTTACAAAGCTAGCCGCGACGACTATTTTAGGCTAAGAAAAATTCAGGAACGAGTAGTTTGACGCCCTAAACTTGTTGGGACGATTAGTCTAGGTAAAAAATAGTTTGGACGAGTACTTATGAATTTTTTTGTACTCTTTTTAATATTATATTATTATATTTAAGTTTACTCATAATTAGTTTTTCTTTTATAACTTTTAAAATATAAAGTTTTAGTAAAATCTAAATACACCATCGAGACGCGTTTTTTAATCTACGTGCCGACATAAGATTTAAAACTGAGCGGGTAAAAAAAAACCACGATATAAATTTGACTGGCTCGGTTTTGAATAAATCTTATGTCCGTGCATAGATAAAGAAAAACACGTCTCAATGTGTATTTGGATTTTAGTAAAACTTTATATTTTAAAAGTTATAAAAGATAAACTAATTATGAGTAAAATTAAATATAATGATATAACATTAAGAAAAATACAAAAAAAAATCATAAAAACTCGTATAAACTATTTTTTTTACCTAAACTAGTCGTCCCGACAAGTTTAGGACGTCAAAATACTCGTCTATGAAATTTCTTAGCCTAAAATAGTCGTCGCGACTAGTTTTATAAACTACTCGTTGGCATCAAGAATCTAGTCGTCACAACTAGTTTAAAATACATATTTTTGAAATTATTTACAAATGATATCTAAAACTTGAAACATGATTTTAAAAATTTTTCCCAATTAATTATATCAATTTTCATTGTTTTTATATCAACATATCCTTCCACCGATGGTTAAAATTGCCTTATGACAAGAATCTGATTACTAGTACTTAAGATATCATTCACATTAAAATTTATGACCTATTTGGATGATTAAATTTCCGATTACAGAATCACAAATCATCTATATTTGGCACTTTTTATATTAAGTAAAAGCTGAACAAAAGATTTTTAAAATTTAGTTTTATAACGTTTTTAATTCAAAATATATTTTCTACTGTTTTTGTATTTTATGATACAACAACTAACCAACAACCAGTTTACCTCACTACACCAGGCCCATTATGAAGCCCACTTATTAGGCCCAAGTATAATAAGTTAGGGTTTATGTTTATCGTCCCCAAGACGACACTGTATCATCATCATCATCTGTAGCTTTCACCTTTTAATCATCAATTCTTCTTAATAAGTCAAAATCCAACATATTTAAATACAAAAATCATAACTTCAAAAGTCGCCATTGTTTCCGGTGACATTTCCGCCATGGCGTTATCTCCACAAGGGTTCATCGTAATGAAACTCAACGATTCATCATCCCGCAGAACCGAGTTACCAAAGCAGTTAACTTTAACCTTCAAACCCATATTCAAATTCAAGCTATCTATCGTTTTACACAACCGGGTTTCAACGAACCCGGGTCGGAGTCTGCATGTACACAAATTAAAATCATTCGAATCGGATAATTTAGATAATTTAGGGAACATGGCGACTGTGACTAGTGTTTTTGAGTCAAACCCAGATCGGAAAACTGATGAAAATGATGATGATAGTGGAGATGATGATGACGGTAACGGAAATGTTCCGCCGCCGGGTAACGGCGGCGGCGGTGGCGGCGGAGATGAGGATGATCATGATGAGAAGGAGTTTGGAATGTTGATGAAGTTTGATGACGTCATGAAGGTGGCTGAAGCTAATGGTGTTAGTCTTCCGGAAGATATGTTGGAGGCTGCGAAGGCGACCGGGCTTCGGGAGCTTATCGTTACTCGGTATATGGAGTTACAGGTAGTTACTTTAACCAATGTTGTAAAAGTAGGTTTACCAGGCCAATATGTATTGGCCTTGTTGAGTTTTTTAACTCCGTCTAGTTACTAAGAATCTATCAAAGGTGGTCAACCTCAGCCAGAATCGATTGCATCTAGTCGGTGAACTTGGGCCGATTTTGACTTAAAAGAAACATAATTTGTATTTCTATAATATTAAAGAAAATATCATTTTTTAATTAAGGATTAGCAATTTTTAGAATAATTTGTTATTTAAAAATATATCTCTTATATATATTTATATTCACCTATTTTATTATAAATATTACTAAACTTATTATATTTGACATATATATAATTTTAAAAAATTAATTTTCTTTATATTTAATCAGAGTACACCCAACTCCCTAGTCGGCCGCCTAGGGTCCTCCTAGCAACTTTTGCAACCTATTTTTAACCGTTGTTATGTTAATTGTTAAATGGATTGAATTAGGGCTAATGTTAGGTGATTGATGATTTGGTTATTAGAAATCAGGTTGGGCTTTAAGTTTCTTGACAAGGAATTTCGGTATGCTTCGGAACCGGTTGCTTGCTGACCCGTCGTTTTTGTTTAAAGTCGGAACTGAGGTTCGTGTACTGATCTTTACTTGCATGCCGTAATTGATTGGTGGTTGCATGTTGTTATGTGTTGATGGTTATGATGCAGATAGTGATTGATTCTTGTTGTGCGACATTTGCCGAAGTGCAAAAAAGAGGGAAAGATTTCTGGAATGAGTTCGAGTTGTATGCTGCGGATCTTTTGGTGGGTATAGTGGTTGATATTGCTATGGTGGGAATGTTGGCACCGTATGCGCGCATAGGGAAGCAAACGTTAGCGAGTGGCGGTTTGTTTAGTGGTTTGAAGAACTCTGTTTCAGCTCTGCCTAGCAGGTTATTGTTATGTCTTTATTTTAACGCTCGGGAAATTAGCTTGATGTTGGTTTTTTAATTAATTTTGGACTTTTTTGGTTGTGTAGTGTGTTTGAGTTTGAGAGACCGGGGATTAGATTTTCAGCACAGCAACGACTTGCCTCGTATTTTTACAAGGTATTGTCTCATGTTTTACAAGCTATTATTATACACATAAAAGTGGTTCTGGTGATAACTTTGTGTTTTGGTTGTATGAATTCAGGGTATTCTGTATGGTGCAATTGGATTTGGTTGTGGTATTGTCGGCCAAGGAATTGCTAACATGATTATGAATGCCAAACGGTATGCGATCCTTTATGAAAAAAGATTACAATTGTTGTGATATTAATAATGAAACGCCTAAATGTGAGACTTGACTTTCAGGAGGATGCATTCATCAGAAGGTGATGTAAAGGTGCCTCCTTTGGTGCAAAGTGCTGTTCTTTGGGGTATGCTTGTTATGTGCATTTGTATTTGAAGTTAAATAAATTATTAATAGGAGCAAGCATAGTAATGATGCTATGAACATTATTGTTTGCAGGTGTTTTTCTTGCGGTGTCTTCAAATACGCGTTACCAAATCGTCAATGGGTTGGAAAGCTTGGTGGAAGCTTCTCCATTGGCAAAACAGGTTCCTGTAGTTGCGATGGCATTTACAGTTGGTGTGCGTTTTGCAAATAACATTTATGGTGGGATGCAGTTTGTAGACTGGGCTAGATTGAGTGGTGTTCAGTAATAAATAATAATTTGTCGAAGTGGTTTCTGTTTCCTTTGAATGTAGAATTTGGACATTTGGCAATTGGCAGTCACTTGTGTGCTAGCCAGCCTTATCTTTAGCAGCCTGCTGCTTCATTTTGTTGGATTTTCAACCAGAAATCTTGTTATATATTATCTCCTTGGTATTTACTTAATTAATTGATGCAAGCCAAGATTTTGCAAATTCTATCTTGATTAACAGTGATGATTTAGAAAGAAAATGAAAAGAATAAAGAATCTCAAAATGGTTTAGATAAAAGGTCAAATTCTGGGTACATTTGAACAATATACCCTTTTCTGCTATAAGGATAATATGGTCTTTTGGCTTATGGATTCTAAAGTTAGACATTTTGAGGGAGAGCATAATCCAGTAATCAATTGACCAGTCTGTTACTTTGGAATAAAAAAGATTGCTGGAATAAAGATTATAAGTTGTACAGTTTGAGCATTTTGGTCATGTTTGACTATTTTCTGGTCAAGCTTGAAATTTGGAAGGCTCAATTGTTTAGGTTCAACTCTGCTACTTCTAATATCAAGGGTAAACTGGTCATTTTTGGCTTGATAAAACTCCACTTTTTTTATGGGAAAAGGCAAAATACTTTGGAAATTGGATATGGAAGGGTAGCTTAGGCATTATAGAAAGAGAAATTATAGGCTGGTCTTCATTCCAAATCAATATTAGGCCAATAAGGATAGAATTTACTTAGTTTAGACTTAGAGCTTTGGGTCGGATTTAATTGCCTCATGTATTTATTGTATAGGACCCATAGCTATATTAGGTGTTGGAAATAGAATATCAACTTAGGGAAATGCCCTCATGAGTTATTTATTATATTCTCTTTTCATTTTCTTTCTAAATTTCCATTACATTTATAAAATTTACCGGACCTTTGTCCCTTTACTAAAAAAAATAGAAAAGACAGTGAAACCCATAATATACATAATGACAATTTACTTAATCACTTCTATATAAATATAAACTCTAGTTAAATATATATTATTTAGTTTTAATGCTTGTTTTGGGTTTTTAAATCATATTTATGTAAAACTTATATAAAAAATCAAATTTGAAAGGGTGTCATCATTTGTTTTCTAATTAAAATACTAGTAAGCTATTCTATGAGTTTATCTATTTTCTTGTCGTTTTTTATTTGTCAAAATATTATTTATTCATTTCACATTGACAAAAGAGAGGAAAGCATACAAACTTGTCAAATGCGAGAACAACTTGGTGGAAAAGAAAAGAAAACAATGTAAGGAATTCTGCCTCAATAAATCAATTGCCAGATTTCACAAATATTAAAAGTGTTGATGTAAAAAAACATAATATAAATTTGTGAAAGGAAAAAAAAAAGACAATGATCATAAGCATTACTTATCATGAGACAAAAAAAAAACACGACTGTTAAATATTACTGGAGATTAAAAAATCGAATCGTTGATGAAAAAGGAGAAAATGGTGGCTGCTCGTGTTGTAGAAATGGTTTTCAAGGTGGCCATGTAGTCTTTCCATCTAGTCTAAAAATACTTTTGTTATTGAAAACATAACACTATTAGAGAATGTTATCACAAGTAGATTTATCACATACCTTTCTTGAACACCCGCAAGGCCGCAACATATTAAAACCTACCTATCTTGTATGGGTTACAAGGCTACAACTTAAAACTAATTAATACCAAAGCGAATATAAATGTAAATATAATTATAATTATAATTATAATTATAAATACTATTAATTTGCATAGTTTGGTGTCATCGATACATGACCTGGTTTGTTCCCTTTTTTTATAAATAATTTCTTTTTTGTTTCTATTATTTAAAGTTTTTATGTTATTTTTTAGAAGTGACCGAATTCATTGGTTCTCCGCGGTCACACTATTTTTTAGGACCCACTGAATTTGCGTCGGTTCCCCACGCTGACACCCAGTTTTTTTTTCACCGTAATTTTTTTTAACTACGTAGGTATTATTATATCTTTTTTTATTTTAAATATGCTAATTTATTGTACTTGGATGTTGACATATTTATATTTTGGTTAATTCTTGTGCGTAAGCTGGTACTTATTGAATTCACATCGACTTTACAATCATACTATACCGATTTTACCAACCAACTACATGTTCTTTTGAACATGCACTTTTCTTTAGTTTACGCCTTTACTCTCATCAATGATTCGAACTTAATCAATACTGGCCCAATTAGCGTCCCGCTGCACATTTAAGTTCAATATTAGTTGGTTTGGGTTGGGGTTTGAATTTTAAAAATCATAAAGTTTGTAAACGGGAAGTCCGTAGTCCAGGCTGACTCCCAAGTTTTAGTCAGTCCACTTTCTTTCTATAGATCGCCTGGATCTGATCTGATCTGATCACGATGGCGTTGTCCAGCATGAGAGGTCTGTCCGTCTTCATCTCCGAAATCCGTAATTGCCAGAACAAAGAACAGGAACGCCTTCGTGTTGATAAAGAGCTTGGCAATATCCGCACTCGCTTCAAAAATGAAAAGGTTTGTATTTTATTTATTTATTCAACTTTCATGTAAATTAATTAAGGTCTTTCTTTGACAAGCTTAGCTTTTGCTAAGTGTGAATTAGTTTAGTTTAAAGAGAATTTTGCAAATTAGGTTTAATTGGATTGGTCAATTTTCTCATTGACCAAAAAGGTGACTGTGAATGCCAATTGTAAACTAACTATTTGAGATGAGGATAATTGATAAGTGTGACCTTAATTCAACTACAGTTTTTCTTTTATCTACTTAAAGATGATTTGGTCATATTCACTGCGGCTTGTTTTGGATGCATTAAGTGTAGAATCACTAGTTAGACATGCCGTGATGAATTACTGTGCTGTTAGTTTAGTCTCATGGAGTGTTGTTGTGGGTGGATTGAAGTGAAACCTAAAGAAACATACTAGATTAAGAGCTCTTGCAGTACCTTAAACAGGCGAAAGATAGGCTCGAGCCTGGGTGTGCAGTGTGAAACCAATACATAGAAGTCTAAAAGAGTAAAACTTGAAAAACACACAAGGCTCGATAAAAAAGAGCTTTATTTGAGATCGAGCTCAGCTCGTTTCGAGCTTTTTATTGATCCGATCTTGATTGGCTTGCGAACGGTTTGGCTCGTTTGCACTCCTAGGTGTGGGATCTCAACATTCTTTCACTCCATTCTCACCAAGTAGTTTGTTAACATAAGTGTGGATTTTTTGACGATTATAATACTTGTAAGGAATAAGTACAGCAAAAAAATTTGAATTCACTATCAAGCTTCTATCTTTGTAATCATCATCTTTAGATGAGTTGTAACTTGTAACTCTTCTTAGTGATAAGAAGTGCAGTAATAGCAGCTCTTCAATTTCTGTGGGATTAGATAGAATCACTGCTCTGCTACCTTGTAAAATAAAAATTTAGGGGTAGGATTGACACATTAATAATGAAGAGAAGTTCTTTGTATATCATCATATTACGTGCAGCATTTGAAAAAAATGTACTAACATATCAATCAAAAACCAGTTGACCTTAAATTCATGTCTAAGTTATCGACCAGGATCATCTAACATATTGTTATGACCTTACACATTTTTACCAAGCATGCTTATAATTCATTGTTTTTGCAAAGAATGTAATGAATTAAAGAGAATGAAAGAACGGAAGGGCCTAGGGGTGCGGGTTGCCCTTCTGGATGAGGGCATCAGTTTTCTGTTTATGTTGGCTGTCAGTCGTAATGAATTCTGCATTTGTTTTTTTTTTCACAGGGGTTAACACCATATGAGAAGAAGAAATACGTTTGGAAAATGCTTTACATATTTATGCTAGGATATGATGTGGACTTTGGTCATATGGAAGCTGTTTCTTTAATATCTGCACCAAAATATCCTGAAAAGCAGGTACACAAAATTATATATATTTGTTACATAATACTGGTTCATGTGATGTATGCTGCAAAGTTGTTTTGATCTCTTTGTTGCAAACTGGAATTTTTATTTTCACATTATGTGATCCTGCAGGTTGGGTATTTAGTGACATCTTGCTTGCTCAATGAGAATCATGATTTTTTAAGATTAGCCATTAATACAGTTCGTAATGATATTATTGGCCGCAACGAAACATTTCATTGCTTGGCTTTAACATTGGTATGGATATATAAGTTTATTTGTGAGGTTAAATCAGATGATCTTTACTTATTTGTTATTATAACTATACAAAATGATTCCATAACTAACAGGTTGGGAATATTGGTGGTAGAGAATTTGCTGAATCGTTAGCACCTGATGTTCAAAAGTTACTTGTAAGTCTATGTTCATTTTGAAACTTTACTTAATTTAAATGAAAATGATTAATTATTGACGTCATTTTACTTTGTACGGTTGTACCTCAGATCTCAAGTAGTTGCAGACCACTGGTGAAAAAGAAGGCTGCACTTTGTCTGCTTCGGCTTTTTAGAAAAAACCCTGATGTTGTTAATGTTGATGGCTGGTAAGCTTTTCTTTTAATCAGATACATTGTTTTAGAATATCCTTTTAGCTCTCTTTGTGATTGTAGTTTGGTAAATTTGCAGGTCAGACCGGATGGCACAATTGTTAGATGAACGCAATCTTGGTGTTTTGACATCATCAATGAGCCTGTTTGTTTCTTTAGTGTCTAATAACCATGAAGCATACTGGAGTTGTTTACCAAAATGTGTCAAAGTATTGGAATGACTTGCTAGAAATCAAGATGTTCCTCAAGAATATACATATTATGGTATTCCTTCACCCTGGCTTCAGGTTTGTGCACTTTGTCCTAAAAAACTTTCTTACAAATAGATGTGATCAATGCAACCATTTTTTTTAATGATATTTGGTATTGCAGGTGAAAACAATAAGGGCCCTTCAATATTTTCCAACAATTGAAGATCCAAACACAAGAAGAGCATTGTTTGAGGTTCTACAACGAATACTCATGGGAACAGATGTTGTGAAAAATGTTAATAAGAACAATGCATCTCATGCTGTCTTATTTGAAGCTCTTGCTCTAGTAAGTTTGCATGATTGCATCACAACATTATCATTCTTATACATTCTATTAATTGTTAAGTTTCACTGAATAATGATCATTTAACCATCCTATAACAGGTAATGCATCTTGACGCTGAAAAAGAGATGATGTCACAATGTGTAGCGTTACTTGGGAAGTTTATAGCTGTTCGTGAGCCAAATATTCGTTATCTTGGTCTAGTAAGTGATTAAAATAATAAATAAATAAATAAATAAATGGTAATATAAGTTCAATGTTTTAACTTTTGAAGCTTTTTATCTTCTCGCTATATTCTGATGGCGTTATTTTTTCAACTTGGTACACACAGGAGAATATGACTCGAATGTTGATGGTTACAGATGTCCAAGAAATTATTAAGAGACATCAAGCTCAAATTATTACCTCACTGAAGGATCCTGATATAAGGTTAGAATGCTAGATAGCTCTTAAACGAATTTATCGTTTAATTTTTATATTTGTTGATAATATCATCATTTGTTTTATGAGTTTTTTTTATTTTTGTATTGATTTTCTTGAATACAGCATTCGGAGACGTGCACTGGATCTACTTTATGCTATGTGTGATATTTCAAATGCTAAAGACATCGTTGAAGAATTATTACAGGTAGAAATTGCTAGATATTAACTATCTTGTATCTCAGTTAACAAATTTTAAAAACGTGTTCGAATGCTAATTTGTTTTGTTACCAATGACATCTTTTTTCAGTATCTTGCAACAGCAGAGTTTACAATGCGTGAAGAGTTGGCACTAAAAGCTGCTATTCTTGCAGAGAAATTTGCTCCTGATTTATCATGGTATGCTCTTCTTTTTTCTTTCATAATTAAATCTACAAATTTGATTTTGGAACCAAATTGTATTTTATTTGTTCAGGTATGTGGATGTTATTCTTCAGTTGATTGACAAAGCAGGAGACTTCGTCAGCGATGACATTTGGTTTCGTGTTGTGCAATTTGTAACTAACAATGAGGACCTTCAGGTAATCTTCTTATTTCTTATTTAATTTACATTTATTATTTTGGAATTGTGGCTGTGTTATTGATATATTCATAGGACTCACTGACTCACACTTGCATACTTCATCAGCCTTATGCAGCACTGAAAGCTAGAGAGTATCTAGATAAGCCGGCAGTACACGAGACAATGATGAAGGTTGCTTTATATTATTATGTAAATTAGTTTCACAAGTTTATATATAATCTTTTCTCATAACTATATAATTTGGAACAAATAAAATTTAAACAGGTTAGTGCGTATCTGCTTGGAGAATACAGTCACCTTTTGGCCAGACGACCAGGCTGTAGTCCAAAGAAATTTTTAGCATTTTACATGAGAATCTTCCTACTGTTTTGTGAGTATATTTTTGCTTTTATTTATTATATTTTATTTAATCATTATTGCTTATAATCTAAGATTCTTATTTATCCAGGACACCTACAATTTCCATTCTTCTCTCAGCATATGCAAAAATTTTGATGCACTCACAACCACCAGATTCAGAACTGCAGAATCAGATTTGGGCAATATTCAGCAAGTTAGTTTACTCATACGATTATCATTGTTTTATGTAAAGATAAAATAAAATTTATTCACTTTCTAATGCTTACAGATATGAAACGTGCATTGATGCTGAGATACAACAACGAGCTGTCGAGTATTTTGCATTGAGTAAGAAAGGTCCAGCTTTGGTGGATATATTGGCAGAAATGCCCAAGTTTCCAGAACGTGTGGTATATATTGTTTGGATTTGTTATTTATATATATTGATATATGTTGTTGTCTTTATTCAACACACACTCATGATTATTTGACTTTGATACCCTTTTTGAAGTCATCTTTGATTAAAAAAGCCGAGGACACTGAAACTGACACAGCAGAGCTAAGTGCTATCAAGTCGCGGGCCCAACAGCAGGCTTCTAATGCCCTAGTGGTGACAGGCCAGCAGCCTGCAAATGAACAACCACAAGTGACCCAACTTGCCATGGTCAAGATCCCTAGCATTAACAACATGGTAAGATTAATCTACATAAAGAGTCTACTTTCTGATTTCATGTTTATCAGCAACTTGAGTATATTCACAGGAAAATAACCATGTGGACCAAGAATTGACTCATACCAATGGGACTGTGAGTGAAGTTGAGCCACAAAATGCTGATATTCTTGGAGATCTTTTAAGCCCACTGGCTCTTGAAGGACCACCAGGTGTTTCTGGAACTGAAACTTTAAGTGAAGATGGTGCCTTAGCTCTTGCACCTGTTGGAGAGCAGGAAAATGCTGTCAAGGTACTGGTTTTATCTCGCTTGCATATATTACATTGTTTTTAAATATTTATATCTCTTTCTAATCTGGCGTTTGACAACCTTGCAGCCAATAGTGGATATTGCAGAAAGATTCCATGCTTTATGTGTTAATGATAGTGGAGTTCTATATGAGGATCCTTATGTCCAGGTACTCACTCCTGCTAATAATGTACGTCAGGGTAATATTCTCCTGATTAATGTTATTCTTGTTATTATCGTAGATTGGTATTAAAGCAGAGTGGCGAGGTCATCAAGGCCGTCTTGTCCTTTTCTTGGGGAACAATACAACTTCTTCACTTGATTCTGTTCAAGCAGTAATTCTGTCTCCATCCCATCTGAAACTGGAGCTTTCATCAGTACCTGAAGTTATTCCTCCACGAGCACAGGTCATAGGTCATTCTAATTTACTTTTAACATACTAAATTTTGGTTCTTAAGATAAAGTTGTATTCATTTGTTTAGGTTCAATGCCCACTTGAAGTTGTAAATCTTAGTCCAAGTAGGGATGTTGCCGTTCTTGACTTCTCGTACAAGTTTGGAACCACCTTGGTAGTTATCCTTCATTTTTGTATCATGTATGCCGGCAACGTTTCGACATCAGCAGTTTTGACTTTTTGACTGTTGGTCTCACACAGGTTGATAATAAACTTTCGCCTTCCCGCAGTGTTGAACAAATTTTTTCAGCCAATGACTTTATCTGCAGAGGAATTTTTCCCACAGTGGAGATCACTTGCTGCACCTCCTTTGAAACTTCAAGAAGTGGTTTGTAATTTGTATACATTTTGTTGAATTGACTTTTATCTATTTTAACATTACAAGTTTGCAAAAATTTTTTTATAATTTTTTTATATACAAAATGAACAGGTTAGAGGTGTAAGACCGATGCCCTTGGGAGAAATGGCAAATTTGCTGAACAGTTTGAGGCTTATTGTTTCTCCTGGACTGGTAATTTCTCTTATGATTATTGTAATAATTTGTCTTTTTACATTAAATAAAAGAGGCAAACCTGCTTACGATATATGTCATTTTCAGGATCCAAACGCAAATAATCTAGTTGCAAGCACAACTTTCTATTCTGAAAGTACACGGTCCATGTTATGTCTAGTAAGTATAAATAAATATATAACTAATTAAATAACTTAAATCACTTTATTTTAATTCCACTCTGATCGCTAGTGATATCATAAAACCATTTTAATAAATTTTCAGGTACGAATAGAAACGGATCCAGCTGACAGAACCCAATTACGCATGACAGTGGCATCAGGGGACCCCACACTAACATTCGAGTATGTTTCCGGTTTTAAATTTCATATCAAAAGGAATAATTACTATATTATATTAGTGTATGCAGAGTTTAATATTATCTGGTTAAATATCCACTTAGGTTGAAGGAATTCATTAAGGAACAGTTAATAAGCATTCCCACAACCTCGAGGCAGCCGGTGCCTCAACAACCTCAACCAGCTGCTCAAACGATTTCATCATCAGATCCTGGTGCTTTACTTGCTGGTTTGCTTTAAAAAGCTTTGAAAATAATTTCATTGGTTAGAAATAAAAAGTTGGAGAATTGTTATCTTGGAGGGCATATTGCAAGAGTTGTGATGACGACGGGTGGGAGCATCATGGATATGTTTTTGTTGCTTAGGTCGGGTTTGGTTATTTTCTTGGTGAGGGTTTACTTTGGCTTTTAAATTCTTTGAAACATTTATATCATTTATAGGAGGTTGCATGATGATGCAATATGGGATGGATGTGAAGTTGTATGTAAGGTTATTTGTATTGTTTGGCAGTGCACATATTCATATGTAATTTTTAATGACATTCTGGAAAAGAAATCCCATATTTATCTCATGTAAAAAACTATCAAATTTCATATTGCATTTTTCATGTCACTTTATTTGAGTTCTAGGGTTACGAATACAATGTTTTTAAACTTGTGTAAACACTCAAAACAATGTTCCATTTATGTGTGAGTAGAAACCAGAAGAGAACTGACATTAACTGTTTCAAGTAAACACTCTTTGATGTGTGCTACACACAAATTTGTGGCGTAGCTTGTTGCCTGTTTGCTTTCTATTTCGATGTAAAAGTTGCTGTTTACGTTTTAGGCTGAAATGAAGTATTAGTATGCATAACATGCATTTATTTGATAACTAACTAGTTTTACTACCGGAATAATTAAAGATTTAGTTTTGATTATGATTGATTCCTTTTCTTTCGTTTGGATTCAATCATTTTATATTAACATGTCATATCTCTTCTGTATATGGTATATAATTAGAGGTGCACAAATCGGGTATTAAAAAAACCCGGGTTCGGGTATCATCGGGTATTGGAAAATCGGGTATTAGTAATACCCAGGTAGGGTTCAGGTCTGGGTATTGGCTTGAAAAACCATACCCTATGTACCGGGTCCGGGTCGGGTATTGAACCGGGTCTTCAATACCCGGGTATTTGAATACCCTATTTCCGGGTATTGAAAAAACCCATTTTCTGAGTATTTGAATACCCCGTTTCCGGGTATTAAAAAGAACATTTTTCTGCAGCGTTCTTTCTGTTAACGGGCCTGCTTTTTTTTTTTTTTTCTAATTCTAACTCCATTTTTTTGCATACAAACTTCAAAGCTCATTCAAACATGTGTAAACAACAAAACAATAATATAAAAAACATATATTTTATGTGTTTTAAATTGTTATTTGGTATATCAAAAGGCGTTGCTCTAAATACGTATTTATATCAAATATGTGCTTAAAAAAAAGATCCGTTGAAGAACGGCTATAGATCTATGGGTAGCCACACAACCACTGCCAAGTGTCACACAAACACATGTGCACAAACACTAATATTCGAGTATGCAACAAAAATCAAGTTCGGGTATGCAAAAAACCCTATTCGGGTAGGCAAAAAACCCGGGTTTCGGGTATAACTAGAACCGGGTTTCGGGTATTATCTGGTTTATATCGGGTACGGGTTCGGGTTTCAACATTGAAAGTCATACCCTATCTGTACCCTACGGGTCGGGGTCGGGTTCGGGTATTAAAAACCCGGGTTTAAGAAAAACCGGTTCCAGGTTATTTTTTCGGGTTCGGGTTTTTTTTCACCTCTAGGTATATAGGTTTCACCCTAAATATGCATACGTTTTAGTATGAAAATTCCACATATAACATTGATTACATTTAATTTACATAAATGCAAATATTATTATCTCTTCAAATAATAACATGAAATATATATAATCAAAATCATTTATGTTATCCAAATAATAATACGTGCATTGTTGAGCCGACTTGTTAAAATTCAAATCATACGTGACATTTAGGAACATATTTGACAAAGTAGTGCTATTTGTAAGCTGTGCATTATGCACATAGATCCAACATCATAATGCTATTGGGCCATCACTTGATTTTATACATCAAATCTTGATTCTTTCCAAGTGTGTAAGCAAGTAATCACATCACATAATACAAAATTGAAAATTTGAAAGTGTTAAAAACTAAAGAAAAAAAGACCTTTTTCAATAAAGAGACCAAACATTTGTTTAATTTAATGGTATGAAGTTGGATTAAGATACATGACTCCTAACAAAGGTAAAAGAAGTGAAGAAACAATAGATGTCTTTAGTCTTCCTATTGCCACCATATTATACCTCTTAACAAAGCAAAATTCTAAAAGACCCAAATATAAATATTCAAAACAAAAGCAACAAGAAATGCAATAAAAAACATAAACATCAATTTTCTTCAACTCAATTGTATACTATGACCCTCTAACAAACCACCTACTTTTCTTATAATTTTCACAAACAAGATCAATCTCCCCAAAACTCCAACCTTTTTAACATTTTTTCTTCACCCTCAACAGTATGCGCTTCAATCACACGAAACATTGTATATACCGAGAATAAGTTGAGATGAAAGAGATCAAAGAAGCACGATTTTGCTTAGCAAGGTTCAAGGCGCGATCAGAGTTTCTAAGAGCTTGGGACAATGGTGCCCACGTATCCAAACCCGACAATCAAGAATGTGATTGTTTGGAGGAATATGTATATGAAGTAGTTGTGCTTTCCATACATAAAATCATAGCATCCGGTGAAGAAGAGGAATACCGCAAATCCAAGCTCCGTGAGATGAATTCTACATCACCAAAAAGACAGAAATTAAATATACATAGAGATGGTGTATAGTTTTAACTCTTATTTATACATTGTTTAATAAAACCATTGTAAAAACTTTCATTCCATTGTCTAACTTCAATCTTACCAAACACTGCCTAAAAGTATTGAGTAGTTGGTGAAGTTGGATTTGGTCATTTTTGGTCATGTTACCAAAAAATATTGGATTTGGTCAAGTTTAAGAAGTCAAAATAGAAAGAAAGCCCCGAAAAGAACAAAGAGAAAGCTATGATTTTACCTGTCACCGATATTTAATTTGAATTTTTTTGGAGCTGGTTTGGCAGCTGTTTTGTTGTTCTTGAGAGCATCTCCTAGTTTCTCGGTGACAACCCACTCATTCGACCTCTTTGCATCAAGTAAACCGATGAATGTCGCCTTTGTACGGTGCAGAGACATCACATTCTCAAAAAGAATCCAGTAGAATAATAAATGTATGGACCTGAAAAAAAACAGTTTGTCATATATCACACAAAATTCAAATAAACATTATGATGATGAAGATGATAATAATAATAAAAATAATAATAATAATAATACCTAGGAGTTCCAACTGAATTCAAAGTGGTGATGATGCATGGGATGTAAATGGCACCCCAAATTGGGACTTCAACTTCAGGTACCAATATTGTGAGGGGAAGAACCACACAGAAGAAGAAAAACGTGACCATATGCGCGATGATCTTTCTCACAAAGAAGAAACTGTAAATCACATATACTTTCTTCCATAATGTCACTTTCTGCAAACATAATAAAATCAATCAAGATTAATATTTAATATAATAATATCATTGCTGTCAAAATGCATCAAGAAAGACGCTTCAAATACGAACCTTGTTTTTAACGATCTCCATCACCATTTTCCTGAACAGATTGGCTGGACCACATGACCACCTATGTTGCTGATAACGGAACGCTTTGAATGTACTAGGAAGTTCGCTTTTAACCTACACCATGCATCAATGTAGCTTCTTAATCCAAGAACTAATTGCGGGTACCATTTAAAAAATTGTTAAAAATGTAAATTTTGCTTCTTAATTCAAGATTTAAAAACTAACCTGAAGATCACCAAGATAGAGGAACTTCCAGCCTTTGAGACCGGCTCGAACAGCAAGATCCATGTCCTCCACGGTGGTCCGGTCCTTCCACCCTCCCGCTTCATTAATTGCAGCAATCCGCCACACGCCGCCAGTTCCTGTGGTAATTTCATATATCCATGTTACTCTACATGTTAAAACCTTTAAAAAAGATAATTAATTAATTTTGGTTGTTTAATTACCATTGAATCCGAAAAACGCATGAGTGGCTGATCCTACTTCTTGCTCCACTGTGAAATGGTAATCTAGTGACATTTCTTGCATTCTTGTCAATAAACATTCATCCGAGTTCACTGCACAATTTAACAAAAATAAATTAATTCAAAATACTTTTAAGATAATATTTGACTTGATATAAATTGTGAAACAGGATCAAAAACATTTTATTATTAACATGAAAACAGTGATAACCAATTTGCTGTTATTACTAGGTTTATTTTTATAGGTGTTTGTAGTTATTTTTTTTTTCGTATTTGCTAATTTTTTATTATGAGACATAAATATTTGTTGATTTATATTTTGTTGTTATTATTAGATTTTTTCTTTTGTTGTTATAAGTATTTGCTGGTATTAATTTTGTTCTTGATTTTGATTTTTTGTTCTAATTTTTAGGTTTTTTTTTGTTATTATAAATTATTTTTTATGTATATTGGTATTGTCATTGGTATTGATTCTTACATTCTCATTTTATTATAAATTGATATTATTTACTACGTTCTCGTGCTAAAATTAAAATGTACATAAACCTTCCTATAAATTGTATTATTGATAATTATTAAATAACTAAAAAAAATAAATTAGCAACAAATTATATAAGTGGTTAGTCTAGTGGGGTCATGTGTTATTCTTATCTGGCCATGGAAGCTACATCTCACATGTTTCTACATCACAAACACAACACGCCATTAAGCACATGACTTCACAGCTTGTTTTTTTGTCACTATCCTACGTGTAATTACATCAACGGCCACCTCATCAATATCTAACCTCTTCATTTAAATAATTAAATACACTAATTTATATAATAAAATTGAATTTTTACCAAAGGGAGTAAAATGTAAAATCAAGTCCCTTGAGTGTCGGTGAATCCAGCAGCTGTACCAACGACATAATGCACGTGGACAACACGGTACTAAATTACCAAACACCCCTTGTCTAGTGAAGTTATTGAAATGACGAAAACACCCTTGTCCCAACAACATTTATGACGGGTATTTTGGAACTTAATCAGGATGATTAAGTCAATACAGAGGATACAACCTTCTAAAGCATGAGTTACAACTTCCAAGAAAATCATCTAAACCTTAAATTAGTTAACTAAAGTACAAGACACGAAGTTTTTTTTTTTTTTTTTATTTGAATGTTAATGCTTTCCTCCTACTATTTAAAAAATACCACCATTGCCAGGAATCGAACCCTGGACCTCTCACCCAAAGGCCAAAGCCTTTACCATCCCACCAAAGTGGAGATGGCACAAGACACGAAGTGGTGCATTCTAGTAGTGTCACAATCGGACGGCTACGATCCCGTGATTGGTGCAGTCTGATTGGGTCCCACACCTTTACGGCAACATGTTATTTATCTTTTAACTCCTTGTACTATACTCTTGTTTTAGAACTGATCCATGTACTTTTATATTATTCTCTGTCTAACCCAAAGTTATACGCTTCTTGTCACCAATTATTTGGTTGGGATTTTTATTGTTATTTTATTATATTAAATATTAAATAAATATCTATGTTTTCCATTACTTTAATGAGATAAAAAGTGAACATTATAATTTCTTTTTTTCTTAAAAGTGGTTCAGGCTACCGAAACTTCTACACTGTTAGCAGGTGTACTCTTTCTTACCTTTTATTTCATTTCTTTTTTCTTTTAATTATTTAATTATATTGGGGTTGTATTAACTATACATAGTCAATGTATCAATTTAATTAACCAAAACTTAAGACTTATGAGGGATGGTTTATTTAAAAAACAAAGACTTACCAAACCGCCACCGGGCTTGAACTAGGGCAATTTGAGGGTTGAACTCGAGGAACGGGATGGCCCGCCTGAGAAAGTCGGGCTCGGGACGAAAATCGGCATCAAATATGGTCACGTATTCGCAGTCTTTAACATAATCATGCTTTAATCCTTCTTTAAGAGCACCAGCTTTGTAACCTCCTCTATTTTCTCTAATTTGATACCTGATATTGACCCCTTTGCTTGCCCATCTTTGGCATTCTTTCTCAATCATATCCTAAAATTTATAAAAACAAATTATTTCTCTTTTTAAAAAAATCAATATAAAAACCAAAAATAAACTAAAAATGGCATTAAATGTTAAATGAATTAAATCGGCTGTTTAAAAATTAGAATCAGTGAAATAAATAAATTTGTATCAACCCCATAAAATTTAATGATTTGCATTAAACTGTAAGATACATAAAAAATATAAATGTATCTGGAACAAAAATAATCGCCTATAGTCAAATGGTCAATGCTCTCATTTTTGTGAATTCGGATGTTGAAACCGTGAATATAGGCTCTAAAAATGATGTAATCATTTGAACAAGTAAAAAGGGTTGAATAAGATGAAAAATGATTGAAATCTTCTTTATGTTTTAACTAATTCTATACAAACTTTTATGCTTCAAATAGTTGTACCTTGATGACAAAGTCAGTAGAGTCATCAAGTACTTGAATCACAAGCCGATCAGATGGCCATGACAAATTACACGCCGCCCCAATTGAGATCTTGTATACCTGTGACGTCATCATTCATTCAACACATTAAAAACCTTAAAAGTTAAATTCCCCAAAAAATCTTACAAATTAATAACCTTAAAAAACCAAATAAATGTCTTTCCACCTGTTTTATCAAATATCATCTATGACAAAAAAAAAATAATAATAATAAAAATAAACGAACCGAACCAAACCTCTTTCTCGTTAAACATGGGGATTTGAATCAAGACCAAGGGGAAAGCCGAGTTCCCGATTTCCAAATCGTCCCGAATCGGCTCCCAATTGTACCGCTTATCGGGTTTCTTCCAAAACAACTTAACAAGAATAATGACAACACCCATGTAAAGGCGTTCCATAAACAACATAACAGTCATGGCCAGACATATATAAACAGCCAATTGCAGCAATGGGACTATCAATGGCGCCTTAATTAAGTCCCACAGCATCCCAATTTGCGCCGCCAAGTCCACCGACGCTCCCGGAAAACTCTCCGGTATCAAATTCTTGCCGGAAATGACGTCACCCATTTCGAATTAAACTGAAACAAAGGAAAACAGTGGAAAACAAGGGATCTTAGATCTATGAATGTGATTGAGATTTGAAGGTTTTGTTGAATACCCAGATGAGGAAATGGGTGGGTTTGATGGGATTCCTAACCTCAGCTTCGGATTATGCCAAAACAGTGGTGAATCTGTGAGTTCTGTTGGGTTAAAACAGAGCAGAAACAGAGGTGTGTTGTGGCATTGCCGAAGAGAGGATAGGAAATGAAGAGGGTGAAGATAGAGAGAGAGTGAGGGTTTTTGACGTTTTTTATAGTCGATTTATTATGTTTTTTTAATTATTTTCTTACCTTATTAGTTTTAACAAATAATAAGAAACTAATAATGTGTTGCTTTGAGTCCTGCTTTCTATGTGGTTTTACAAAGTTAATCCTTCCAAGTTCTACCTATTGACTTTTTCTTTGTGGCCTGGTTGGTCAACTTGGCATGTTTAAAAAATCAAGAATTTAAGGTGTTACATATATGTATAGTGTTTAGTTTATGCCTTGTGATATACATGCGGGATGACTTGAGCGGGCGACGATGTAGCATTGGCACAATAAAGAACAAGGGACAGGATCACAACATCGCTATCTAATTTGTCACTATGATAAGGGAACAACGAGCCGCGTATTGGTGGGAAATAGGGGAGATGTTTCACGTATGGCCTGGTCTTAGAGCAAAAACGTGTATTAGGGATAAACAAAACGGGTACTGGTACGGAATTGGTACCAAGTTTTTAGTTTCCGGTATCAATACCGTGACGCTACTGGTACGGTACCGTTATTTTCCGATTTTCGCATACAATACCGGTACCAAGATTTTGTAAAAATCAGTACCATGTATGAAGAAAGTCATAAAGCATGTCATTATTTGTTTTATTTGTAATAAAAAAGAAATCTTTGTATTAAAAAAAATTTCATAATTCATAAATAATAGATCATATAAAGCCTCATAACTATGGGATCCTTCATAATGAGTATATATGTCATTGCTACTTTTCACATTTGCAGCAATAGTCGATACTTGATAGTTTACAGCTAGATTTTTCTTTGGTGTTCAACTTTTAACAAAAGTTCATGAGCATAAATAGTAACAAGGAGCCAGATTTTAAAAGTGAAAGAAGAAGGGTTGAAAGTGAAACTTCGATGAACGAATTACTAGTCAACGGCCATCCTCCGGCTGCTAATCTTGTAGATGATGTAGTTACTTGTTACGTAAGGATATTCCGGCGTATAAAACTAAATCCCATCCCAATTTGATAATACTATGCAATAATATGTATTTTTTTAAAGTTAAATAAGTTAGACACTCTTTATATCTACTCTTAAATTATGAATATACACTACGAGACTCTAATCCTCGCACTCACGTATTGGAAAGACAAAATCTCATTAAACACCTTAGTACCACACTGCCACTAGACCAAGAGGCCTTTGGTTCCGGTCTTCCATAAAACATTGACATGTAAATCATTATTTCACAAAACAATGGCAAACTGGTTTTATTTTGTTACGCTTATGTTTACAACTGATTACGGCATGTTGCTTGTACGAATATGACACGAACCTAAAAGTTTAGAGGAAATGAACATGAAAATCATTTGATACACAAATAGATGCATTACACATGTATTCACTGTTTGATACGAACACAACCTGTTTAACACGATTTTTTTTTATATATATTTTTCATGTTAATTCTCTAGAATCACATATTACAATCGATTATGTTAATATGTATTAAATTTAATATATATATAATCGGATACTTATTTATTTTGTAACTTTTGAGTTCTAGGTTATGTCTTACGTGTCTGATAACAAATTCACGCCTTTTTTCTAGTATTAAAAATAATGTATACATTTAATCAACAAAACGGTTGTGGCATTTTTTTTTGTGAAAAATACATTAGTTTTATAACTAGTGAGTCCATTGCTATTACATAAATAAAAGACAGTTTTGCCGACTAAAATTTTAGAAATAGGTTGTTTGTAATTTAGGAAGTCGGTGTAACAAAAAGTCACCACTCCTCTCATGCGGGTGATTTGTTACTTGAATAACTTTAAATAATTTATTAAAAGAAATGAAATTTGAACAATATGAACATAAATTGAAAATTATCACATGTTTTGTTGACAAGAAAAGAACGAATTCTTAATCATAAAAAAGATAACTCTAATATATAAGTATATGTTTCGAATTAAATTAATAGCTAGATTTAATAAGACTGGTTGTTGCAGGCGGCAAAGTGACATGGCCTGGCTTTAACGCCCAGCACACCTCATTGAGGCGTTAACGGACGGCAATTGAGAAAAAAAGGTGGGGTCATGGGGCTTTAACAAGGAAATGGTCATGTCAAACCACAACATGGGCTTTAACGTGACAACGAGGCTTTAAAAGTAATTATTAGTTAAAGCTTCGCTTCCTACTTGACAATGATGTGGTGTTTTAGTTTGGGTTTCAAACGCCCTCTTCCACAATAAGCCTAAATTACTTTAGATTAGTTAAAATGCTAACGATAAAAATAATAATTAAAAGAAATTGTTTGTTACATAGTAGTGTGATCATTATCATCTAAGCTCTGGTAATTGGATACATGTTTAAGACACGATAATACCGGTTAATAAAAAAAGTGCGATATGCGATTTTTTTTATTTTTTTTTTAATAATTAATAGGTTGGACTCCATCATTTTTCCTTATTGGTACATGAAACTTAAACTGTCTTATAGTCATGACATATAAAGTAATTAAACGAGTCATATTCATGTTTAATACTTGTGTTAAGCGCGCCCTTTTAACATGTTAAACCTGTTAAGACATGAATTGTCATGTTACCCATTTTAGTAGTTCAGAATTTGATAAAATTTATAAGTCAATCAATCGAGAGTTTCGCTTTAAAATCAAATATCAAATACTTACTCTAGGTACCTAGAATTGATCTAACAACAATGTTCTTGGATCAATCTCACTTTAGAGCTAGCATAAATCACTCTAGAGGAGCCAAGATCTCAGATATGTTTGGTGTTTGGTTATTTCCGTAAAGGGAAAGAAGAGAAGGAGTGGAGAGAGTTATATAGGAATTTGACAAAAGGTTGTGTAGCATATGCATGCTTCACCTTTTATAGATGAAGCCATGCTATGCCTCTTTATATTATAAACCGGCCCAATGTGCTCATCATGCATAGCCTCGGGTCCAAATATTATAACAACATAGGCTGAAAGCTAATAAAATACATCACACATGACAGAAATAACACAAAAGACTAAACAACAAAATAGGGTCTAACATTTACCACTAACGAAAATAGAATTAGACATATTAGTTCAACTAAAAAGGTAACCACCAATAATAAACCAAATAACTAACGTGTACATATGTTGTCATTTCATATATTCTTAAAAGTTACCTGTTTTATCTTACATTGTAAATAAAATTTTGCAAGTTTGTAAGTCTTTAAACAAAATTTTAGATGTAAATAAAAAAAACATAAAACTAGAAATACAAATATTATTATATAAGTATATTCATAGGAGTAGTTCATGGGAAGTTTATTAGATCCATAAAAAGGTTGGAAATCCAAATGCGTGAAGTATCATGTGAAAGACAAAAACATAAAAATGTAACATGTCATCTCAAAATACAAAGTTGATAGTTATTAAATACAAGAAATCGATTGTATCTTGTGACATTAAATTATTTTACAAGATATTTAGTGTGACAACTATAAGATAAGATAGTGTTTGATATGAAATATATTTAAATGCTTAGATATACAATTAGGCACATCAATGCTTCACATAATCAATTAATCATCTTCAATATTTCAAGTACCAAATGAGTACTATAAAATAGACTCTTATATGTTAAAAATAAAAAATCATAGATTAACGGTAGTTATGCATTAGACTATTGGGGTTAGTTTTCCTTATTGTTGGGATTTAAAGAAATTTAGTATTGTTGGGATTTAAAGAAATTTAGTGTGCTTAAAAAATGTTTGTGGGTTTGTTTACTGGTTATTGATTTAAATTTTTATATATGCATAATCAATTATTTATCTCAATCTCACCCATCGTTACATTTCATCTTCACCATTACACACTCTAGTAAGACATATTCAAGCGTTATGAAGCATGGCTGGTTAATCAAAAGTGCTACCGCGTGCTCATGTCATTTCCCCCTAGGCGTGGGCAGGGTTGACAATAGGTCGGGTATTGCTAATCCTATACAAATACCCGGTTGTAAAATTCAGTCTTATACCAGGCCCATTACCCGTCGGGTATGTGTCGGGTAATTACTCGTCGGGTATACCGATTAGTTTGTGAAAAATAATCCTATTAGAATTTTGAAATATATTTTTTTACCATTATAATTATCGTATATATTTTTTATTAATTAACCTTTAAACAATGACAAATTAAAATATGATACATTATGTACACATAAATGTTATCATAAATAATTAATATTACTATAATTTTCATAAGTTTATATATAAACTTGATAAGATGCAAAATATAAATAAGATTTTTTAAATACATATCTTAAATTCAAAATAATTTCTTTGTATAATGAACCTACAAAAATAAGATGTTATTAGACAAAGGTTAAGGAAAAATAAATTGAAAATGAAAAATTTTCGAGTTTATAATTCGGATATATAGTTCTTATAAATAGGTATGTGTTTTTGGTAATTGGGCCATGTATCACCAAATCTTATATTCGGCTAGTACCCGCGAAAATTTTTCAAAACTAATCTTATACCCGGCCCAGTATCCGTCGGGCTTCTGGTATACTCGTCTTGGATGCTTCGGGTTCGGGTATATCAACAGGGCTCGGGTTATTTTGCCATCCATAGGCATGGGGCATTATTTCACAAACTTCTTACTCAAAAAACGAGTAATGATTTAATTAAAGAAACATTTATTATTCAATACTCTTTTAAATGTATATGGAAAGGTGGGTGAATAGTTTGATTGATTGGAGAAAAACAGGCTCCATTAAAATTGCCCATTTGAGAGTTACAATGCCCTTTCTTTACGTTTAATGGAGTTGCAATGCTTACATAAGAACACAATAAAAATAGCCAGGCCGCAATTTATCCTCATCGAGATCCCAAACACAATAAGCCTTTGGCAATCGTGAAAAAGTGAAGATCTTACTATTACTCCACGCCACACCTCCCTATTTCATGCATGCATGCATGCATCTTGGTAACCTTTTTATTGCTCCGTTACACCAAACATGTTTCTATCCGTCTTTTTATCAATTGTCTTAAGGCAAATTCGTCAATCAAAAAACATTCTTTTCATGTATTCATACCAACTTTTACTGTGTATATGTGATATGTCACCCCTCTTTTAATATTTTTGACTGTGAAAATCCCTAAAATTCTTTTCTAAGGTTTTTTTTTTCAATTGTTAATGGCCTATCTAGGTAACTTAATGTCATGATCAGAAGTAACTCAACTGCCAGAAGGAAGTAATTTTGTCTAAACTCTGTAAGGGCACCTGTACTGGGCGTTTTTCCGGCACCCCAAAATTGCCCTTAACTCTACAAATAAATGAGTGTTGCCCCTCCTAGCGTTATCCAAAGAGCGGCGTTCCCACTCTCGAAAGCTGAATCATACTTTCCATAAATCACTATCATGCACATGTTTTCATTTTATTTTATTTTTGTTAAACATTATTTTATTTATTGTAGTTGAGTGAAACTATTACGAATATTTTTTATGTGAAAATAAAGAAATTAGCCTTTTTAATTTTTAAAAATAAAAGATAAAAAAGGAAGAAAGTTGACACTTTGTTATACAATTACTCAAGAAGGTATGAAAGACTCCGTTCATATTAAGGCAATATCATCATGCTAAGAGAGAACAATCGAAAACAAGAACGAACAAACGAATGCTGGTGTCTGGAAGGATCCAGCCGAACGCAGATCACTAGGAGACTCACATTTATGCAAACAGTAAAACTCATGTTAATCTATTACAGGAAGGTTGGATGGTTGCAAGTTGCAACCGTATGACCACCTACCATCCATGCATATTGAATCCCATGTTAATCTAATCGCATATCATCGGCTTGATTTTATTTTTATGTAACATATATTATCAACTACAAATTCAAATATATTGAAATAACCAAAAACTAATGTCACGTGATAAAGGATATCGTTAATTAGTCGTTATTATTTGAAAGTAAAGGACAAAATAAAAATTAAAACCGAAAAACAGGCAAGAAAAAGTGGGAGATCATATACATGTGGCTGACCGTTGACCGGAGTTGATGCAATATCTAACTACTTTTCGGCCTCCCTTGATCCAAGCTCTAATTTGCGCGGGTAAAAACAAAATAAACACAAAAATGTCAATATTAATACATTCTAAGACGATTTTATAGGAGCAAACAAAGTAATCTAAAGTAAAGTAAAATTGGTCAAAAATCGTTGCACCCATGACCCAACCCTTCAGTTTGCGTTCATACTAATTTTTTTATTTTAATTTATAATCAAGGGTCGATTTTATTAACCTTTAAAAATCAATTGATACAAAGTAGGCCAGTGGAGGAAATTGTCACACCCCAACCGACGACGGAATACGTCAAGGCGAGAAGATGATTGCTCATAGCACATGATACTACGTGTTACAATAGTTGTTCAATTCAATTCAATTCAATTCAATATCAAGCAATACAAAGATACAATGAAACAAGTTGTTTTATATTAAGCTAGGTCCAATCATGCAATCCTATATCTTGCATAAAGTAATCTTTAACAAACAAATTTCTAATACATGAAAAACACGTAAGAGTGTCAACTAAAAATAATTTGTGAGAACATAAGTTTTAATAAAATCAGTTTTAAGTTGAAAGCATTCCATATGTGTTAAGTTACTTATATACCTTGTGATAACAGCCAAACCTCTGACACATTTAGCGGGTTGTCTAATCCACGATTAGACTATTATGTTTAATGTTTAATGGTCGTCGGATTCTGAACACACAGGCCTCTACTCGAGGCCTGAGTGGCGAATCGGGCCAATGGATCTATCATCATACTACCACAGGCTTAACAAGTTAATGGTTGTCAATACGAATATGTATACACTTGTAATGATCACACATAACGAAAATAAAGCTTGAATAAGATAGCATGTAAAATAATTGGTTATGCATGTTTTCCACCCCAAAGCAGAAAATGTTTAAAAGCATGTAAAAGGGGCTATGAACTCACCTTTGTTGATGAATTGAGACTTGCAACACTTTGGTTTATAGCCCTAATGATCAAGAAAGTTGTTATTAGGATGTTACTTTATTTCGGTGGAATAGAATCTCCGACCTCAGGTTCCCAAGAAAAGGTAAGTGGGTCCATTCAACCCGGGCATGCCACTTGGTTTTTCCTTAGGCCCGTAGCCTTAGTGACAGAACCCTTGGCGAATATCTATAGATTTGGTGTTTGTTTGGAAGTACAATTGGATTTTATGGTTTCATGTGATAACTTTATGGCTTAGGTTTTAGATAATCTTTTCTAGAAAAAAAATAGGTTGCTTGCTGTTCAAGATACGAATTTTTAAAAATAGTAAACCTTTGAATTAGATTATCGAAATTTTATATGTTGCAAACGTATGAGTTTTTTTTATCTTATATATGTTTTTTATAAGATTTAAGTGGTTATTAAAAAATATATATAAAATTCGTAAACTACTGAGGGGTCTAATTCGGAGTCAGTTGAGTAGAAAATCATTAAAAATCGATACTTTAACAAATTAAGGCGATTCCGGTTGGATAATTTTTCTAATTCACAGTTTTACAATATATCCAAAAATTGGGTTATGATTCGTAAACATGGATGAGTTATAACATTCGTTTTGAGACCAAAGTTTTATGTCAGGATTTCAGCAAGACCCTTTATTAAAGAAAAATAGTAAAACGTTTTTAAATTTTAAAAATTTTACATCAAAAATTACAGAGATACTATACACATAAAGAACCAACTCAGGCTTTTGAAATTTGTGATTTGAGCATATTATGTCCGAGATCTAAGCGTTGAAATAAAAGGTTTTTCTGCAGAATGAAAGAACAAAATATTAAATGAAAACCAGAACTTATTAGGAAGGAAAACGACTTGTGAAATCTTTGAGAGGATGAGGATCACGACTTTGCAAACTTGGGGCTTTGGAATATTCAGGTTTGGAATGAATTTTGAGGTTGCTATGGAATTCTATTTATAGGGGTGTCTAGAGAGAGATTGAGATGAATTAAGGATATAATTTGATTAGGTTTTGAATTCAAAAGTTGGATAAGGCAAATCTTGAAAATTAAAAATAGAATATTCTAAAAGATTCCATTTTGATTTAAGTTAAATTAATAAAACTTTAATGTTACATGTTATAAAATATTAATCTAGATATTTCGGTTAAACATGTCAAATTAACGATTAAACATGTATATGATGAAATGAACATAGAATCATGTAATTGCTCATATATTAATAGTATACTAACTAGAAATAAATAATATATGATTCCATAATAATATATATGATGAATTAATACATGAACATTATTAAATACCAATATGGTGGAATAAATATCTCCCCATCATTTGAGTACGTATTTGGTGGAATTTATATGTCGTAGTTGAAAATACATTTTAATTTAAACAAAGAAATTAAGGAAATTATTATATTAAATATTTATTCAGTCTCTAGTGTTTTCTTGCTTATGACCACTTCCGAGATGCAAAGTAAACCCTGTACTTTTGATTCTTTAGCTTTTGATAAAGAAGTTTCAACACATTTTGCATGTCACATAAAGAGAGAGTGACCCATTAACGTTTATTTATATTAAACTAATTGATTATTGTATTATTGCATAATTTACACATCTCTATTTATTAAAACTATAAACAAAAGATTATCGCATATCATGTATATTATTTGATAAGATCAATGTTCCTTTTCTGTCTAACTTTAGTTTAAAGAATTATTATATATATATATTTGTGAAAGAAAAAAAGATTAAAAATAAAAGAAAATTATACAAGATGCATTAACTAAAGTGGGATTTGATGTCCTTAAAAGAACAAGTAAAGAAGGGGACTTGTTAAAAGCTACCGACACTTTGCACACAGGTCTTAATGTTACAACTTTTGTAGCGTAACTTGTAACTTTTAATGCATAAGTTTTTGGCCTTAATGTACACCGACAGGATAGCATCACAGATTAATACAAATGAGTTGTCTCATTGGAAGTTGTACCTAACACACATGATGAAATACGACATTTTAATTCCAAAATTCAACATTAATTATATATGGGTCTTCTTATATCTAATTAGATTTGTCGATATCCTCCTCTTCGATAAGTGACGGGATTCAGTTTTGTGTATATGAAATTCTAATGCTTGGGTAATTTTAGGTGATGAATGCTTACTTCTTAATATGTTCAAGCTTTTACTTCTAAACGCAAATTTTCACACAATTATGTATAAATATGGTAAACAATACAATAACCTCTATTGTTTACCATATGACGTACACAATGTTTGGAAAACCGACCAGCCCGGTCACATCTAGAATTGACACTATCAATACTCTTGATAAAAATTAAGAAGTGGTTAAAAAACGGGTCAAAACCATAATAGTTTCTCTTTTTACCCGTACCTTAGTGTTCGACACATACCATGATAATAATGATATGGTTCAACAAACTGTTCGGTTTTCAAAACATTGCTTGAACCTGCCAATTGATGACATATATGTACTGACCAAAATCTGGTTTTAGAAACTAGTTGAAAAAAATTTAGAACCATAATTAACAAATACATTTGATCATATAAACGTTTTAAAAACCGGTTTTTAACCTTACCAGGATCTGCTTAATTAGAAATGACACACCCGGTTGTACTCGGCGGTTTATACTGGTATGACTAGTTAACTAATTTCATAAAAATGCAACTTCAACTCAAAATATAATTCAAAAGTACATAATTTCATAATTAAAAAATCAAATTTTCAACAAAGTTTTTTAAATAAAAGGCTATAATAAGTTTATGGTATTGGAGTGTTAAACGCTTTAAGTTCGCGATCGCTTAAAGATGAAATTAACTATTTTCGTTTCCTACAATATTAAATAAGAATTTTAGTTAGCTACACTCATAATATACTAAAATTACATAATATTAGTAACATATATACCAATACCTTGTGTTTGAGAAGTCGGTTCATGTTTTTTCTCGTCAAACATGTTATTCATATCATTACTATGACTCTATGAAGTTCTCCTTCTGATTCAACCACCAAAAATTCCGTATAATTCAAAAATTAAATTTGAAGATTGTTAAACCGGTTTAACGGTGTGAACATGTAGAACCGGATTTACTAGCTGTTTGGAACATATGCCATCTCTTAGTTTTACCGACCTTTGTTATATCAGAGCTGAGTCTGGTAGCCGGTAGTTTCTGTACTACCGGCCAATTCTTACCAAGATTTAAAACATTAAATCATATATATTTGATCTTCAAGATAGTTACTGATAAAAATATGTGGACACAATACCGAGGACATTCTACCTTACTAAAATAATATTTTTAAGGATCATAACATGGTATTAGAGTCGAGTTGTAGAAATGGACATTAATTGGTTGAGCATATTTTTTATTTATATAAAGTTTATTTTAATATATTTATTCTTACACTCAATCAACCCGATGATTGCAAAAAAACAAATGCAACTAGGTGTACCATAACATGCACCTTTATAGGAAAGCAAAAATCCATAAAAGAACGTTAATTACATTTTTTTATTGATATATACTTTTATATTTATATCCAATGCGTATTGTTTTTATAAGTATTTTAAGTTAGGTTATAAATTTATTATTGAAGGTTTGATTATATTAATCAACATAAATGCTTAATGACCGTTGAAACATGTTAATCTATGGGTATACATTTTAATAATAATTATTTTTTATGTTGTTATTGTTGACCTAACATTATTACTTAATTTTCTTATATTGGATCAACAAATATTAGACATGAAATTCTTATCAAAACATATCTTATAAAGTTCTATCTTATAACGTTATTTAAAAACAAACTGAAAGTTCATGTTGCAACAATCATTATTTTCACTACTAGAAAATTGATTGACTTCCTACATCAGTTACCGTTGGAAATGCGTAGGAAATCACCATTTCCAACACATTTCCAACAAAAACGGGTATGTAGGAAAAAGCATCGTGGGAAATAATTTTTTATGCATTTCCAACACATTTTCTAACGTATTACCTACAAAAATATGTCGTTGGAAGTTTCCAACGCATTTCCAACACAGGTAATTAAAACTTTTGTTTTCATTTTCGTACGTTTTTCCAACGCATATTAATATATTTTTTTACGCATTACTTACGCAATCTAATTATTTTCGTTCTTTTATTTCTTAGAGGTTTCTACGCATTTCCAACGCACCCAACCAGTTTTTGTTTTTATTTTCCTACGCATTTCCAACACATTTGTTATTTTTTTAATTTTTTTTATATATTTTTTCTGCACATTTCAATAATATTCCAAAACATAAATAAAAAATCTAGATGTTTTATGCAAAAAATGCATAAAAAGTTGAATATAATGTAAAACATGTTTTACAAATCAACCACAAATACACTAATTTAAATTAAAAGGTTCATAATATAGAATTCGTTTTAAGAAGGGTTGATTGCAAAATCAAATTACTAATTTGCAGAAGACTCAAATTTTCTTATACTCTTTAAATTTTTGTATCTTTTCTTCATTTCTCATACGCTCATTTTCCATTTCTTTCACTCAATGTGCCAACTTCCAAGTCTTCTCTTGCCTTCCGTTCATTTTCTAGTTGTTCTTCCATTTGGCCCAATTGGTGTCAATATTCTTGGAGCAGCCAAAGTCTAATCATTTTCAAAAAGAATATTTTATTGGTACAAGCTCCAAGTTTTTCCTTTATATAGAATTGTTAGGTTATATCTCAAACAAAATACCTGAAGATTATGATTGATATAGGTGAGTATTATAGGTTGCGGCTCCATGTCTATGGATTTCATCAAAAGATGACCTGTAAAAGCTCATGCAGAATTGTTTCACCATGCACAAAGGCTTGTCATCTTCTCTAGCTCAATAAGTAAAGATGAATTAGTAATACTACAAATAAAACCTAGTTCTAACAACTAAAAAAAATTTATAATAGAAGTATAGGATACCTCCTCCTGATCTCTTCCATCCCAATTTCTTGCAGATAATTATGAATGCTTTGAAAAATGCAGTCAAAGTCAACCTTAGAAATTGTACTTTGAAAAATCTGTATCATATGGAAGCATGAAAGCATTCAACTTAATTGCAAAAGAGGCAATAGGGATATTGAAACAATATGTAGAAGTTAACTATAAGTATATCTAAAAACAACCTTTGTAAGTTTGGTCGAGCATTTGACAACCAAATCTGGAAACTTCATAGTTATTGAAGCAACCTGCTCGAACTATTATTAATCAAAACGTCTAATAAAATGCAATGGCCCTAACCCACTTTAAATACTAATCTAACTTGCTAACCAATAAATATAATCAGAGAGTTATAATAAACCGCACTCTATTTTAAAATCCATTCAAATTTTCTTCTCATATATCTCAATTTAGATAAACCTCAAACATAATCCAAATTATCCCTTAATGTAGTGTCTGTTACTTTATTCAAGCAGTAATTGAACTAGCATTTGTTAAATCTCCGATATTTGGTTGGTATGAGTATCTAATACAACTAAAAGAATCAACATTCATCTTGAATCTAATTAGCTTCACAAAAAAAACATATAAACAGCTTTCTCCAAATAGGATAAAACTTAAAAGTGTATAAAAACATTGATACCTACACATGGTTGGTGCTTAGCATTGCTCCAAAGATTTGCCAAGTACGGTTGAGCTTTATCATTAGATTTCATCATTTTTATTCCAAGTTGTTCCTACAAATCAATAAAAAATATTGTCTTTTGGTTACCAACATTAGGATTAAAGATGTTGTATAGGTAACCAAAAGTTAGAATAAACTCAAAACAAAAAGACCTGATTTACATACATTTCTTCAATCAGTATTGGTTAAGTTTATTACGGTATCAGTAGTAAATAAAAAAAAAAGTAAAGTGTTACCCTGCCCGTTTTGATCGAACCATGTTTTGCCACCTTCCCCAGGCGGTGTCAGAATTCTGTTGTAACAAGTCAAGCCAGGCAGTGTCAGAATTCTGTTGTAACAAGTCAAGTCATGAAGTTTAATAGATGTATATTATACTAGGGTTGCAAATGAGTCGAACTATTCGTGAGCTACTTGAGCTTAGATTGGTAAAATCTTGAAACAAGCCTATGTATTTTTTAGCTCAATCCGAGCCACAACTCAAATCGATAAAATGCTCAAAATGAGTCGAGCTACTTGAGCTCAAATTGATTTAAAAAAAAACTCGGAACGAGCATAACCGTTTGTGAGCTACCTGAGCCTAGATCAATAAAAAAAATTGAAACAAGCATGCCGCTCGCGAGCTACTTGAGCTCGAGCAGCGTTCGAACCTCAAATAATACTACTTTAGTTATTTGCCCAAGCTCGTACCTTGTAAGGGAATACCCTTACAAGAATATCCTTTGTATTAGATCCAACTCCTACACAAACAACAACAACAACAATAACAACAATAATAATATATTCATATAGTGTGACATTCGTCAATTTCGGGTCTTGTTTGTATTCGTTTTTGTATTTGTTTATTATGTAAACCAACCCAATTTGTAAACCGAAGCTTATGTTATAATCAAAATGATGGATTTATGTTACAATATTGTTTCACACTTGTTGGTCTTGAAAACACCCTATCTTTATTTTTATTTTTATTTATGTTTATTTATTTATTTTTGTTGTTTTGTGTTTTTGTCTTGATCCATTTTGCATGAAAACTCTTGTGTCTCACACCCATATTTGACCACCAACATTACCCTATATATACACCACCTTTCCTCTTCATTTTCCCTTGCTACAACTCCAAAAAAAACTCTCTCAAACATCAAAGATTCAAGGTTATCTTCTTAAGTGTTCTTGAAGGTTTTTAGTCTTTCATCTTAATTAGTTTATGTAGCCTTATTAATACTTGTTTATGATTGTGCAACATATATATAATATACACCCCTTGTTTACCTTTGGTAGTTACTTCTCCGATTCCGGTCGGTGAGGTTTCGGACCTCATAAGGCAAGGCTTCATAGAGGACTTCGTGTCCTTGATATATATACATCTATATAACTTGTTCATACATATTAATCTTGCTTATTTTAGTTTGTTGGTCATGTTTACAAGTTCCATGGTTATGGGTTTTTAAAAGTCTATGCTTCGGTTTAACCGTAAATAGCTCTAAACCGTAAACCAAACTTTGTTACTAGTTTTGTTTGTTTAAACATACTTAGTGTTAGATCTAAGTTTCTAAAATCATTTTTACAAATTCTATGGTTATGGGTTTGTAGAATCTTACCTCGGTCTTAACCCGAAACACGATCCGAACCGAAAACCGAACTTTTGTTTAAAGACTTTATTATTAGCTTTTAGTATTTTTTTATTTGTACATTATTATACAAGTTCTTTAGTGTTTGGACATGTGGAAACCATCTATGAACTTGTTGTGAGATGGAAACCGAACCAAACCGATTCTTGCTCGCTTTTTTTTATCGAGTGTTCGGGTTGTCGGTTCGGGTCTTGATAATTGGTCAAACCCAAAGTCAACTTTCCAAAATATTGAGTTATCTCATAACATTCAATATTTTGGAAAGTTGACTTTGGGTTTGACCAATTATCAAGACCCGAACCGACAACCCGAACACTCGATAAAAAAAACCCGTTTTAGTATCTTTATTCCAAAGGGATTTGCATTATTGCATTTTACCCACCTTGTTACTTAACATAGGTTGAGTAAATATTAAGGTTCTACTTTAACCCGGTTTCGAGCAAACTTACATTTTTAAAGGGTTATTATTATAAATTCTTAAATAGTCACATTTTAAACCTTGAACTTTAATTATTTACATTTCTCAACATTTATTTTGTTTAAAGACCTTCAAGACAATCTTTCTAAATTCAAGACTTCTTTTCTTTTTAGGCGTTGTGCGTTAAACTCGTCGTTCCGACAAATCTCCAAATTATCATCTTTCAAGTTTACCACTTGAAGGTGAGTACTTCATACCCCATTTTCCATCTTTTATTTTGGGGGTGACATTTCATACTTATTCAACAAAATGCTTTATATTTGAATCTTAAACCACAAACGTAGTTGTATACTTTACCTAAATAATTGCTCGATTTGGTGTTCTATGCTTATATGCCTATGTGTTTATCACTTTTGGTTGGTGGAACTATAAAATCCTATACTATTTGGCATCCCCTTATAGCAAGGTGTCGTTAACGTAATGCAATTAACGATAACTATAAAATCCTAGACTATTTGGCATCCCCTTATAGCTAGGTGTCGCTAATGTGTTTAGCGATATCTATTTATCCAAATTACCACTTTTATTTATCGTTTCGTATGCAAGTTTTGTGGCTATCTTTATTATATACTAATATGATTAAACTTATGAATTGCTCACCGACCTTTGTGTTGACAAACTTTATTTTATGAAATGTTGCAGGTTTGCATCTTGGTTGATTTATGATTGTGAAGAAAACGACATCAAAGACCTTAGGATATTAGTAAAAATGAACAATATCAATTTGCCATATTTTGTGATATCTTGTTTATGGTTATTTTATGGATAATTGTTATGTAACATTTTCGATGTTGTGAAATGAAATGAGTTTATTAAATACTGTCACTTTAATTAGTGTCATGTGCTTATGGACAATCGTTACACCTCGGCATGTTCCGCCGCCTTTGGTCGGGGTGTGACATATAGTTACATCTTGAAAATGGTAACGACTGTTAGCGGTAGGAATTCAATGACATGGGGTGGTGGGATTCTTGGTAAGGAAACGAGGAAATCGATTGGGTAGCATGTTTTACCGGTTGCCACTCATTCAAGTATTTGTACGATCATATTACAAGAAAAATCAACATTTGTGCTTGAAGATTTTTTATTGGATCGTCTTCCTACCCATTGGACCTTGTCGATAGAAATTATGACACCCCTATGGTTCTTTATCCGATTTGTTAATCTTTGGCATGAGTCAAGTAATCACATCTTTGGTAGTTACCCTTCTATCATTGGCATCTTGAGTAAAATTGTTTCTTGGCCGGGTATTGTGCTGTTGGTGAATCAAGCTCATTCTCTATTCTAGCTTGGCTCAATTCGGTGCCTTACATGGAGGGATCGGTTATGTTTTAGGGGGATCGATTATTTTTATCACTTGGTGGATTACTCGGAGGATGAGAAACGACAGTCTTCCAATCTAAAGGAATCAAGAAGAAGAGCCTTCATGACGATATTGTTCAAGTTGTTTCTTTTTGGTATTACAGTAGTTCTAGTAGTGTTTTGTTACTTAGACCAAGTGGATAATGAATCTCCTAACGCACTTGTAATGGTCTTTTCCATTTGCAATGCGTTTAGTTTCTTGCTAGTAGTGGTCTTATGTTTTTCTCTCTAATGTATTTAAGCCACCTTTCAAAAAAAAATATAATAATAATTATGAACATATAATTATTATCTATTTCATGTTCCCAAACGCATTTCCAATAACACATAATATTTTTTATTTTCTTAGAGTACATGTTTCTGACGAAAAATATTACAAAAATTTACAAGAGTCAACCCCCCCCCCCCCCCCCCGAAAAAAACAATATTTTTTTCCTTTTTGTTTCCGGCCATAAATTGCATAAAAATCAATATAGGCTAAAGTTGAAACACGAATAAGGTACTGCACGAACTCGAGCCAACTTTGATTCGTTTAAGGTTTTTTTTTTCAAAATATATAAAAATAATTAAAAACGTATGTAAATTAGCTAATAAATAATAAATGAACGGAGCCTAAGGTTGAAAAATAACTCACGAGCCAAGTTCAGGCTTTATAAAAAGAGCTTGAAACGAGCCGCGCTCGAGTTTGAGCTCTAGTAAGTATAATCAAGTTCGGGCTCAGCTCGTTACACCACTATATCATACCACCAATAACTTTGTTATTAAAAAATAGATAGATATGTAATATTTTTGTTTAGAACGACGACTTTGTTTTTAGTGTTAGGCTACCGCACTCTCCAATTTGGAGAGCTTCGTTGCCCCACTCTGACAATACTATGTTGTCTTAATCAGACTCACGCTGGGTTTCAGAATTTGGCTTGGGCGTTCCCTCAGAAAACCATACCGCCGGCTGCCACTTAACAGTCGTTGTGCCACCACAAGAGCATAACTCTGGCGTAACACACGGTGGGACGAAAACCCGGGTGGGCTCCGGATCTGAACTGAAACCTCGCAAGGCCTAGCTGCCACTATCCACCCAAATAACATAAGTAAGGATCAAACTTGCGTCTCCACTAACAAACCTAAACCTTCCTACCAGTAGGCTACAAGTATAGATAAATATGTACAATTTATTTTTTGGTTCCTTTTTTCTACACAATTCTAACAAAAAAATATTGCAAAAAACCAATTGATTTATACTATTACTATTATCATCGATATATATTTTAGATTTAAAAAATTTATATTATTATTAATATTATTATTGTCAATAACTTTAGTATAAAAAGCAGTAAATTTACTATTACTATTATTACTAGTAATAAAAATAATCTAATTATAAATAAAACAATATTAAAAAAAGCATCAATAATAACTGTGTTGGAATACAACCTACGCATTTCCAACGAAATTTATAATTTATTTTTTTTTTCTTTCTTACGCGTTTCTCACAAAAATTTTAAATAAATGCGTGCGGAATGTATTTTTTGTTGGAAATGTGTAGGAATATTTGCTACGCATTTCTGACACAATTGTTTTTGTCAGTAACTTGTTACAATCTGTTGCAAATTTTGGGTAGTCTTTTTTCGTTGGAATTTCATTGGAAATGTGTAGGAAAGAACATTCGTAAGAAATGCGTTGGAAATTTTGTAGGAAACATTAATCTTTTCTAGTAGTGTTTTTTTTTTCTTTTTGAAAAGGTAAATTTTATATAAAACGGCCAGAAAGACCAAACAATTACAAGATAATTACAGCATAATTGCATAAAATTGAATTTGCATCAATCCAGCCAAAATATGGATTTGGAGTTAAACCTATTAGAAAACCTTAATAATTATCCAAGAGACTTCATGTCTTTCAATATTTTCCTCGACTATATTTTCATATTTGAGATGTGTAGCTCATTCTTTACATTCCAAATGCACTAGCATGAGCTGACAAAAATGTCATGAATGATGTCTTTAAAATCTTCCTTTGAGACTTGCTTATAAAGATCGAAAATATCTCGAATCGAAAAGACAAAATCTTACACCAATTGCTAACAACCAAATAATCGAGGACATGTAACAAGAGGGAAATGTATTCTACTGTTTCCCTTTCTTCAAGCGAAAGCTCCCAATGCTTAGAGCCACCAAGGTTGGAATAGGGTCCATTTTGGCTCTCCAACCAAAGATGTCGCATTTACTAGAACCTAATTGTGCCATTTGAAATTGTATCTCCCTTAACCCATCCAATTTAGGTAGCAAACGTTTTACGGACTTAACCATAAAAATTTTTATGCATCACCCTCCCAACCCCATTTGTCTTCATTGGTAGACGCTTGTACTTGACCTAGTAACGTTACACATTTTTGCCATTCGCTTAACAATCAGCAATCCTGCATTTTTTCCAATCTAAATACATTGGGGAGATAATACGCAACAGGTCCCTTGAAAACCAAGGTTGAGCCAAAGCAAACCGATCACCAAAACCAAAGTTGCCTCTAATATAAATCGACAAGGGAATACCATCTTATTTTAGATTTAAAACCATCCTGGCGATATTGTTCCAAGCCTTTATAGTGCTCAAAGGGTATTTATCTGATACTATATAGGAATAGTGTATAAATATTTTGTAATAATTAGTCATTAGTCTTTCTATTTGAGAGTAAATATTTGTATGTTTTTTTATCTGTTAAAAATACACAATTTTTTTTTGTCATATATGAGATTCGAATTCTCACATGAAAATGAAAGATTTTTATCAAGCATCTCAATACCTCTAGACTAATGGCCTTTTGTTGCAAATATTTGTATGTATTGTTAGAATTAGGAGTTTTAACACATTCTGAGAGTAAATGCTCAAGAAAAACAATTGGTGGTAGGGGTGTTCATCGGTCCAGTTAACAATTTATTTGATTTGGGTTATTCGGTTATTAGTTTTTTACCCCTAATCGAAAACCAAACCTAACCAAATTCAGAATGGTAATAATCGATTCGTAATCAATCCAAATTCAATTTGGTTCAGTTTAGGTTAAAGCCGAACAAACCAATTCAAACTGATTAATCGAATTCAACCAAAACAACAATTTTGCCTATATTTACTTTATGTTTTTGTTCTGAGCAGCTATTTGGAGTTTGTACAACATCAAAACATTCAAACAAAACAACATATATATGTCTTAATTCTTAAAACCAAAAGTTAAAGGCCATAAAAAAAATCCAAATCGTTAAATAGTCTTAAACATATGAGCATAAACAAACCATACATATGAGCATAAACAAACCATACAAACCGGAACAGCCTTAAACATAATAAACATCCATAATGACAAATAGTCTTAATAGTGATGAGTTTTAGTATTTTGATCTAACATGAATTATGAATATGGATTATAAATAAAACATGGGCTTTAAAAGATTATACAACTAAATGTATAATATATAATATAATTAATATAGCCTAATTTTAAATTAATTAATTCGGTAAACTGAATAAATTGAACAAATCACATTCAAATAAAATCACATTTGCAAATCGATCCGAAAATCGAACTCTGAATTTGGTTTCCGGTTATAACCAAATTGAAAATCAAATTATGAATTTGGATTCGATTTTTCTGGTTACGGATACAATTTGTTTTTTTTTTTTCTGTTTTTTTCCCCAGTTTTTCTACCCCAGTTGGTAGCCTTTATATGCCTGTTATTCTTTGTATATATATACATACAAAATGCATTAATCGTTTCGTAGCAAAGGATGCTTATCATTTTTGAATAATTTGGTTGACACATAGAGAGAACTTTATCGTATGATAAAACTTCAATTTTATTTATTATTTGACTGGACAAGAGCTAGTTTAGATGAACTATTGTCCAAAAATAAATAAATTTAAAAGTTTGTCTAAATGCTTCATTCATATACTATCAGGGTTGATGTTTTTCATGCCAGTTGTCCGAGGTAAATACTGAGATGGTGTTTAAGAATGCTCGAATGCTACCTAATGAGTTAAAATCATGAACAATACTTAAAAACAAAATTAATCGTAGACATTTTAATATAGTACACATTAATTGTGAATTTGTTCTCGTACTTAGGAGATTACGTAAACCAAAAGGCGTTTAGCGCTTCAATGCTTTGTGCGTTAAATAGTGACCCTTCTCTTAAAGGTCCGCAGTCAAGAGTTCAAGTCCGTTGTGAACAATAAAAAGAATTAGAAGTAGATTGGGTGAGTGAAGAGGTAGGTCCCAGCAGAGCCCAGTTGGACCCGCAAGACTCACCTTAAACAGGGACGTCTGCGCAGAGACCAACTGGATCCGCAGGACCAACCATGCTCAGAGAAGTGACGTCCTTACGCGCAGTATGCAAGCTGGTCCCGCAGGAAATGCCTCCCATGGTGAAGGACTCCGCCTGTTCCCGCAGCCTCGGATACAAGCCATGAGGGAAGGCCACCCGCGCAGCATGGCTACACGCACTAGGCACTTAACTCTCCCCAGTGTCACCTGAAGGAATGAGCAAAGGCGGGAGGGGGAAAACTCCCGCCTAAATGAGCCAGTCCGTATGATGGAGGATCTTTTGTGTGATACCTGACGAGGTACAGACAAAAGATCTGACCAAGAATGCGACAGCTCACTGACAGCAGCATGGCAGACAGCACGCCACAGCACTGTGACCAATAGCCGCCGCCTACCCACCAACTCCTGCCATACCACGTGCCTAGCCTGTAGTTGGCAGAAGAGGAAGAGTGCACGACACGCCTGCTCTGTGTCAGCCGCTACCTATCCACCACTCACAGGCAGGGCACGTGCATAGGTTACAGTTGGTAGCGTGTTGGGCCGGCTAAACCCCTTGGAAACCTACCTTCGGCTATAAATACCCCAAATGGTATGACCATCTCATCTTATCATATCTTACTACATTATCATCATATTATACCTGATATCTGCTCTAGCAATCTCTTAATATACTTTTATATTTAAAGAGCAATCTAGTCTGATTCTCACGCCGGAGGGTGGTCACAAGGAGGAACCCCCCCTTCTCAGTGACGAGCTCACGGTGTCTGTTTTGCAGGTTATCAGAAGAACCATCTTCCAAGGGTCTAACCCCTCGTGGGAAACATCTCTCCAACCCCCAGGTTGCCAGTAACCTGCCCAGGGTTCGGTTAGTGTTTCTTCATTGGCGCCATCCGTGCATAAAGCTAGAACTACAATTTTCTCCAGTTTTTTCAAAACTTTATACAAAAGATGGTTAGAGAAATTCCGGTAACCACAACCCCAGCTATTGGGGGGAATACCGGCAACACAGTTTTTACAAACACTACTCCGGCTACCGAAGCCGGAGCAAGTGAAGTAAATTTTACGAACACTACCCCACTTACTAAAGCAGGGGCAAGTGCAGTAAATGACCGCCTACTGGGATCCACCGATACCCAGTTTGAAAAACGAAGACTCCCCCGCCAGACTCTTGACGAAGTCAAGGCATGGGCGAAGGCACGACAAAAGGAATTCCAGGCTGAGTTGAACGAACGCTTGCGTTCCGTGCAACAGGCCGACGAATTCGAATACTGGGAGGATGACTCGGAGGAATCCGACTCCGACGCGAACCCTCGTCATAAGGCAAAAGGGAAGCGTAAAGAAACGGAAATCCAACCGAAAAGGCATTTTGGACAAGCCTTCAAACCAAGAAGCATAGATGGAGGTCCACGAGACTTCTCTAAAACGTTCAGACCAAACGTTACAAATGCAGGAACGTCCAAATTTGCAAGGGACATTGCTGAAGCAATCGCCCCGAAAAGTGCTAAACAAATGCCTAACATAGGCACATATGATGGCATATCTGATCCAGACGATCATTTGAACAGGTTCATAGCGGGGGCAACCGTTAGCAATTGGACGGAACCCACGTGGTGTTACATGTTCCAAATGACGCTGGTGGGGGCTGCTAGGGCTTGGTTCGATCGTTTACCGGTTAACCACATTTACGACTGGGCAGACTTCCAGCAGAAGTTTAGCCAACACTTCAGCCAGCAGCGAAAGTATACCGAGGAGCAATGGACAATCCTCAAATGCACACGGGAAGAAGATGAATCTCTGCTAAACTTCATCACTCGCTTCAACTCAAAGAAGTTAAGTTTGGGCAATATCAGCGAGGATCTTGTTCGCGCAGCCTTCATCCAGGGCGCGCAAGACCCAGAGCTTATCCGCACCCTAACGGGTAAAGATGGAATGCCATCCACATGGGATGGCATCATGACAGCAGCCAAACGCTATGCGGAAACGGAGAAGCAACTGGGTAGAGACCTTCCGCAGAACACAAACCTTTACACCCAGAGGACGAGAGAGGACAACGCCCTCACCGCCCGATTGAACAAAAAACGGAAGCAAGGCATTTGGCAGTCAAGGGTAAACTTTGACACCTCATCCGGCTTACAGCACCGATTGGGTGAAAGGGATAATGTAAAGCCGCACCGGAACTCCAGGTGGACGCCACTTACCAAAAGCGTCACTGACATATTTGCTACTGAGGAGCTCCCATGGCCAAAGCCTCCAGTAATCCGGCATCGTCACGATGCTGATCGGAGCAAGTACTGTGACTATCACAGAACAAAAGGCCACAACACCGAAGAATGCATAGACGTAAAAGACATGGTCGAAACATTCGTCAGAGATGGGACGCTCGCGCACCTCGTGGCGAAATAAAAGCTAGGCAGGCGAGTGCGTATAGAACCCCAGCTGGGGAAAACACGAACCAATTTCAGCTTCAAAATCGAGACTACATGCTGCGTAAAGAACGAGATCCCGAACCAGGTGCGTATCGGCTCGATGGCACTCCCATCCCAACATGGAAGGGAGTTCAATTACACAGTTTGCATGTAATCAATTCCAATTTGTAAAGAGAAGGCCAAGAGCCACTTCTAATGGAAATGATTCTCTTTAAGAATATCGAAGCTGATGATTTTACATTTATACTTTTCTGAACACTAATATGCCGGTTTCCACCGCATAATTACGTGAAGTCATTGCATGGGAAGGCGGTCCTACCCGCACGAACCCAATAACGTGACAAACCTTCACGCAGCTCAGTTGAAGGGGAAAAAGTTCAGCACCCAAAAATGAAAGTGCCGGTCTATCCGCATGAATCATTAAGGAAACTGAATAATAACCTGTCAACAACCGCGCGTCGAACGGTTAAAACTATCCAACACTGGTGACAACATTCACATTACGTGAAGTCGTCGCGTGGGAAGGCGGTCTTACCCGCACGAACCCAATAACGTGGCAAACCTTCACGCAGGTCAGTTGAAAGAGTTCATCCCATTAAATGAAAGTGCCGGTCTATCCGCATGAATCATGAAAGGAAAATGAACACTAACCTATCGACAACCGCGCGTCGAACGGTTCAAAACAAAATTCTTAAAAAGATGAGAAAAACCTACACGCAGGTCAGATAAGGGTAAAGTTCTGCCATCCTACTAAGTGCAAGTGACGGTTCTACCCGCACAATCACGAAAGAGGAAGCAAAACTTCACCTATTATCAACCACGTTCAAAGGTTAACTTATCCTCAAAAGATGAGAAAAACCTACACGCAGGTCAGATAAGGGTAAAGTTCTGCCATCCAAGTGCAAGTGACGGTTCTACCCGCACAATCACGAAAGAGGAAGCAAAACTTCACCTATTATCAACCACGTTCAAAGGTTAACTTATCCTCAAAAGATGAGAAAAACCTACACGCAGGTCAGATAAGGGTAAAGTTCTGCCATCCTACTAAGTGCAAGTGACGGTTCTACCCGCACAATCACGAAAGAGGAAGCAAAACTTCACACCTATTATCAACCACGTTCAAAGGTTAACTTATCCTCAAAAGATGAGAAACCTACACGCAGGTCAGATAAGGGTAAAGTTCTGCCATCCTACTAAGTGCAAGTGACGGTTCTACCCGCACAATCACGAAGGAGGAAGCGAAACTTTAACCCACTATCAACCACGTTCAAAGGTTCTTATTCTGAACACTTGGAAAATTGCTAATTTAAACTAAGTATGCAAGTCATAAAGTTTATAAAGCAAGGAACCCAAAGAAGGAAATAACAGTCTTATACGCAAAAAGATTAATATTTCAATGATGTATTACAACAGTAGCCGGGTAACTACCCGCCTAAAAGAAATCTATACAAAGCTGTCTATCCTAACGGTGGGAAGAGATCTTCAGGATCAGGCTTCAGGGCCACCTCCGCTTGGACCAGCACCGTCTGAGCGTGGCTGCCCAAGGAAAGCCTTAAGGATGTTTAGCCCATCATCAGCAGCAGCAGCTTCATTCACCTTCTCCACCACTGGATGCGGGAAGGCAGCATACTGGTTCACAGCTTGGTCATAAGCAACTTCAGTATTAACATGGAATAAAGGGAAGTTGGAGGGCGGAAAGCCTCTCTCAGCAAACCCTAAACCAAGCAGGAAACCAGTCTTCTCCCCATCCTCATGAGAAGCGTTGAGGGCTGCGCTCATTGCATCGTCGTAAGAGGTCTCTGAAAGGACCCGACGCACAACCTACAAAAGAAAATTACAAGTTAGAACATTTTCTAATTACAAGTAGAAAAGAGAAAAAAAAAAGAGGATACCTGAGGCAACGCTTCTCGAAGTAGCCATTGGAGGGTAGCTTGCACTTCGTCACGGGCGCGTTCGGCTTCGCTTTGGTTCAGATTGGCAAGTAATACTTCCTTTGCGGCAGCCTCTTCGACGCCCTTAAGCTTCCGCTCGGTTTGGTCAAGCACCCCCCTCTGGTCAAGAATCTCTTGCAGCTTCTTGGCGTCTTCCATTGCCAAGGCATCATGAGCATGCTGAAGAGCCTTTAATTTGCATTTAAGCTGCTCATTCTCTTCGCGAAGTGGCTCAGCAACAGCTTCAGCCTTGGCAGCCCTCTCAGTTGAGTTTCGCGCAGTCTCCTTGGCCAGCCGAAGCTGTTCATTCACAGCTTGGGCAGCCTTGGAGCGGGCCTCGAGTCGCGCCTGGACTTCAACCTCGAGGGCCTTGAATGCCTTCTCCTTCTCGGCTGCGGCAGCGGCCAACTGCCGGTTCTCCTCCCGAAGAGCCCGCGCTTCAGATACATCTTTGGCGCGAGCTGCTTTTAACTTGTCGTTTTCACGACAAAGCAGCTCGACGCGGGGCTGCGTTCGGGCCTGGAGAACCCGAAGCTCATTGGTTAGCCTACCCTCTTGGTAGCTGGCCATGGCTTCCCCCAACGCACCATGAGGAGCAGCGTGGCGAGCCCAGTCCACGCACTCCACAGGGGTGCGAAGGGTTGTTCCTCGGCGTATGTTCCATCTTGGAACATACACTTCATTGGAATCCGACACTGCAAAAGAAACAAAGGCAGTTAGGAAAAGATGATAAAAATATATAAGGGAAAAAAATAACCCTACGTACCTGTAGGGTCAATAACAGGCCGATAGCCGCCAAACCCATCACCTGAACCTAAAGGAAATCCATCCAACAGGTCAAGCAGACGGGAAGGTGGCATAGATCGGCGGGAAGCCTGGCGCATACCTGATGGTCCGGCCGTCGGTGGCGGTGGCGCAGGTATAGTGGCAGCCGCTGTGGTAGCCATGTTTGGCGCCACCTTCTCAGCAACAGTAACCGCCGGCTCCGTGAAAGATGCTGTAAAAATTGCACTCACGGCCGGCGGAGACACCTTCTCAGCTGGAACAGCCTTGGGAAGGCTGGAACCAGCGGAAGCAGGCGTAGACGCCTGGGTCGACGCCTCGGGAAGGCTGACCGAGCCTACCGTCATTGGCGGGGGAATACTTGCTCCAACTCCACCCTGGAATGCGTCAACATCCACACCTGCACAAGCAAAAGTGTTAGAAAAATTTATTTGAAACAACAAATCTAGACAAGAATTATGGAGGTACTCACGGGGTTTCTTGAGCTTGAACGCACGGACGAGCGGGGGCGAACCCGATGGAGCCGGCCTCTTGACACCGGTAACCGTCGTCGTCGCTGCCTCCCCGGAGGTAACACCTGCAGCCTCCGGAGCGGTGGTCTCACCACCGGGCTTCCCCGCCACCTCTGCATTATCTGACTCCGAGTCAGATAGGATTACCGGGTCGGCCGTAGAGGCCACCTTCTCCTTGCCCTTCCCGACGGCAGCCTTTTTCTTCCGCACCAGTGGAGGACCTTCTGCGGATTCCTCAGAAGAAGAAATGTCATGAACTCCAGCAGCAGGCACAGCATTGAGAGGTTCAGGGTAGAAGATAGGCTTACCTGGCCGTCGGTGGCTCAGGATCTCTTGGCCTGGCGGGTAAACCTCCACGAACCGACCCGCGGTCTGCTCTAAGATGGGCAACTCGTTCTCGTCCAGAGCACGAGTACCCATCCGCGCGGGACCATCTTCCTCCCGCGGGTTCAGGAGCGACTGAAGATCGTTCCCCTCTGAAATCAACAAGAAAGTTAGTAAAAATCGAAGTCAGCAAAATGAAACAAGACGTACCATAAGGGACAGAGTTCGAACCATATTCAAGGACGATCGGAACCTTATCCGCATTCGCCGCCTTCCACACCCGGCTCATCCCCAACATCACCATCGCCGACTCCGGAAAACGGAAAACCGGGGACTGGACCCGGGAAATCTTCGAGAACCATTCCGCCTCCTCGTAGTTGAGGGCGGGAAGGTTCGGAAGCGCCTGGCCATTCTTGAACTTCATGGCGATGGGGATGGCGCGAGCGGATATGAAGAAGAACTCTCTTCTCCATGAGCGAAGACTCCGCTCGGTGGTACAAATCTTTAAACCCTTGATACGGGTTGTAAGAGTGTACCACCCTTGGATGCACCTCCATGTATAGAAGGTCATCAGGCGATCAACGAGGGGCTCAAGGCCCAGTATCCGGCACACCCACTCAAAGTGCCGGACCTTGGCAATGGCCATGGGGTGCACCTCTGTCAGGTGCACACCGTGCCTCTCTAGGACACGGTACACAAACTTTGTCAACGGAAACCTAAGGTTCCCGTAGACAAAGAATGCAGCATAAACCCCGATCTTGCCACTAGGGGCATCGTACACAGTATGGTGGGGTTCAGGAAACTCAGGCTCGAGAGACTCGAGCATGAACTTCCTGACGATATACTGGTACAGATCGACAGGAAGAGAGCACTGGCATTCGCCAGCAGTCTTCTGGTCATCAGCATCATGAGAAGACATGGTGAAAGAAAGATGAAAAGAGATTTCAGGGTAAAGCTTTACTGAACAGAAAAATTCGCCGGAAATTACTTGAAAAGAAGAGATGAAAGTGGAAAGTGTGAATTGCAAATAACCCTCTCCCCCTTTATATAGTAATCGCAATTAATGCGGTGAATTTAATGCGGAGGAGAGAGAAATCAAATGGGCAATGAAACTATGACACGTGGCAAAAAGCAAGCTGGCAACAGCTGTTGAAAGGACGTGTGCCAGTAATTTCGCGGCCACGCGCCCGAAAAATCGCTCCCACGCGCCTGAAAAAGCGACTGGAATGACCATGTTCTGTCACGTCACCATAACTTCCTGCACGTCCTGACACAGTCAGAAGAAACCGTCGCACGACGTTTCAGAGGTTTATCTTTTCACCAACTCTTCGAATTTCAAAATTCAAACTTCGGAAGTATTAAAAAGTAAGCGGGAAAATACCCCTTGCCTTGGCCAACAAGTAACCGTAAGACGGATGCGGGTACAGTGTTAAGGCAAAACCCTTCACATACCTAGCACCCGCAGGGAATTGAAGCCAAGAAAACCTTGGCCAACAAGTAACCGTAAGACGGATGCGGGTACAGTGTTAAGGCAAAACCCTTCACATACCTAGCACCCGCAGGGAATTGAAGCCAAGTATACCTCGGCAACCAAGTAACTATAAGACGGGTGCGGGTACAGTGTAAAGGCAAAACCCTTCACATACCTAGCACCCGCAGGGAATTGACGCCAGGAATACCTTGGAAGTAAAGTAACCGTAAGACGAGCGCAGGTACAGTGTTAAGGCAAAACCCTTCACATACCTAGCGCTCCGCTGGGAATTGAAACCAAGAAGGATCTTCTGGGCAATGCTTGCGGAAAAGGAAATAACATCCCCGCATAGCGGGAACGTCGAGAACTACGTTGTTTGAAGCTCCAGGATGGAATTGGTGGTTTTAACATAATTGATCACTATGTTCAAAACTACCAAAACCTCATGGAGAATCCACACAACTGGGACTCAATGCTCCTGACCTGCGAGGAGGTTACAGACCTACCCGCATCATACCCAAAGACCAAGCAGGAAACTCGGGCATTTCTGCAAGTGACAAGGACTTCCCATGGAAAACCTTACAAAACCCTTTTCAAAACCCTTTTAAGTCCAAAAGTTCACCTCACTTTATTAAACACGCATGAGAAGAACATTGGACTGGGGGGACTTGAAGAGGTAGGTCCCAGCAGAGCCCAGTTGGACCCGCAAGACTCACCTTAAACAGGGACGTCTGCGCAGAGACCAACTGGATCCGCAGGACCAACCATGCTCAGAGAAGTGACGTCCTTACGCGCAGTATGCAAGCTGGTCCCGCAGGAAATGCCTCCCATGGTGAAGGACTCCGCCTGTTCCCGCAGCCTCGGATACAAGCCATGAGGGAAGGCCACCCGCGCAGCATGGCTACACGCACTAGGCACTTAACTCTCCCCAGTGTCACCTGAAGGAATGAGCAAAGGCGGGAGGGGGAAAACTCCCGCCTAAATGAGCCAGTCCGTATGATGGAGGATCTTTTGTGTGATACCTGACGAGGTACAGACAAAAGATCTGACCAAGAATGCGACAGCTCACTGACAGCAGCATGGCAGACAGCACGCCACAGCACTGTGACCAATAGCCGCCGCCTACCCACCAACTCCTGCCATACCACGTGCCTAGCCTGTAGTTGGCAGAAGAGGAAGAGTGCACGACACGCCTGCTCTGTGTCAGCCGCTACCTATCCACCACTCACAGGCAGGGCACGTGCATAGGTTACAGTTGGTAGCGTGTTGGGCCGGCTAAACCCCTTGGAAACCTACCTTCGGCTATAAATACCCCAAATGGTATGACCATCTCATCTTATCATATCTTACTACATTATCATCATATTATACCTGATATCTGCTCTAGCAATCTCTTAATATACTTTTATATTTAAAGAGCAATCTAGTCTGATTCTCACGCCGGAGGGTGGTCACAAGGAGGAACCCCCCCTTCTCAGTGACGAGCTCACGGTGTCTGTTTTGCAGGTTATCAGAAGAACCATCTTCCAAGGGTCTAACCCCTCGTGGGAAACATCTCTCCAACCCCCAGGTTGCCAGTAACCTGCCCAGGGTTCGGTTAGTGTTTCTTCAGTGAGTGTGTGAGTTTGATGTTTTATAAAAAAGAAAATAGCTTAGGAGATTACATGTATTGTAAGTTATTATAAACTAATTTCTTTACCCGGCGCGTTGCACCGGTACAGTTGCAAAACCCCATCGTTGAAACACGGGTGTTGGTAAACCCAATAGTTACGCCGATGAGTCGACACGAATTCGGTCGGTATCGGCTGTGTTCGTCATGATATAGACACCATTGGTAAAATTTGAGCGTTAAAATCCAAAAAATTAATTCGTCAAATTAACATATAAAAACATTAACATATAAGAAAACAAAATATTAAAGACGATGTTTATTTGGTTGGCAAACCCGAGCGGTAGTAAAACCCAAGCGTTGTCGGTCCAGGGCCTTGAGGCGATAACTTGACACGAATTTAACCGGTTTTGATTACTTACGCTATGATACCAAAACTAAAAAACGAAAAAATATAAAATTTGAGCTGGACCAACGACCATTATTTATTTATTTTGGGTGGGGGTGTCGGTCGGTAAACCTAAGCATTGGTAAACCTGAGCGTTGTCGGTCATGGGCTTTAAATAAGGCTGCGAATCTGCGCGAACTCGGTCAGTGTCTTTCAGGTTTGTTATGATACAGGAACCAAAACAAAAAAAATTAACTTTTAATCGGTTTCTTTACGTTTATTATGATAACTGAAATAAAAAAATAAAATAAAAAAACAAAACAAAAAAACATCAATCATTACGGTGCCGCAAAGTGACCCAATAGGCCACTTGAGACACCAAAGTTCTTCTTTATATATATATATATATATATATATATATATATATATATATATATAGTTTTAGAGCCTAATATACTAGTTTTAGAGCCCGAATCACACACGGGATAATTCGAATTATAAAATTATAAGTAAAACAAATAATTACACGGCGTATATGAAAAAAAATGTATTACATCTTGTATCTATACAATGTGTACATAAATTGATTTTATTTATATCACAAAATGATTTTTTTAAATCAACTTAATAAAAAAATGTCCGCATAAAATCGTACCCGAGAATGTTTCTTTCTATTGAAAAATTCATTCTCGCTGTCATATATGTATAATTGAAAAAATTTTGGTTATGAACCAATTTCGAAAATAAAACTTCTTACATGATAGTAGTTCTAACCACTCAGCCTAAATACAAAAGAGGCGCTCCCTTTATTGATATATTTATCAATTTATCACCCATCAAAGGAAAGTAGGACATTAAATTGTAGCAATGGATGTTCTTCAAGAACTATGTTTTTCTGAGCTACACCATAAAAAAGATTTGATAAGTTTCAGAGGGCTTCTCGACTTTGTCATAATGACAACATAAAAAATAACATGTTAACCCATTCAATTTTGTGAATATTTTGTTTCATTTGAGCATAGTTTTGCATGATGTGCTTCCTATACAACGTTCTGATTACCATTGAAGGAAAAATTAATGTTGACATAAATATTTCAAATTTGATAAAAGCTAGAAGCATTGATAGGTATGGAAGTGGAATGTTGAAAGTGTTCGTAATCTTTTCTTAAATTTTAATATTTGAGGGAAAATAGTAAATTTACCAAATCCCGAACCTTTTGATTTTTTCAAAAAATGCCCTTAAAAATAAATTTGAAACCCGAGTTTTGTTTAAAATTCTAACTTTCATACTTTTGACATTTTAAAGTCAACACTTTGAACCCATAACAAATTTGACGATAAATCTATTTTACATTCTCAGACTTTTAAAAATATTCAAAATTTTCATTTTTGACCTATAACAAATTTTGATATAAATGTAGTTAACTTGTACCAAACAACCTATTTACTAACTTTTGACCCATAAAATCAAATTTAACTTTCACAGAAAACCTGAAACAATTTTCATTTGAGAAACATGATTTGTTGTTGATTTTTAGAATTAACCAAGTATTTTGAAATATATAATAAAATAATATGTTAATATTTATATTTATAAAAATATATAGATATTATACAAATATAGTGTAAAAGAAAAGTGAATAATTATTGATTTATTACATATATTAGAGTATATTAGTTTTGGAGGGAAAAGAATTGTAAGAATTAACCAAAACATGACAAGTGTCCACATTTATTTTACTTTATTAGAATAGGTAGATAGGGGAAGTATAGAATGAAAACCCACTTGAGTTGTGAAAACCCTATGTAACATTGTTTTTGTTTTTTTGTTTTTTGTTTTTTTTGAACATGTAATATATGATGTTACATTTAATACCAATGTTGTAAAAGTATGTCTCTAAGGCCGAGTACTCCTCGAGTACTCGCAACAAGGTATGGCACCGAGGAGAGTTTCTTCAACTCCGCCTAGTTACTGAGAATCGATCAAATGTGGTCAACCCCAGCCAGAATCACATGTAGTCGGTTAATTTCGGCCGATTTTGACTTAAAAAAGAAAACATAATTCATAGTTCTATAACATTTTAAAAAATATATCACATTTTTTAGTTAATGATTAGAAAATTTTAGAATAATTTAGTATTTAAAAATATATTCTTTTATTTATATCGATATTCACTTATTTTGTTATAAATATTAGCATACTTATGATATTTGGCATATATTTAATATCCAAAAATTAATTTTCTTTATATTCACCATTTCCGAGTACTCCCCGAGTACTCCGAGTACACCCAACTCCCCAATCAGCCGCCTAGGGTCCGCCTAACGACTTTTGCAACCTTGTTTAATACAAAACATCGAAAAATAAAAAAAAAATTGTTTTGCTATTTTTTAACATTTTTTACTAATTTTTATATATGTTTTCAGGAGATAGAAACTATTATATTTGTATTTACATTTTTTATTAACTTTAATTGTGGACCACAAAATTTAAACTTTAATTAAAAACATGTGGTTGAGAATGAGTTTCTAGAGTTTTCACAACTCAAGTGGATTAACCTAACTATATATATATATATATTAATTTAGAAAAATGAAAAGGAAAGAAACAAACTTTAGATACAAACCTCTAATAACATGGGAGTAGGGTCACGTGACACATTTTTTGGCACGTTGATACGTGAAAAACAGCTGACTTGCACATGCGTAACTTACTTTTTTCTTTATCGTTTATTTTTATTAATCAGTTACTGATTTCCCATCATTAATAAAACAGTAGTTACTATAATTAGTAATAACGTTTTGTATTTGAAGAAACACTAAGTGACCCCGGCAGATTAAGGATAATCTTAGGGTTAAGTAGATGTTTCCCACGAGGGTTAGGTTCGGCAAAGATGGTTATTCTTCTGATGACCTGCAAAACAGACACCGTGAGCTCGTCACTGAGAAGGGGGGGTACCTCCTTGTGACCACCCTCCGGCGTGAGAATCAGACTAGATTGCTCTGAATATAAGTGTATATTAAGAGAAATAGCTAGATAAGATAATATCAGATGATATGTGATAAGATGTGATATTAATACCGTTCCAAGGTGTTGGAGTATTTATAGCCGAAGGTAGGTTTCCAAGCAGGTACAGCCAGCTGTATAATATTCTTTTTCCACCAACTGTGGGCTACGTACGTGCCATGCTGGTTGGTGGGTAGGCAGCGGCTGATAGTGACATGGCCGGCTGTGTACTATTCCTTTTCCACCAACTACAGGCTATGTACGTGCCACGATGAGGGTTGGTGGGTAGGCAGCGGCTGATAGTGACATTTTGTACTAGAGCGTGCTCCTCATCGTACTGTTGTCGGTGAGCTGTCACCCTGTGATTGGTTCATGGGCTGCTTTGGTCAGATCTTGTCTATTTTGTCCATACCTTGGCAGGTATAGTACAAAAGATCTTCCAGAAGCGTACGGACTGGCTCATTTGGGCGGGAGTATTCCCGCCTTGCTCATTCCTTCTTCAGGTGACATTACTGAATTATTGAGTTAGTGCCTTGTGCGTGTAGCCTTACTATTAGTGCGGGTAGCCTTCCCTGATGGCTTGTATCTGCAGCTGCGGGAACAGGCGGGGTACTTTACCATTGGGAGGCTTTTCCTGCGGGAACAGCTGGCGTACTGCGCGTAAGGTCTTCATCTCTCTGAGCATGGTGGGTCCTGCGGATCCAGTTGGTCATTGCGCAGACGTCCCTCTTCAAGGTGAGTCTTGCGGGTCCAACTGAGCTCTGCTGGGACCTACCTCTTCAGTATTATTATTTTTTGAACGACCAAATTAGTTATAACAATAAAAAAACACATATCGTAAAATTGCTGAATTAGTATTTTATAATTTCACAAGTATTCCATTCATTCTAATAATTCATATGCAATACGTATTAAAAAACTTAAAAACCATTTCAAATATTAACATACTCATTATTTTTTATCTAAAAGTTTGCCATCTACATTTATAAAATGTTAATTAAAATATATGATTATGAAATAGAAATTAAAAGTTTGAAACATAAATCTCATATTCGTTTATTGGCATAAAATTTTATAATTACCGATTAACAACATGCAGCTAGCGAGTTTATACAAATACAACATGATGAGATTGCGTTAAACAATATTGCATTAATTGTATTAACCAATAGGCACGAAGGATCCGTTTGATACATCCACAACCATTTCGATAACGATGCAAAGAACACCGCTCTAAGGTTGTGTTGTGGATAGGGCTTTAAAGCCCCTAGCTCATGAAACCCCGTTGTGATTCGAAGCCCCGCGGGGCTTTAGCATTTAATTTGTGTCAATAATTTGTCCATGCTGCCCAACATATTTTGGATTTTGTATCATATCCTCTCTAAAACCTTCCTTGAATGCATTCCAAAGAATCAGGAACTAGTAACATGCAAAAGGGCTTTGGACAAGGATAAATAATAAAGTTGGAGGCTGCAGAAAACAGCCTTTATTAATTAGTATGATCCTTACACCAACAGATTAGAGCGTTTATTTTCCATAAGAAAGCCAGTAACCAACTTATTGTTTTATTGTTAGACCATTCGTACTCGAGCTTCGTTGTAGGCGCTTGGGCCAATACACCAGCCCACCCCCCCCCCCCCCAGCCGGGGCGTATTAGGTCAATTTTTTTTAGGTATAATTTTGTACATAACGTTCAAATGGCCCAAATTTTAATAAATATAAGTATATAACCGTTGAACATTGGGAAAAAATGGTAAAGTTAAAATACAAATTGAGACAAAAATGAGAAGCGTGAGAAGGATTTGTGACTACACAAAAAACTCCTTAAAAATAAATTAAAAAAAAGTAATAAAAAATCATAACTCAAAATATAAATAAAAAACAAAAAATTTTAAAAACTAAAATGTTTCCCCCACCATTCCCAATAAAAAAACACACACACAATGCCGAGATCAAAGACACAATGATGAAAATAAACAAAAGACACAATTGTAACTGAAAAAAGACACAATATATCACAAAATATAGCACAATGTTGAACAAAATATAACACAATATTGATTAATATAACGTAATATCAAGAAAAAAAGATACAATGTAAAAGAAAAAAGACACAATCAATGACAAAAATAAACACAGAACACAATAATAAATAAAAAGACACAATGATCTTTTTCACTCAATATTTTTTTATTTTATTTTTTTGTTATTTTTTTAGAATGAGAAAGAAGGTGGAAACATTTTTATGTTTTTACTATTTTCGTTTTTTTATTAAATTTTAAGGTATGATTTTTTTTTTATAATTTTTTTGAAGAGGTTTTTTTATGTGGCTATAAATCCTTCTCATTTTTGTCTCATTTTATAGAATAACTTGACCATAAAAAAATATAGAAACCTATTATTTATATAATATAAAATAAACCTCCATTTCTATATTTTTAAACCATCTTCTTCACCATATTCATTATTTTTCAAATAACCGAACAAATACCATCACTTTACCAAATTCTCAACCGATAATTAAGGTAGGGTTACGAATATGGACTCATGAAGAAGAGGTAGCGTTAGGAAAGGCTTGAGTCCTATGTTTTCGAAGACTTGAACCCCGAGGAACAACGAACGTCGGGTTTTGGCCACGAGTTTGTAACTATTTTTTTCAGAGGGAGGATCAAGCTATCGTACAGAGGATCAAGTGTGCTCGAAATTGCAAAATATGATGAGGCAAATTAACGCCGACGATAACGACACGTATGAAGTCATAACGAAAGTCAAACGTCGATGGAATTAAGAATAGTATTTTTATGAATTTTGTTTATTGAATAAAGAGTTGTTTCAAGTATTTATGTATTTTTAAATTTATAATCTATGTGTTGTATATTTTTTATTGATTGAGTGGAATATTAATTAAAAAAAAGAAGAAAATGATTGAGTAATGATTGCTACAGAGTTATGACTATACCTATATTTTTACAAAATGTTAAAGTACTGACTGGGTGTCACATGGCTTAAAATGTCTGGAGGTATCGCATTATGACTATGGATGGTCTTAGGTCAATTGTTATTTGGTCCGAGATTTCGAGAAAATGGCCGAACCTAATAATTAAAAGAAACTATTAATGGATTAATAATAGGTTTGTAAATGGTCAAGTTAGGGTTAGCAGGTTTGTTATTAACTAAGTTAGAGTTAACATTATGAATATATAGGAGCAACCGAATAATGGTTTGTTAAGAGAGAAACCGAATTGTAGTTTGAGTGGTTATAATTAATTGAGTTTCTGAGTTATATTTCTCCGTTTAATGTTAGAGATTCATTTCAAAACGTATTCGTGTTCTTGTTTATTGATTCTTGGACTTGACTTATCAATTATTTGTGATGCTCATCTTAATTAGCTCTCATTGGTAGTCCCAGATAAATTATAACAAGTCTTTTCAGTAACACTTTTAGAGGCAAAGATGTCACACTGAACAAACTTTAACTATCAGATACACTACTTTACTTAAATTGTCATTTTCATGACAAAAGAAAGAAAACAACAAAATCTCAGGTACCTTATGCTAAAAACTAAAGGGAAATTATTTAGTTTGGTCTAAAATTAGGAATTTGAAATTTGAATCACACCTTCTATGCATATAACAGATATAAATATATGTTGATCTTTTTATGTATAACCTTTTGTTTATGCATTTAAAAAAATTGTTTATAATGAGATTTAATGAATTTAAATCTAAAATATCTGCAAATATTCAAAATGTTGAGCAACTACGGTCATATTTCTTCCTAACTATTAATTGAATAAAATTTATTTCGAGTAACAACCCTTTAAAAGATATAAAAACAACGCCTTTGATTGTATTATTATTATATTTTTAAAATGGATATTATACTAAAAAAAAAGTTCGGCAACAATTAAATAAATAAATCAGTATTAACTAAGAAGTTTTTGATTTGTTATAGAAACTTAAGATAAGATTTGTCAAGTTTCATTTTTAAACCTCAAATAGACTGTTTTATGATTTTTAAATATGCAAGTGTGAAAAAATTATTAAAAAAAAAAAAGATGGCGCAATAAAGAGTTACAAGTATTGTTTATATAACACGATAGTTGACCGAAAATCGACAGCTAACCTGTCCGATCGAGTCCAAGAGAGCCATATATCGTTTGAATCGGTTAGATAATGCTCGAACCAGCTGAACTACATGGCCTTTTTTTTTTTTATCTTAAAAATCTTATAATTTGACTAGCTTACTAAAGATATCGAAATTATTGTTGAAGATTCTGGGCTAAAATATATTTATTAATTGATTATATTTCTTAAGGCATGATGTTATTTTGTTTTATTGCAGGTTGAATTAGATATCTTCCTAAATGAAGTATCATTTTAAAAAGTTGGTTAAAACAAATAACATATTTTAGTAGAGACGTCAAGAGGAAACAATCTCATAGGCGCAGTAGAGACGTCACTTGGATAATAAATAAAGGTACGCCTGGGGGCCACCTTCTGTACAAAAGATACGCACAGGGGTGTTCATTGTTTAAAACCCGACCCGAGGATCGATTATACTGTATATACAAGACCGAAGAATGACCGATGTTAATGAATTAGGGTCGGTCTTACACCTGGTCGGTCTCTCGATTCTTTTCACATGAGACCAAAACCGATTATTACACCTGCAAATTGAATCAATTATGGTATGAATCATGGCAAAGATCTCTGAATACTATTAAGTGGATTTCAAGGACCGAAATTATTTGTGTATAATTAGGGTCGGTCCGGGTTCGGGTTATTTCGGTCCGGTTGTTCGGGTTTTTTCGGGCCGACCCTACTTCTGCACACCCCTAGCGGCTAGGATATTAACTTGGCATGCAAGTTAATGATTAAATAATATTAATCAATTTATGGATTATTATCTAGGTTCCTATTTGATACATGTTAGGAAGATAATTATTATGGAATTGATTAAATAGAATCTCGGTTATAGTATAACGTGTTAGGTTAGCTATAAATACCGTGTTTAGGGTATGAGACAAATTGTATCAAGTTTTTGAGTCAGATTTCTTGATCAATAAAGTTTGGGTGTTAGCCATACTGTTTCGTTGTTCTCGTTCATAACGCGTCTTTGATTACCATAATTGGTATCAGAGCATACGACGTGACCAAGAGATAAAACCGGTGAAGGTATGATCGCGAGCAAAGGATCAGACATCGTGTAGCAATAATACCGATCGGAATCGGTGAACCAGAAGATTAAGTCATCATGCAGCAATATTCATATATTAAATTTTGAAAGAAAAAAAAAGTCAAACATGTCGTTTGTCTTTTGTTGTGATTTATGCTCCATAAAGAATTTTGGCAGGATATAATCCTTCAATTTAATTCTTGAATTGAATTAAAGTCAATTTGAAATACTTGCTTCAGGGGACTAACGAAGAAGAAGCGTGATTACTGGGCTGGAACTTGAGAAATCAACACTGGTGACCTACAAACGAACCCGACGATGAGCGACCAACCAGCTAAAGAAACGAACACGAACCCGAACTCGTTTCAATGTCCAAAACTAACAACAACGAATTACACGGTCTGGGCTATGCATATGCGCGTGCTGATGAATGTGCATGGCGTGTGGGACACGATCGAACCGGGTAACAGCGAGGTAAAACAAAACAATATTGCGATCGCCTTGATTTTTCAGTCAATCCCCGAAGCACATATTTTACAAGTTGGTAATCTGCGCACGGCGAAAGAGATGTGGGAAGCGTTAAAGACCTGACATCTAGGTGTTGAACGGGTGAAGGAGGCGAAGCTCCAAACCCTAACGTCAGAGTTCGACGGGTTGAAGATGAAAGAAACAGGGACGATTTATGAGTATGCAGCCATGTTATCGAGTTATTCATCAAAAGCCGCCACGCTCGGAGAGATATTTCCGGAAGAGAAAATGGTAAAAAAAAGTTCCTTACGTGTCTTTCGAGACGTTTTATTCATATTGTGGCATCACTTGAGCAAGCTTTAGACTTAAAGACGGTTGGGTTTGATGATGTGGTGGGTCGATTAAAAGCCTATGAAGAGAGGATAAAAGAAGATAATCTTCAAACCGAGAGCAGTCAAGGTCAGTTAATGTTCACTAAATCTAATTCGTTTAGCAGAGGTCGAGGTCGAGGATCCTATGCTTCAAGAGGACGGGGGCGCGGTCGAGATGATAACAAGAAACATGTTGATAAGAAAGGAAAAGGTATGGAACGAGATTTGTCACACATTAAATGTTATAGGTGCGATGAATTCGGGCACTTTGTCTCAAGGTGCCCCGACCGGTTTCGAAAAGATGATGAAGCAAATCTGAACCGAATGGACGAGCGTGAACCAAAAGATCTTGATGCTTCGTTTTTCATGATGGAAGGTGTTCGGGAAACCGTATACCTTAACGAAGATAAAGTAATTCAGACAAGTACAATACCGATTCAGGTGAGGTCGACATGTGGCACTTAGATAATGGTGCAACTAACCATATGATAGGAAACCGTGAATATTTTGCGGAATTAAACGAACAGATAGTCGGACGAGTAAGGTTCGGGGATGGTTCGTGTGTACCGATCAAAGGGAAGGGTTCGATTGTTTTTAAAGGTAAAAGTGGAGAACATAAATTGATGACCGATATTTATTATAATCCGGGTTTGCAGTGTAAAGTGATTAGCTTGGGTCAAGCAACCGCGTCGGGTTATGATATACGGATAAAGAGTAACTACTTAACGATACACGATAGTAGTGGGAGGTTACTAATGAAGGTCACGGGGAAAGCCAAGATGCTTTATAAAATCCGACTAGATATTGGGAACCCAATTTGTTTACAAGCAAAATTACCAGGTATGTTCTCCGGTATTTGCAGGCCGATAATTTCGGGTCTCGAACAGTGACACCGAAACCATCGAAACAAACTGCAGCAATAGCAACGACGAAACTGTTGCTAACAGCAGCAACGACGACAGCCTCATTATATACAGCAACAACGGCAAAATTGGTTCTACCAGCAAAGAATCTGTCGCTAACTGCAATAACAGCAATGAAAATGTCGCTTAGCACAATTCCCGTCGCAAACTGCAGTAAGGCAGCCATGAATAATGTTGTGCAAACCCAGGTTAAACGTTCTACTTGTCCTTTAAACTTACCCGATAATATTGGTGATTACGAGTTAAATTCCAATGAAGAACTCGAAGAACTACCAGTGTTATTGAATGATGAATTGAGTAGTTTTGATGAAGCGAAATCGAAACTCGAGTGGATGAAAGCGATGCGGGCCGAGATCAATTCAATCGAGAAAAAGAAAACGCGGAGTTTAACGGGGTTACCAAAAGGAGTTAAACCTACCGGTTTAAAACGGGTATTCAAAGTAAAACGGAATCCAATAAACAAACACAAGGCGACGCTTGTGGATAAAGGATACGTGCAACATCCGGGATTGACTATGATGAAGTATTCGCCCTGGAAGCACGGATCAAGAAGATAAAGATATTAGTTGCTCTTGAGCGGACTAAATTCAAGGAGATGCAAGCTTTTCTAAAGCCGGAAGATCTCCCCTGTACGAATCAGAAATTCAGGGGGTGATTGCTGGGAATTCTCGAGTCAGCCCGTGGCTTGGTGTGTGGGGGCGGCTAAGATATTGACTTGGCGTGCAAGTTAATGATTAAATAATATTAATCAATTTATGGATTATTATCTAGTTTCCTATTTGATACATGTTAGGAAGATAATTATTATGAAATTGATTAAATAGAACCTCGGTTATAGTATAACGTGTTAGGTTAGCTATAAATACCGTGTTTAGGGTATGGGACAAATTGTATCAAGTTTTTGAGTCGGATTTCTTGATCAATAAAGTTTGATGTTAGTCATATTGTTTCGTTGTTCTTGTTCATAACGCGTCTTTGATTACCATACTCTCAACCTTGTAAAAATACCCTTCTAAGCTCCGGTTTAAACTAGTGTTTATTCACTAATAAAATAAAAACAAAAAAGTTAAAATAGCAAATATTCACTATATATGATGTAACTACTGAACACGAAGTCAAATGTGTATGTATGTTTGTAGCCGTTGATGTAATTATAAATAGAAAGGGGGTTGGTACATTTTGTGTCGGTGGTTGTGTTTTGGAAAAATCTTTTTATGCCGTAAAATTTGTCCCTTGTGTCTTGACTTGATAGTTTAACAAACTCCACATTCACCCCTCATAGTCCTCAATAATATCGTTTCACCCCTTGTGATTTAACTTTACTTAATCCCACTTTAAGTTTTGGGAGTTCTCAATATGTTGGTCTATGCGAGCATGCATGTTTCTCCAATTCGGGTGAGACAATTATGCCGATATGAAACAACTTAAATCACTCAAAATAAGTAGTGTTTGGCTTCAAACGTTTGTATGAATTGCCTTTAAGTTCATTACTATAAATTAAGAAAAATAATTAAAAAAAAAGAAGTCAACACGTGACTTATGTAATGTTCCAATAAATTGACTAGCATATTTCACGGGTAGAACGTTAAACATAGCATATTCAACCAATTAAATGACAATCAATCTTCAATGAATTAACACAATAATTATCTAAGATGTAGTATATACCTTTTGGTCCTTGAAATATTACTTTGTTTTACGACCCCACCGCACCTACCCGGCAATTGGCATTTGGTCTAAAAAACCCTTTTAGGACCGGTTACATAAGGCAAACTGCGATGGTTAATAATTGAAAGTTGATAAAAGTAGATAGTCGGTGCAAGCTCATACTCAAAAACCCGTGGCCAATGAGGCTTCATGGTACAGAACCCATCACCTTCAACGCTCAGAAATCATGTATTGTCACCTTCAGCCAGCAAAGAAATAAACAAAAAGAATGCAGACATATATATTTTGCCTTTATATAGGTAACAGTAATAATAAGTTTACATGAGTTAAATAAAAAGATTCTATGTTTATTCTATCATTGTAAAATCATTCAATCATTAATATTGCTTTGTACCCATAGTGTTGGACATATAGGTCCCCTAGAGAATAGTGCTTTAATGATCAACCACTTTCTGTAAAAAATAAAAATAAAAAAAAGATAGAAAATTATTAAGAAATTGATTCATATACATATATAATATGACAACCACTCAAGCCACATGAATCACATATAGCATATTTGTACCAATTGTATTGAACGCAATACAAAAGACGGTTTTATAACTGTATATGTTTTTCTCTCACACTTATGCATTGCACGATTTTAACATATTCTTGGTAGGAATATATCATCAATGTTAAGATAACTAAGACAACTTATTTACGAAAACACTAAGTGTTTAATTAATATATCTTGCAATCATCAGTATACAAATCGATTATCAGTCAGTAAATGAATCAGCTGATGTTTAGATGAATATAACATTCTGTAGACACGAGTTTTATTTAATGATTGCATTTCTAATATAAAGCCCACATAAACGTTTAAAAATTACAACCTCTAAAGAATCATAAAACAATACAAACCATAACATTAGGTAAATAACGTTCGTTAAGGTTTCACTAGCATTGCCAACAGGCTCAATTAGTACCGGTTCTAAGTTATCAACATAATCTTTGCCAGACAAAACAGTTTCATAAGTTCAGTTTAGTACCTAAAAGTCACACTTAACCTATGTCTACATAACAAAAAGATTATGACAATTTGAATAAAATCGATTTAGGAGATTAATGAATAGCCCAGCCTGTCAGCCTGACTATCACACGACTCACAGCCCATTTGACCGGATTTTGTTAATCAAACTGTCACTGTATGAGTTGTTCTGAGCATGAAAAGTTAGAAAGCCCATAGGTTTCCTAATATCATCAAATTGAGCTAAGTGTGTAATTCAATATACCATAACTTAACCTGCCTCACAAATCGGCCCAGGTTCACTGGATTCTACATGGGCTACTAGATTGAGCTCGGATCTCCATTTTCTCGGCCCAAAACAAATGACTGGGCTTTTAATGTATATAGGCTTTCTTTGTTAGTGGACTCTAAATAAGGTTGTATATCCCGCCCGGGGGGGGGGGGGGGGGGTTGAGAGCTTTTTTCTTTTTTGATTATTTGATTTTTGAAAAGCAAAAGGTGTTTGGTAAAGCTCATCCAAAAGCTTTAAAATAGAGCTTTTCAAAATTGTTTTTCCTTTTCAAACATCAAATAAGCAAAATTTAAAAGCTCACCCAAACACCACCTTAATACTTGTATGACTTTGATAAGAAAATTGAGAATATGACAACTGAAAATCACACGATATGTTATCCGCGTCCTAAGCTGGATAGTGAGTCACTAAGTCAGACTCAAACCTAGTTATGACCATATCGTTTAATTAAGTAAATTAAAATTTGATATGTTTCTTGTTGGGAAGAAAAATTGCATGGAATAAGGTTTTTATTTTCACTTAAACACTGCAGTGTAGGCATTGGAACCTTTAGGTTAGTAACTATACCGTAAATAAAAATGCGACGGTTCCTCTTTTTAGTTAAAATTTAAAACTCATCCGCGGTGAAGATGAGATTCTAAGTATATGCATAGACACTATATTTAAACACCCACACATTCTATAGATACATAAATTAGTTATATGTATGCATGTGAAAAACAATTAGTGATTATATGATATAAAATATAAATCATTATATGTACACAAACAAATAACCGGCATTAAACTATAGGTCCACCCCAATAAAACAAAAATGAAAAACATTGTAGAAATGAACCTCCCCCAGAATAGAACAAAAACTATTTATTATCTAGCACCTTCCCCTTTCTTTTGTTATTTGGAATTTGGTACATCCTCCTTGCAAATTGGAATTTGGTACCACCTCCTAAATTAGTATTTAATGTGCTTTCAAAAGCTACAACTATTTGACTAAGTTTGAATTATTAATTGAATCCAATATCACAACTTAACATGTGATTAGATAATCTATAAAAAGATGAAGTCAAGATGATAGATTGTGAGTTTGTGATCAACAATCACTTGTAAAGTAACAACTAACAAGTGGTGGCATAAATGAAAAATATGGTATGCGGTATCTTCATTACGCTTATTGAACGTCAAAAAGCGTCATCCCTTTTTTCCCAACAAGGAAGACGAAATGTGACAACGTTACAACTATTTCGAACTATGAAAAGAACCCCTAGATATTTCGTATCCAGTTGATGTCTTTTAATTGAATTATAGTTTTCGCGTAATTTGTTAAAAACTTGGGTTAAATGAATAAGACTATTTTTGTATATATGTATGGTGATTCATATAATTGACAAGGGAATAAGATGGGAGAGTTATCAAGTTGGGCAAGTGTTATGGTTTGTCCCACAACTCTTCAACATTGGCTGTTAGGCTAGATAGATATGTGATTGAATCTTCTCTTGACGTATATATTCATACCACTTGACATGCATGCCCACTCCATTCATGAATCACACCCATATATGACCCTACAATACGATTCCTTTTTGTCTTTATTATTTCACTAATTGAATCAAAATATTATTAAAAAAAAACATGCTTATTATATTATCTAGTTAATTAAAAAAATTCGTCTATTTTACAATTATTCTTTTGCCTTTCTTTCTTTTGATAAAGTTTTGTTAATTCAACTATGTAAACAAAAGCAATGGGTTGTTTGAAACTATGGAATAGCCTCCTTTCCTTTACTTTAACCATCCTTTGGTTACTCGTCGTTTGGTCCCGGTCTAGCATCTATCGTTGTTCAACTAGGGCCCGTGTCATCATCTGTTTCGTTTTCGGTCATCGTTGCAATGACCAAAGATTTAGGATATGCAAATTGCAATCCCAATATTACACAATAATAATGATTTTGTTTACAAATAATAAAAAATATTTTTATACAATTCTTATATGAAACATATTCACCACTGTACAATAGTAATTATCTTCATTCTTAATTTGATAAGAAATTGAAATTGGCACGGCGTGCTAATTAGGCCAAAAATAGTAACGGAACTAACATATGATCCATAACATCAAGTCTAACTCCTACTGCAAGAAGTTCATGAATCGAAGCCAACCTGGACCGGTTTTCGTCATATTTTCTGCTTCCTCGGAGCAAGTTGTCATGGCGGAAGAGTCGATTCCAACTCTGCCGCCTTCATCGCCCGTGGCAATGGTTTGCTTCGGACAGAGGAAGAAGTTCCTTGAACCTAACTTGATCAACTTCTCGTCCGGATCCAAACCTGTTGTGTTATCGATTCTTAGAAAATCAATTTTACAATCAACTGGTTGAAAATATTACACAATATATTATTAGAGTTTGATTATTATATTGTTACTATAACTAGAAAATAGTGTTTTTATTATGTTTCGTTTTATTTATCTAAATTTTAAATTATGTAATGTAATATAATGTAATATATAGTTGATTAATAATACACATATAAACAGAACTGAGCTTACTTTCCAAGCTAAATTGCGAGTAATGGAGGCCGTAACGAGAAGGAACGAGTGAGGGTAAAATCGGCCGCCTGCCTTCCTTCGAATACAACCGTAGAGATTCGGCTATTAGATCCTTCACAGTCGACTCCAGTGAAATCAATACTTGAACAGGACCCAAGCTTCTCTGTATGGTCACGTTAAGCAATAGCTTCGTTAACTTGGGCCTCAACGCCTCAGTCGAGGACGAAAACCTGCCCGATTTCAATTCGGGCAGCGTCCTCGGCCTCGGCAGTTTCCCAACCATTTCTTCTGCAGACTGGCCGTTAAAGGACATGGCTTTCTCGGTTAATCTCCACTTCTTGTTCTTATCCTGGCCTTTGTGAATACTCTTCTTCGTTGACATGAATACTCGTGGAGTGGCAGATTGGTAAATTATGAGAGGAAAGTGGACGACGAGTTTGAAAGAAGTGGAGGCGTGCGCTTAAGTTAATATATAAGGCTTACGCTCAACTGTTGAAAGCAAGAAGGTTCGTTATATATAACCGGTGGTTAACGCTCAAGTGGACGCATTTTAACCAATTATGAAGCATTATTCAATTATTAAATTCAGGTGTCAAGACTTTACTTGCTGAGTAGGATAGTGACTGACACGAGGATATCAGATTAAGTTGTGGTGGTGCATAATTGCATATGGCATTTTATGCACAGTTGAGCATTTCGTATGTCGCCTTCATCAGCCCGATCACTGTCTTTTCTTGACTCTTCCATTTATGTTAGTAATAATTGTTGACTGTTTTTTACATCTAATTCGAAAATTCATGTTTTTTTTCCCCTAAAGTAACAAATCTTATGTTATGAAAACTTTCGTTATTTGATATAATGAAATTATTAATCTTGTATTTTTAAGCGATGGAATGTTGGTTTATTTCATGCTAAAATACAATGAATTCTTGATAAGAATTAGATTATCATTGTATTATATGTGGTAAAATTGTAGGCCACCTTTTGACGTATTCAAGTTTGATATATTCATACCACCAGTACCTAACATTGTTAAAACATGCATTATGCGTAAGCATATTTGAAAACATTTGAGGTTCAGGTTGTATATATTTATTGTCACATTTTTCCGTCACGAAATGATTTATGTGAACATTCGTCTGGCAAGAATTATATCTTTAAAATTAGTGATGGATTACTAAAGGACTATCAATTAGAATTTGGACACATCAATAATGAAAATGCAGACTAGAATCTCATCCGGAATAGGATTATTAACTGTATTGTGGATATGTAATATGTGGAAATTACCTACGGATATTTATATCACTGAGTTGTCAGTTAGCTCCAACGAATATTTATCGCATTTATCAGCAGACAACAAAAACTTTTTCAACTCTTCCTTTTTCTGAATTTTTGTGTGATCTGTCGGTAATCACTAGCATATTTCGTCGGTTGTTGATATCACTTTCTCATGATCTCGTCATGTATATGCAATAGACAAAACAGCTTCAAATTAATCACACAAAAGCCTTACAACTGGACTTGTAATGGATTTTTTGTGACTGAAATTAATTTCATCATTAGCATCCCTTTATATTGGAGTGGCATTTGTATTACAATCCATTCAACCTAATTGATCACATTTGCCACCCTTATTTGAAACTCTAGATCTAGAATATGATTTCGTAAAAGAAAAAAAAAACAATGTTCAATATAATCCAAAATCACCTTTGGTTTTTAAGAAAAAAAAAAGGCATGTGATCGGATAGAAACCCACCGTCCAAGTGGGATGTGGATTCCTTGACGCAACAAATTTGCAAATAGTTACTCAAATTAAGGTTATGATATGATATTATGATTATTGGTCACTCTATGATTGACGCGCCATTGAGTCGTAAATGAACAGAATACGGATCAAAGATCACTTCTAATTGTATTTCAATGCTACCTACACTTTTTGATTATATAAATTAATTACTATTTAATGCAATAAAATATCCAATTAGTATTTTGATTATAATATTTAAACTCAAAGTTTCTTCAAAATAACTAGGAGTGATTTTGAATAACTGTTTTTTTTCTATTAATTTAACTAGTATATATTTTCTTTAAAGTTGATTCGTTATTAAAAAAATAGATGTAGTTAATAAGTCAGTAAAGATATGAAGACGACATTTCACATTTGTATGAGAGATTATCTTTTATTAAATAGTATAGATATTGATAAGAATTGGTTATCCTTAATTTGAAGTATTAAGTTCAAAATATCTATATTCATATCTATACTATATATAATAATATAGGAGTCATTGACAAATTAAAACACTTTATATTTAAGAGTTTTACAAAATATCTAACACATGATACAACCTATAATACATGTTAAAGGACAATTTAGTTTGTGTAAAGGGTACGATGTTATAACATATCTGAGCCACTACTGTTTTCTTTCCATTTACGATGATAGGGTAAACTTCATTGGCTCATTAGCTAGAATGAGTGAGGGGCGTTTGTAACACCTCAAAAAAATCCTACGTTATTTGTTCAGTCTACATGAGAGATGTTAACGCTCCGTCTCATGTATCATCAACACGTTTTTGCTAGCAATGACAATGTATGAAAGGAAGACTAGCTACACAGTTAAACATACTCAAGTATGAATATAATCTATAAATGGGTGACTTGCATGGAAGTTTCCATTAGCCTTGTATAAATAAAAACAAGTCTGTGAGCTCCTAATGCCAGAACGAAAAATAATGATTAATATGAGATGACGGATGTTACAACATTATTGGTTACTAGCCGACAAACAAGTAAACATATAAATTATTTTTAATAAAAGAACTGGTTATAATTTTAGCAGACAGCCTATACTAGAAATCATTTATGATTAAATAAAATTATGAGAACAATTTTTTGGTTATACTAGAAATCATGTATGATTAAATAAAATTATGAGAACAATTTTTTGGTATTTCTACGGTAAAGGGAATATTAAAAAAAGAAAAATAAACATTGTTAGTTATTGATTGACATGTCAAATAATTCCACAACGACGAAATTTGAACAGTTTTATTTTTATTTTTTTGAAAAAAAAAAATCAGACATGGCGTCGGCTGAAATATTTGATTCTTTATGGGGGCGGATGTTGGACAACGATGTTTTTATATAACGATAGTTTTTTCTTTTAAGAAAATGTGTTTTTATTATTTGTTAATAATACGATAATTTGAAAATTCTGTTGGTAGTAAGACAATCTATAGAAAGATAGAGATAAAAGAGAGAATATCAACTATCAAAATACAATACATGATACATTGCTATATTTATATGATGGTTTGCGTGAAATCTTGATGATAACCTATTTGTATTATATCCACCACTTCATTTTTTAGTCGAGAGTTGTACTCTCTCTCCAACTCGGTTAAAATCACCTTTAGCATATATATCTCTATAGCTTATAAGAGTTATTGGGTATATATCAACTAGAACTATAATACTAACCTATACGGATTTTGGCAACCTTGTGCTGAGCCATTAAGATGCCTGATCGGTTAAGATGTAGCATTTAAATCGATCAATATGCTTCTAAACCTTACCTTTTAAGAGGTTTTATGAACCATTATAGATGTCATATTAGTGATCAAACACACTTTACCTCTAACTGATTCAGATGTAGCCTCTTAATGGAATCATTAAGAGGCTACATCTGAATCACCTTTAGCATATATATCTCTATAGCTTATAAGAGTTATTGGGTATATATCAACTAGAACTATAATACTAACCTATACGGATTTTGGCAACCTTGTGCTGAGCCATTAAGATGCCTGATCGGTTAAGATGTAGCATTTAAATCGATCAATATGCTTATAAACCTTACCTTTTAAGAGGTTTTATGAACCATTATAGATGTCATATTAGTGATCAAACACACTTTACCTCTAACTGATTCAGATGTAGCCTCTTAATGGAATCATTAAGAGGCTGTCAAACAACTCTTTTATAAATAAGACTTTATATTTGTAAGTTCTCAATCTTGACATTGATTACTGGTATGTAATTTTGCTCTTGATAGCAATCACTGCTAACTGAGTTAGTGATATAGTCATATTAATTAATAGTTGAACAAGTAACAAAGTTTGAGTCTAATTATGTCACGTTTCTAATATGAAAACTGTTTTTGAATCTAAAGATCACAAAGAACTGTATATGAAATATGAAAGTTAAATATATATATATATATATATATATATATATATATATATATATATATATTTTATATTCAATATCTATTTCCGATTAATTTTCGTATTAATTGTTTATTGGATTACATCGAAACAGAAGGCAAGCGGGCAACAAGCTGCGCCGCTACCCCTTTTTGAATCGGAAATAGAAACGTGAAGCAACATCATATTTGGACGGAATGTTTACTTTTATAAAAAGTTGAAGCAACATCAGGAAAAAAGAGTAAGAAAAAGAAGCCGCCAAATTACACATGATGGATGCGAGGTTGTGTATCAACCATTTGCCCTTTTTCCAATTTAAAAAACTAAGTTCATGTTTTCGTCCTTCTAGGAATCTAGATGTATTATTTTAAAACTTTGTGGTTTAGTATCTTTCTTGTAAGATCTTCTTCATCAATATCACTTTGATTGATAAAACAATCCATGTTATTCCCTTATAATATTAGACATGTGTATTTCCATTTAAAAGGGTAGCAACTAGCATAGTAGCATGAATATCAGAATATGGGTAGAGTAGTTACATAACCCCAAATTGTATACTTTTGTTTAAATAAACAGATATACCTAAAGTTCTTTCTTCCAATACAAAAAAGTAAATAAATAAAAATAAAATAAAATTGTAACTAGATTTTTAGGAAAAAGTTATAATAAAAATTAAAAAAACTAGAACAATAATCGTAAAAACCTATGCATGCATTTCTCAGCTCTTCAATCTAGAATTGGTTGTTGGTGTTCTGCAAAATTAAATTGTTTGTGGTTCACATGAGTAGTGGTCCGGCTTCACATCCTACTTGAAAGCTCCATTGAAGACACACACATTGGGCATGCTTCTCACGTCTCAACTCTCAAGTATAGTGACTTTTAAGAAAAAAAAACAATTATTAGAATATTGCACAATATAGAAAAATAATGATTGTATTTGAATAGCAATGTAAGTTTCTTTAAATAATTATGTATAACGTATGTATAGACTCACCTATAAATTAAATACCCAGGCATACAATCATTTGTTTGGTTAATATTGTTCATTCATCCACAAAAGTGTATGTAGGTCGAAATGAAAAGGTGTATAAATTAGCTACCAAAGCAAACTTCATAATTTGTGTTGGTTAATATTGTTTATTCAATGGTTGTTATCGGTACACCATCCACAAAAGTGTACACAGAATTATAGATCTAACTAAAAGAGTGTATGAATTAGCTACCTTAACACACATCTTAATATTTCTCTTAACATCATACATATCAGATGAACTTTTTCATCCTATAATATAAGGCATATGGAGAGAAAAAGGTCACGTATGGTTTTGTCGGTATTCAAATCAGTCATTTCTTTGTCGGCCAAAAATCATACAAGTTGTAGACGCATACCATATGGCACGTTTGACCACTTTTCACCCAACCAAGTGGCATGTATGATCATTCGAGCCGTATGAAACGTCGGTGAGGTCTGGATCGGATAAGGATTAAGATTCAAATGTGTATACATAATTATATTAAGATCCATGAGGTACAAATGAAATGACATAACATGTGGGAATATAATTGAATTTTGGACTCACTAAAACAATCATTCTTGGGACACCCCACTAACACTTAGCCATTTCTGAAGTTTACTCTCTTGTGAACAATTCATATTTCAGGTTTTGATTTTTCACCAAATGAGGTTCATACAACAGCTTCTCTTAAAAGGCAAAATGTCAAAATGCCACAGGTATGTCTGCCAATAAGCAAGGCATCAATTAAACTTACAAAACTGAAAAAAAGAGCTAAAAAAACCAGTGTCAAATCAGGCACCAGGGGTGATTCTGTAAAACAACCACCTAAATAGGAAAATGCAAAGATAAAATACTTAACTCTTCATTAGGACGTATGCACGGCCAGGCCAACCTTTGTGTTTTTTGCTCCGTCATGTTTCTTCGAACATGCGCAGAAGGTTTCTGCTTAAAAGGAGTACCAGGAGTTGACCTTGTGATACATTTGTTGACCCGGTGTTGTGCTCTCAAAGTCAAACCTTGGTCAAACGGACGTTCGAATCTGACTGAACTCTTTCGGGTCAATTGATCTGGCAAAACCCGAGAAGAAAGAGAAGTCTTTTTATGCAACTTTGACTCCTTCCATGCCACAAATAACCGCTGTAACTGCGATGGAACCTAGAATAAAAACAAATTATATGCAATAATAAAATTTTCAAGTCAAACATTGGTCAAACAATATTTCTAGAAAGTTGAAACTAACCATAGATGAAACACCCAAAGAACCAAACTGCATAGAAGATGCGGCAAACGGTGCAGATTTTCCACCATTTTTGCTATTCTCGTCTTTAATAACAGAACCAAAACTCGGTGGTGCATCATCATCGTCGTCGTCGTCATCATCTTCATCATCCTCGTCATCATCTTTAACATCATCAACTTTAATATCATCAACGTTAACCTCAACACGCGATACTTCTTCAGGCTTCTCAACCACTTCATCTTCATCTTCAGCTTCGGCTTCCAATTCCATCTCTATCTTCTTTTCCTCTTCTTTTTCCAATTTCTTCAACTCATCATCCATTTCTTTAATAATCTCCTTTAATTCAGATTCAGCTTCCGCAATCTCAATATCCGTTTCTATTAACTTCAACCTCGCATCACTCTCTTTCTTCTTCTCTTCGATGCGTTTTTCCAAATTCTCAAGCATCACTTTGCATTTATCTTGCGCTGATGTCAGCACACCCTCTAAAAAGTTGCGCTCGTCACGTTCAAACAGTTCTTCATCTCCAAGTGGTAGAAACTCAACTTCGCTGGGGTCAACTTCTTCCCCATCGAATACAGATGGTTGCCAATACAAACGGATCCCGTGTTCTTCATCATCTACATAATTTATTATTTTCCCTGTTGGTGTGTGTAAGATAACGGGATCCTCAGTGTATACCAGTTTTGATGGATCTTCAGGATCAGGCTCGGGTTCTTTGTTAAGGAGAATAAACTCAGGAGAGTGGTCTGTTTAAAATGATTAAAATCTTATACACTGCATTAATTAAATAAACTAGATTCTGTTCACAAATTTTCATATGCAATACCATTTTCCCACCAATAGGAGAGCTCGGCTGGCATGGGTAACCTAAGTGGGGCCTTATAAAACGAATTTATCCACATTTGTCGTTCTTCATCCACATCTTCCATGTAAACTTTCCAGTAATCTGGGACCTGAACAGAAGCATAAAAAAATTAATACTTTTTAAAAACTATTCTTTTTAATTTAATATTTACTTCGAAAAACTGATTGATGAAGCCTGGTGCCATCCACATATCTTCTCCTTCATAAAAATAAGGATGTTGAGGATCACTGTATGGGCCCCGCTCTTCTCGGACCACTGTAACAGAAAAACAAAGTTTCAACACATTAATTAAGTATTTATGTGTCTTCAACATACAATTCACAAAAACTTAGTTAAAATTATAATAAAAAAAAAGATTATTAGATTGCTTACTTCCATCAGGCTTGTTAACAAACATCCGAGCCTTTGCTGCAGCCACTTCCGCTATACCTGAATGCAACTGAAATTCCATTTTAATTAAGACATTTTTGTTTATCATAAATAAAGACAGAATACATTAAACTAAAATCAAAGATTTTCAACATTACCGCGGAAGCATCAACATCACAACCATGATCTTCCTCCAAAAACTCTCCAAAGTAAAATCGTCCCTGCATAATGAGCATAACAAGTTTACCATTCATCTACATAAGATATTAAAAAACACGGCTAATTGGACTTACATAAGTGGTGCGTTCATTGAGTTCAAAAACACCGCAACCATGCATTCTGCCATGTTTCCACTGACCCGCGTAACGGTATCGACCTTTCTCCCTATCATGCAACATTAGGAAACAAGTTATGACAGTGAAAATAGAGTTCGTAAGCAAAATGTACATAAAACGGTAATATGATTTGTAATTATAACTTACGGTTTCTCTCCAAATTGTCTGACCCATTCTTCATTTTCATAAAACGGAATTTCAACTCTGCCCCGAGAAAATTTAACACAGTCTTCAATATCCTTCTCAAGCCATTCTTTATCTTCCGGTGACATAAAATCTCTTTTAAATATATGCCCTTCAGCACGCATTTTGGCTTCAAGCCTGAAAACAAAAACAAATAATCAAGCTTCAATTTTTACATTTATGATTAAAAAACATGTAAGAACATAGTTTGGATTATAAGCATACTCTGAACCCGGGACAGGTTCATAAGTAGGTATGTCAACTTCAAGAACCCCGTGACCCTCCGGATTGTTTTGCAACCATTCACCTTCGTATCTGTAATCATCCAGTAACATAAACTTTAACCTCACGAATTTGTCAAATACATTGTATAAATAATATTATAATTATAATTCATAAATATTTACAATACAATCAAACCTGACCAATCCTTGCTCGGCTTCATAAACACCTTTCCCGTGAGCCAAATCATCCCATACTGTCCCCTCATACCTTTAGATAACGCAAGCAAATGCTTAAATCTAGAGTTCCAATTAACTGCTATATATTCTAAGGGAGTAAGGGTCATGCTAGAGCTACACCACCCCCATTTTATTTCACACCATCAAACAGCCGTCCACAAAACACTCATTCGGCTGGTGTGACCATAAAGTCAAACTTTGAAAATTATTGGTCAAAATGATTTCAGACTGCCATTCTGACTAGTTGGGTCTATTTTTGAAAATTATCGGTCAGAACGGCGATTGGCCAATATGCGGACAGCCATTCTAACCATAACTGATCAAACTTTGAAAATAAAATAGTCGTCCGACATCTATCCGAAGGCAGTTTGAAGCGGTGTGGTATAGGGGTGTGCATGGTTCAGTTCGGTTATTAACCAATCGGTTCTCAGTTATTCAGTTTCCTTTTTGGTTTCCAGTTCTATTCAGTTCATTTCGGTTAATAACCAAAATCAAATTTCAACTAAATTTTTCACTTTAAAAAAAAATACATGAAATGGATGCATAAATACATGAATAAATACATGAAATGGTGGTCGCTACCCCTTCGACTAGATATTGATAAATCGCTATTTGGTCAAAATCAGCCAAAATTGAAAATTTTATATATAAAATTTCATAAATTATATTTGGAAAATTACATATAAATTCCAATCCAATTAATCCAGATTAATCCCGATTAATTGCTAGTCCCGGCCCCACCGCCCGACTAGGCCTAAACCATTCAAAACCGTAGAACTCCCCCAACAAAATGCACTACACAAAACCGAATCGAATCAACTTACGTGCTCCCATCAGCAAACACAAAGCTATGCCACTGCAAAAACTCCTCAATCCTATCCAACTCCTCAATCACCGATTTCGCATTCCGAATATCATAATGGTTATGCGGAATCACCGGGTAATGCTTCCGGTACGGTACATAAAACGGGGCAATCGGTGGCTCCCGGCCCTCCCTAATCCCCTCATTAATCACCTCCAACTCATCCTTATCCACCCAGTTCGGGTCCCACCCGGGTTTCATCAAAAACGGTGGAGCATCCGCCCACAGCTCCTTCAAATCCTCCTCTTTCCAGTTCTCCGGGTCGGGTGGGAAATCATAAAGGTCCTCGATGTTATCCACGTCGTTAATTTCCTGTGACTCTTCGAGTTTCTTGAACTCGTCGGACTCGAGGATTTCGGTTACTTTTTTGAAGTAGGCTTCGGGTGTGTCGCCGAGTGGTTCGGTGTCGAAGATTCCGAGTCGGGTCGAGGTGGATTGGTTTGGGGGTTCCGTGGTGGTTGGTGGGTTTTGTGATTGGGGTTCTTCGGAGTCGGATAATGAGTCGTCTTCTCCGGTGGATTTGTTGTCTGACATTTTTGTTGAGCTTGGGTTTGGTGGTAAGAGTGTGGGAGGATGAGGCAGATAAGGTGTGTGAAATGGGAGTGTTGGCTTTTGGTTAAATAGTGGGGGAGAGGTTGATGAGTTACAAAGTGGGAGGACTGGATTGTCAAGGGTGATGAAGATGAGGGGGCTATTTGCTATAATTGGAATCTAGTAGGTGAAACTAGAGATGGCCAAATAAACTGGTTAACCGAACTGACCCAAAAATCAAACCAGTTTGAAACCGATTGTGTAGAAACCGGTTTGAAACCAATTGAACCTGTCGGTTTGGAAACGGTTTGTAATTTTCTCCACCAAAACCGATTCCAAACCGGTTAACCGAACCGACCGGCCAAAACCAGGAAAAAATCAATCAAAACACGAACCGAAACCGATCATAACCTGATCAAGAAACCGGTTTCAGCCCGAACCGAACCGATCATAAACCGGTTTTGACTTTTTTTGACCAAACCGAACTGATTTCAACCCAAACCGTTTTGAGTTTTAAAATGGTTTGTGCACCTCTAGATGAAACTAAATTAGGTTTGAGGTCATATATGAATATTGGTTCCTATGGGTGTGTATGGTTATGTTTGGTTTGATTATTAGCCCAAACAAAATTAATTAATTTTTTTGTTTTCGGTCCATTTCGGGGAATAATCAAAATCAATTTTGGGTTAAAAGTTTTACAGTTTTACTTATAAATACATAAAATAGATGCATAAATGCATAGATGAAGATATAAATACATATAATGGTGGTATAAAACATGAAATTGTGGTATAAAAACTAGAAATACATGAAGATATGAATGTTTGTTTAACTCGGTTATCAATTAGTTTTGGTTTGGTTTTGTCAGTTTTCGGTTCGGTTTGGTTAATGCTCATCCCTATTGATTTCCACAAAATTTGAAACGGGTACATGTCTTGTCCATACTCTTGTGCCTACATTAGAGCCAAATGGGTTAAAACAATCTTAAAATATAGTATGTTGAAGTTGTAAGAACTTAAAATTATTTTAACCTGAGAAACTATTAGAAGTATAGTTAATATTTTAAACTGAACCTAGTTTTTTAGTTGTCTTTAAGATCAAATTCTAGGTAATGACATCTGAATAATAACTCTTAACCACACACAAATAAGAATACCTAACACCCATGAGTTATATGTGAATGTGATTATCCAAACTGAATTAAAATTATATATATACGCATGTCAGTACTCACATTTTGTGACGAAAATATGACGGGTTACATGTCAGCAGATACACATAAACAAAACTTTTACAAAATGTATATAAACAATACTAATCATACGATCTTTATTACCGACCCTCATGAAATTGTTTCATTAACACGTATCCAAATAAACATGTTTTTTTAGTTTTATAAGCTTTTACTTAAAAATAAATATTAATCCTATCAAAATTAACAAATATAATTTATAAAAACTAGTAAACACATTTGCCAAATTGCCAATTACCCAGCTTTTTACGCCCATTGCACGTTAAACATAAAGCCCATTACCATACCCAAGGCCTAAAGCCCTTCTCAATTGAAGCCCAAACCAACTAGTTGTCGGCTTGTTGCCTTGTTGGGACTTGGGGAATGGGGAGTTGGGGACAATAGTTTTGGGGTTGCAAACAAACATTCGGGTGTTTGAAAGGTTGTTTTTCTTTATTTTTTATTTTATTATTATTATTTTTTAATGATTTTGAAGAATAGATCGACCCATTTTCAAAGGAAGGAGCAATATTTCTCTGAATGCAATCCTGTTGGTATATCGAACAAACGACATCTCAAGAGGTTCAGATAAATGGATTTTGATATTTAGAGGACGTGAACTCTTTTTGTTCAAACTTCAAAGACATGACCTTCAAATGGCCGGTCAACATGAATGTGATTTCATTAACCCAATAATACCAAGACAAATGATATGTGGTGCTAGAAATGCCAATCCAAGATATTGATAACCGTTTTACTGAGGTAGCATGACTAGCATCCGAATTACTTGTTTGTTATATGTAATAATTTTGGTGTGATTTAACAAATACACTGAGCTGCCGATAGAAAAACAATAGTTAAGATTGAACTACCTTTGTATTTACAGTAGTGTAACCTTACTGAAATTCACATTAGTTTTATCGATCGCAACAGTAAGCCTTGAGAGATATTTTTATGCAGTGAAGTACGTGAAGTTCTATTGTTTTTGATACATTTAATCCCGATTCGTTAAAGATAAAACCGAGGGTGGCTAGGTCGATCTCAAGGGGAGGATAAGGAGGAGATCAAATTCAGATATATTAAGTTTTATTTATGTTTATCTTTTATTAGTTTCTTATTTGTAGTCTAATTGTTTTACTAGTTTCCTATTTCTAGTCATGTTAGGATTGTTAGCCTATAAATACTTTGAAGTTTTTATTAATAATAAGAGTTAAAGAAGTTAAAAACCATCTGATCCTTTCATCCGATTCCACCATTAATATATTATCACTTTATACAAACTCCATCACAAGGAAAGGTCATACAACATCAACGTCAAACCTTCTGTTCCGTATTCACGCTTCAATAAGCACAGCTTATTAATTCCAATTTATCTCCAACAATTGGTATCAAGAGCGTAGGCGATCTACGATATTTGGGAAGTTCAAGAACGGTGTGGGGTGACTAACCACATCAAATCGGAAACTCGAAGACCGAGTATTATGGCGGATGAAAGACCGGCTGTGCATGCAAGGGAACCAAGTTCAACTTCGTTACAGTGTCCGAAGTTAACAAAAACAAACTACAACACATGGGTTGTAATTATGGAATCAATCCTTGATGCTCAAGGATTATGGGAGGTGGTGAATGGAGAAGCCATAGATGACAGAAAGAACAAGATGGCTAGGGCTATTATTTTACAAGCCTTACCGGAAAACATGTTGATGCAAGTTGCAAGAACCCGTGATGCTCAGAAGATTTGGGAATCACTACGGGTAAGATTCCTTGGGGTTGATCGTGTGCAACAAGCTCGCTTACGATCATTAATGCGAGATTTTAATCAATTGAAGATGGGTGAAAAAGAATTCGTTGAAGACTTTGCCGGGAAGATAACGGAATACGCCTCACAATTTGATAGCTTGGGTAGTCCGATGGAAGATCATGAACTCGTAAAAAAACTGCTCGATAGCGTTCCGGACCGTTTTATTGCTATTGTAGCAACTATCGAACAGTGGGCCGATCTTAACACGATGGTGTTTGAAGATTGTATAGCAAGATTAAAGGCCTTTGAAGAGAGAATCAAAGGCAAGGAATCAATGGCCGAGATGGGAAAATTATTGTATGCCAAAAACGATAATCAAGGAAAAAAGGGCACCGATCATGATCGAAAAAATTATGCTCGGGGTCGTGGCTCCTCAGGTTATGACCAATGGGGCCGTGGAAGAGGCCGTGGTAGAGGTTCGAGTAGAGGACGGGGTCGGTTCAATCAGAACTATGATAACCGAAGAGACGGTAAACAACCGAACACGAACAACCAAGGCAGAGACAACAATCAGGGTAATAATCAAAATAATCAAAATCAAGGTAGAGATAAAAGCGGTGTTCGGTGTTATAATTGCAATGTTTTGGGCCACTTTGCGTGGGAATGTTCGAGACCACCGACTCAAAAAAGCGAATCTGAACCAAGCCGAGGCCAAGCCGCCAACCCTTATGATGGCCTTAGTTGAAGTTGATATAGAACAAGTTATGTTGAACGAGGAGAAGGTTCATCCAATCCGTTATGCAAACGACTCGGTAAGCGATTCAATTTGGTATTTAGATAATGGTGCGTCCAATCACATGACCGGTGTGAAGCCCACTTTGCCCAAATTGATTATCGAGTGAGCGATTTGGTGAAATTTGGAGACGGGTCCAAAGTGAATATTAAAGGGAGAGGTTCCATTATTTTCGATTGCAAGAATGGTGAGCAGCGGGTTATGAATGACGTCTATTACATACCCGACTTATGCAGCAACATATTGAGCATCAGTCAGTTAACCAAAGAAGGGTGTAAAGTTTGGATAGCAAACGGCCACTTGTGGCTATACGAGGAAGGAGATTGCTTGCTAATGAGAGTCCCGAGAAGTCCAAACCGTCTTTATAAGATCGATCTCAGAATAGGAACCCCGATATGTCTTTTAGCTTCCATTAAAGACCAAGGATGGCTATGGCACGCTAGACTTGGTCATGTTAATTTTGAAACATTAACTAATATGAAGACTAAAAATATGGTGCATGGCGATATTCAACCTTTGCATGGTGAGCATGTTTGCAATACATGTATGCTAGGCAAACATAGTAGAAACCCATTTCCTAAAACCACCATGTTCCGTGCCACGAGACCATTCGAGTTAGTTCACACCGATTTTATGTTGTAAGGCCCCGAACCCGGTAGCCCTACTTTAGCGTCGGATTTACTCATAAACACAGTTCTTCAAATCAGAGTTTATTAAAACTTTTCGCGAAATATAAAACATCAATCATTTGTTACAAAACGTTAAACCTTTTCTTTGATACCATAACACAAAACTTTATATTTAAAACATCTTTACTTCTTTCTTCAGATGCCAGCCGTTCAATCCATGCCGTGTGTCATCCTCATGCTAACTCTGTAATCAGCTCACCTGCGTGCATACTAAAAGTCAGCTACGCTGAGTGAGTTCTAGTTAATCGAACGCCATACAATACATACACATACATACATATCCGTAGATACATATCCATACTTCACTAGTTACCCTTCTGTTCTACTTACATACTTGCTACCATACATACATACATATCTACAATCACTAACCTCAGTCTACCGAGAGTACGTTCATAGTTCACCGTCTATACCTGTACTCAAGGTCGTGAACACGTACACAGGTCCGCAGTCCTTACCTATGTTCACCCTTTATGGTACGTGCAAGGTCCGCAGTCCTTCCCTATACCATCCTACATCCACAACACGTACAAGGTCCACAGTCCTCCCCTATGTTGCAACCTAAACCATAGCACGTACGAGGTCCGCAGTCCTCCCCTATGCTACCACAACACAACTACAGCACGTATAAGGTCCACAGTCCTTTCCTATGCTGATGCCTATCTATAATACGTATAAGGTCCGCAGTCCTTAACTACGTTGTCGTCTATTATCTGTAACACGTATAAGGCCCACCGTCCCTATCTACGTTTACATCTATCATCTACTTTACGTATAAGGCCCGCAGTCCTTAACTACGTTTACATCTATCATCTACTTTACGTATAAGGCCCGCAGTCCTTAACTACGCCATCACCAGCCGAGTCTATGTCCGACAAAAGCTAGAGGGATTTGCCATCCTAACTTACTATGTCGAACGTAGAACTCACATACCATTCGTGTACCTGTATACACCTACTTCACATATACAATAATTACATCATAGCATAAGAACACCCTAGGCGTTCTTTACATCATTCATCTAACAACCATACCTCTTGTCGATACGTGCAATATCCGAAGATCGTTCACGCCCCGACAAGTATTCATTTGTAATGTTCATACATCTTCGATGTATAATATTCGTACCTTTATTTTTGACCTGACAGTACGCGCAATATCCGAAGATCGTTCGCGTACCGACAAGCAACCATTCATATCCATCACATATATCACATATGGCATACACTTATCACTTAGGATAAATGTATTAACAACACATCGAGTATGCACACAGCCCCGAAAACATAACACATAAATGGGGCTAGAAACTCACCTGAATACTGTTACGCTCTCCGTTAATAGTTATTCACCTCTTGAGCTGTGCACGGCTAACTGTATAATATTTACACGTATCAATTAGCTACTACTACTTATGTTGCGTTTCTATCTTTATATGACCCACAATGAACGGGGGTCCGGGGGCAGCGCCCCTGGTAGTGGGGTTCTAGGGGCGGCAGCCCCTAGCGGGGTCCAAGGGGCAGAGCCCCTGGCTGGGGTTAAGCTGTCTTAACACATTTTCCATTAGGTTTTTAATTTATTTTCTAAACGAACCTCACTTCAGGCGAAGTTAAACCTCGGGCGAACTTGGCTTCAGGCGAAGTTAAACCTCGGGCGAACTTGGCTTCAGGCGAAGTTAAACCTTAGGCGAACTTGGCTTCAGGCGAAGTTAAACCTTAGGCGAACTTGGCTTCAGGCGAAGTTAAACCTTAGGCGAACTTGGCTTCAGGCGAAGTTAAACCTTAGGCGAACTTGGCTTCAGGCGAAGTTATCCTTAGGCGAACTTGGCCGTAGGCGAAGTTATCCTTAGGCGAAGTTACGCTTGAAGGCGAAGTTACGCTTGAAGGCGAAGTTACGCTTGAAGGCGAAGTTCATCAGGCGAACTTAATCTTGCAGGCGAAGTTGTCGCGCTGCAGATCTGTTTGCCCATAACTCCTTCGTTTCTTAGCCAAATAACTCGATTTTGGTACCCACGGAACCGTATGATCGGCGCCTACAAACCCCAACCATCAAATCGGCCTAAAATCGACGTTTTAGGGGTCCGATTTGGGCAGTTGGGTTTCGGGTCCGGTTAACCCATCCAATCCTAACCATTTTCAGTAATAATAGCTTTGTTAGATTAGTTCTTACCTTACCAACTCAGATCTATCAACAAATCTCGGGTCTCGGCTTCGAATCTAGATCGGTTAGAATGTGTGTGTTTTGAGGGTGTAAGGAGTGTGTGTTAGGGAGTTTGGTGAGAAATGAGATATTTTGGGATTTTGGGGGTATTTATATCCCTGAAATCCCATTCTCATTTAACCTATCTCAATTAACCCAAGTCCATAACCCACTTCCATTACCCGACATTAGCCCGACCCATACCAACTCCTATTCTTTTATTTATTTCCTGATAACCCGAGTAAACTTCCCATCTATTAATAAGTAATATAATTAATATTACCTTTGAAATTTCGGGATGTTACAAGTCTTCCCTCCTTAAAGAGGTTTCGTCCCCGAAACCTAACTTATTCCCTATAAAAGGAAAACTTCTTACATTTACACGTTTTATAGAATTGCCTTCGCTTTCTGAGTTACCCTTCCTACTTCCGACTTTACAGCCATCGAATGGTGGTCATGTGTTTTAGCTATTTAAGGTAGCTTGTCCATGAGACCCTCGATGCACCAAGACTCATCTCATCCTTCTAAGGGTTTCGATTAGTACTTTTAACACTATTGTCTAAAACAACATTTCACCATAACATAATAATCATTCTTAACCAAACTCAAAATAATTACACGCCACAGATAAACATAAGTTTTAAACCTTAACACAAAACAAGTTCTTAAGCAAAAGTAATTTAAATAAACCATTGCATGAGCAATTATTCCTTCATCAGGTGTTCCTCTCTGCAGTTTCCCAAAGTCTTCATCCTTTCGCACCTACCGCCCCTGATTCCTTGCAATCCCTAGCCATGTGGTCAGCTTTTCCGCATTTGAAGCACTTTGGACGATCAGGGCATTCTCGAGAATAATGCCCACTCTTTCCACACTGATAGCACCTGTCTGTCCCAGTCTTGCATTCTCCCAGGTGCACTTGCCCACACGTCTTACATGCATCCTTGTTCCCAACCTTGGCCTTCCTCTCATCAGTTGTTGTCACCATCTCGCCAGACCGCTTAGCAGAGGTAGCCCATTTCTTCTCCTTCTTTTCCCCCACCACCACATCGTCCTCAGCCAGGTCAGCATAAACCACTTCTGCAAGTTCAACAGCAGAGTCAAAAGTAGCAGGCTTATTTGCCCTGACCAACATGCGGACTTTTTGTGGCAATCCCCTCACATAACATTTGATTCTCTTGACCTCAGTGTCAACCATGTCAGGCACCAACCTAGATAGTCGGCTGAATTCAGTAGTATACTCACGATGCGTCATCATACCGGCCTTCAAATTCAGGAACTTCATCTCCGTCCTTTCAACCTCTGCATCTGCACAGAACTTCTTCATCACCAACTCTTTCAGATCGTCCCATCTCAACGCCTTGATCTCATCCCGAGTCTTTCTCTGCTCCACACTTTCCCACCAATACATAGCTTCTTCCACAAATGACTGAGTAGCATAACCCACAGCTTGGTCGGGACGGCATTCGCTAATGCGGATAACCTTGTCCATAGTGGTTATCCATTGGAGAGTAGCGATTGCGTCTCCCAACCCAGTCAGCTTCGGCGGGTCGCATCCTTTGAAGGACTTATAGCTGCACCCACCTTGTCCTCTTCTCCTATCATCGACTTTCACAGACTTATCCTCGCTCGAGGCCCCTCTTTCTCCTTCCCCAACCTCCTTACCATCACCCCCTGCCCCTTCAGCAGTTCGCTCTCGGCTTCCAGCAGATCCTTCGGGATTTAGGTTCTTCACAGCAGCAACTACAGCTTGAACAATGGCTGCTTGAACTGCAGGGCTAAGTTGAACTTCTTCATTGTTGTTCTGGTCTCCTCCAGCTGCGCTTCCTTCATCTTCGGTGTGGGAAGCTTCTTCTACCGAGGGTTGCCGGACAAGACGAGGCCTGCCACGACGTCCTGTGCGACCCCCAGTTCCCACAAATTCTCCAGCTCCAGCCATCCGTATTCTTAAAGGGATAACACAAACATCATCACGCAAGGAACTATTTAGTACAAGGATAGCAAGGCTAACAGGTAATAACAGTGGCCAGTTGTGACTAGCTGATCACGTTGCTTTCCGTGTCCTATACACTTCCCTTTATGAGTCTATTTGTGCTAGTTCTACTTAAGCAGTTAGTCAAATCAACAATCAATTATTCCTATCCCTTTTGTTCCCATACCTTTTCATTCTCATTAACATATGTCATTTAATCATACACTTTACCTTTACTGATCTTGCTTGAGCGACACATGGCATTCTTGAACTGGCATCTTCTTTCCTTTCTTACTTAAATCCCATTTTCTGTTCGAGTCTAAGCATGTAAGATGCTTAAATCTCTCGAACTTATGCTCTGATACCAACTTGTAAGGCCCCGAACCCGGTAGCCCTACTTTAGCGTCGGATTTACTCATAAACACAGTTCTTCAAATCAGAGTTTATTAAAACTTTTCGCGGAATATAAAACATCAATCATTTGTTACAAAACGTTAAACCTTTTCTTTGATACCATAACACAAAACTTTATATTTAAAACATCTTTACTTCTTTCTTCAGATGCCAGCCGTTCAATCCATGCCGTGTGTCATCCTCATGCTAACTCTGTAATCAGCTCACCTGCGTGCATACTAAAAGTCAGCTACGCTGAGTGAGTTCTAGTTAATCGAACGCCATACAATACATACACATACATACATATCCGTAGATACATATCCATACTTCACTAGTTACCCTTCTGTTCTACTTACATACTTGCTACCATACATACATACATATCTACAATCACTAACCTCAGTCTACCGAGAGTACGTTCATAGTTCACCGTCTATACCTGTACTCAAGGTCGTGAACACGTACACAGGTCCGCAGTCCTTACCTATGTTCACCCTTTATGGTACGTGCAAGGTCCGCAGTCCTTCCCTATACCATCCTACATCCACAACACGTACAAGGTCCACAGTCCTCCCCTATGTTGCAACCTAAACCATAGCACGTACGAGGTCCGCAGTCCTCCCCTATGATACCACAACACAACTACAGCACGTATAAGGTCCACAGTCCTTTCCTATGCTGATGCCTATCTATAATACGTATAAGGTCCGCAGTCCTTAACTACGTTGTCGTCTATTATCTGTAACACGTATAAGGCCCACCGTCCCTATCTACGTTTACATCTATCATCTACTTTACGTATAAGGCCCGCAGTCCTTAACTACGTTTACATCTATCATCTACTTTACGTATAAGGCCCGCAGTCCTTAACTACGCCATCACCAGCCGAGTCTATGTCCGACAAAAGCTAGAGGGATTTGCCATCCTAACTTACTATGTCGAACGTAGAACTCACATACCATTCGTGTACCTGTATACACCTACTTCACATATACAATAATTACATCATAGCATAAGAACACCCTAGGCGTTCTTTACATCATTCATCTAACAACCATACCTCTTGTCGATACGTGCAATATCCGAAGATCGTTCACGCCCCGACAAGTATTCATTTGTAATGTTCATACATCTTCGATGTATAATATTCGTACCTTTATTTTTGACCTGACAGTACGCGCAATATCCGAAGATCGTTCGCGTACCGACAAGCAACCATTCATATCCATCACATATATCACATATGGCATACACTTATCACTTAGGATAAATGTATTAACAACACATCGAGTATGCACACAGCCCCGAAAACATAACACATAAATGGGGCTAGAAACTCACCTGAATACTGTTACGCTCTCCGTTAATAGTTATTCCCCTCTTGAGCTGTGCACGGCTAACTGTATAATATTTACACGTATCAATTAGCTACTACTACTTATGTTGCGTTTCTATCTTTATATGACCCACAATGAACGGGGGTCCGGGGGCAGCGCCCCTGGTAGTGGGGTTCTAGGGGCGGCAGCCCCTAGCGGGGTCCAAGGGGCAGAGCCCCTGGCTGGGGTTAAGCTGCCTTAACACATTTTCCATTAGGTTTTTAATTTATTTTCTAAACGAACCTCACTTCAGGCGAAGTTAAACCTCGGGCGAACTTGGCTTCAGGCGAAGTTAAACCTTAGGCGAACTTGGCTTCAGGCGAAGTTAAACCTTAGGCGAACTTGGCTTCAGGCGAAGTTAAACCTTAGGCGAACTTGGCTTCAGGCGAAGTTAAACCTTAGGCGAACTTGGCTTCAGGCGAAGTTAAACCTTAGGCGAACTTGGCTTCAGGCGAAGTTATCCTTAGGCGAACTTGGCCGTAGGCGAAGTTATCCTTGGGCGAAGTTACGCTTGAAGGCGAAGTTACGCTTGAAGGCGAAGTTACGCTTGAAGGCGAAGTTCATCAGGCGAACTTAATCTTGCAGGCGAAGTTGTCGCGCTGCAGATCTGTTTGCCCATAACTCCTTCGTTTCTTAGCCAAATAACTCGATTTTGGTACCCACGGAACCGTATGATCGGCGCCTACAAACCCCAACCATCAAACCGGCCTAAAATCGACGTTTTAGGGGTCCGATTTGGGCAGTTGGGTTTCGGGTCCGGTTAACCCATCCAATCCTAACCATTTTCAGTAATAATAGCTTTGTTAGATTAGTTCTTACCTTACCAACTCAGATCTATCAACAAATCTCGGGTCTCGGCTTCGAATCTAGATCGGTTAGAATGTGTGTGTTTTGAGGGTGTAAGGAGTGTGTGTTAGGGAGTTTGGTGAGAAATGAGATATTTTGGGATTTTGGGGGTATTTATATCCCTGAAATCCCATTCTCATTTAACCTATCTCAATTAACCCAAGTCCATAACCCACTTCCATTACCCGACATTAGCCCGACCCATACCAACTCCTATTCTTTTATTTATTTCCTGATAACCCGAGTAAACTTCCCATCTATTAATAAGTAATATAATTAATATTACCTTTGAAATTTCGGGATGTTACATATGTGGACCAATCTCACCTCCTACTTTGGGAGGAAACCGCTACTTTATGCTTCTTGTAGATGATCATACGAGGTACATGTGGGTTTATACTATTAAAAATAAGAATGATGCTTTGGGTATTTTCAAAAAGTTTAAACAGGAAGTAGAGTTAGAGCATTCGCTAAAGGTTAAAGCTCTAAGAAGTGAACGAGGTGGCGAGTTTCTCAACAAACTTTTCACCGAATATTGTGATCAAGGAGTAAAAAGAATGTTTACGGCTCCTTACTCTCCTCAACAAAACGGTGTAGTCGAAAGGCGAAACCGGATAGTCCTAAATGCAACAAGAAGTATGATGAAAGCTATGGACCTTCCACAAAACTTATGGGGAGAAACGGTGAGACACTCGGTTTACGTGTTGAATCGGGTACCTACTAAAGCATTGAAGACGGTAACCCCCTATGGAGCCTTGAAGGGCCGAAAGCCCAACATAACACCCTTACGAGTGTTTGGGTGCTTAACGTACATGAAGATACCCACCGCTAACCTTCAAAAATTAGATGACCAAAGCATGGAGGTTGTACATCTTGAAACCGAACCGGGATCAAAAGCTTACAGATTGTACAACCCGGCTCAAAACCGTATTTATGTGAGCCGGGATGTCCGTTTCAAAGAAAGTCAAAAGTTTGACTGGTCTCGACATACCGAATCGTGTCAAGTCGGAACCGGACCTGAGTGGGTTGAATTTATAATCGAGCTGGTTCAAGAAGAAGTTCAACAAGAAATTCTTGTTGAAAACGAAGACACAACAAACTTTAACGGGCCTGAATTTGAAGACCAACCGGAAGGAAATCCCAAACCTGAGCTGCGTAGAACTGGTCGTCAATCGGTCCCTCCTAAAAGGTTTGAAGATTATGTAATGTTTTGTGAAGGAAAATGTCTTCTCCTGTATGAAGAGACAACTACTTTTGAAGAGGCAAAGAATTTCAAAAAATGGCGAGAAGCAATGAGATCTGAATTAATCTCAATCGAACAAAACAATACGTGGGACTTATGTAACCTACCACAGGGCCACAAGGCGATCGGCTTGAAATGGGTGTTTAAAACCAAACGTGATGCAGACGGGTCAATAACAAAGTACAAAGCAAGATTAGTCGCGAAGGGGTATGTGCAAGAGCACGGGGTAGACTTTGATGAGGTTTTTGCCCCGGTGGCGAGAATGGAAAATGTACGTTTGATTTTAGCAATTGCAGCAAATTATGGTTGGTTCGTTTACCATTTGGACGTTAAATCGGCGTTCTTAAATGGCAATCTGAAGGAAGAAGTATATGTGAAGCAGCTTAATGGTTTTGAAGTTCCCGGGAAACACGGTATGGTTTATAAGTTACGAAAGGCTTTATATGGTCTTCGCCAAGCCCCACGAGCTTGGAATGAAAAACTCGACAAAACGTTGAAAGGCTTGGATTTTATTCGATGTCCGAGAGAACCGGCGGTGTACAAGCGGAATACAAGAACCGACATTCTCATTGTTGGTGTATATGTCGATGATCTTATCGTGACTGGTTCGAGTCAAGCCATGATTGAGAAATTTAAAAGTCAAATGAAGAATGAGTTCGATATGCAAGATCTCGGAATGCTTTCTTACTATTTGGGCATTGAAGTAACACAAAAGAAGCATGAGATAAAGTTGAAACAGGAAGCTTATACTAATAAAATTTTAATGAGTGCAGGTTTAAGCGAGTGCAACCCGACTCGATTTCCAAAGGAATGCAAGTAACGAAAGATGAAGAAGGAGAACCCGCTGATGCAACCGAATATCGGAGAATAATCGGTAGCTTAAGGTATTTAACACACACGAGGCCTGATTTGAGTTACTCAGTTGGAGTTGCTAGTAGGTTCATGCAAGAACCGAAACAATCCCATATGCAGATTCTGAAGTATATATTACGATATGTACAAGGCACGAGTGGATATGGTTTAACGTATGGATGCGGTAATAGAGAGTTGATTGGTTTTTGTGATAGTAGTTACGGTATGGATCAAACGGATAGACGAGGTACCACCAGAATGGTGTTTTATTATGGTGGTGCATTGATCTCGTGGCTCTCACAAAAACAATAAACTGTAGCCTTGTCGTCGTGTGAATCTGAGTACATGGCAGCAGCAACCGCGGCTTGTCAAGCTATATGGTTAAGGGGATTGTTAAGCGAGTTGACCGGGCATGAAGAAAAGGTGGTGACGTTACATGTGGATAATAGATCCGCTATTGATTTGATGAAGAATCCCGTGTTTTATGGAAGAAGTAAGCATATCAATATTAGATTTCACTTCATTCGTGAATGTATTGAACGTGGTGAAGTCCAAGTTGAGCACATTAGTGGAGAGAAACAAAAGGCATATATTTTAACAAAAGCGCAACCGAAGTTAAAGTTTGAAGAGATGAGGAAATTGCTTGGGATTGAAGATCTGAAAGGAACGAATCAAGATTAAGGGGGTGAATGATATATTTAATCCCGATTCGTTAAAGATAAAACCGAGGGTGGCTAGGTCGATCTCAAGGGGAGGATAAGGAGGAGATCAAATTCAGATATATTAAGTTTTATTTATGTTTATCTTTTATTAGTTTCTTATTTGTAGTCAAATTGTTTTACTAGTTTCCTATTTCTAGTCATGTTAGGATTGTTAGCCTATAAATACTTTGAAGTTTTTATTAATAATAAGAGTTAAAGAAGTTAAAAACCATCTGATCCTTTCATCCGATTCCACCATTAATATATTATCACTTTATACAAACTCCATCATAAGGAAAGGTCATACAACATCAACGTCAAACCTTCTATTCCGTATTCACGCTTCAATAAGCACAACTTATTAATTCCAATTTATCTCCAACAGTTTTCAGCCATCGAGTCATAATTTAAATTGTTAAAAGTCAATTTGTTACATAAAAAATGGTTTTATAATATTGGACATAGTTTATGTCTGACCTAAATGTATTTGAAATCCTCAAATTTAGTATTTCAGACAAAACCGAACCATACCACGATTTATGAGTATTCGGCATGGTTTTTCTTCCTTTCAAATAACCAATTATAGTGATATTTGAAGTTAAATGTAATATCAATCAAACAACCTAACATATATCATCTCTATTACTCGGGCTACTTACCATGATAAAAGTTTCTCTCCTTTTCCTATTGCTGTCACAAATTAATAATGCTTGGAGAATTGGATCGGAGCTACTTTGAATCAAACTTCAGCATGATAGAATAACAGGTGCTGCTAGATAATTAGTACTTTTATTTCATTATGTATTTGAAAAGGTACAAAACACATCATTTGCCTCGCAGGTTTCCTAAAGTACTCTCACACTTTTATTATCACATACGTAATAGCGTTTTAGTTAACGTTTGCAAAGTAGCAATAGAATTATATTTGTAAGCCTTGGTAAAAATGCTTCGCTTGCTTCGGCACAGGTGATGTTCCACCAAACCCATAGTCGACTTCCACGTTAAAAGGTTGACTTTGACCAATACTTCCTACACTATCGCTGACCTCTTCGATTAGTGACCTCGTGGTATCATTATCTGTACACTTCTTCTCATCAACCATTACTTTCTCTTCTGACTCCGAGATTGGTACTTTATGACCTGGAGAATTCTCTTGTTCTTCCGCCGACATTTCTAGAAGCGTTGACAGCTCATTTATCTTGTCATCTTGAATATTACCCGCCGTTAGCATGCCGTCGCTAAAACTAGTTCTAGTGCTCGTGGAACCCGTATCTTGTATGAGATGAGAGTTTATTTTGTTATATTCTTTAAACAATGAACATATACGTTTGAATAAAAACAAATCAGTTAATTCTGAGAAGTACTTACATGTCGAGTCCAATTCGATGCTAAATAAATCTTGATCATTGGGTGCTTCTCTGGTCGATAATTTGTTGTCTACGGGTAACATTTCGCCATACGATAGAGACGTTGGTGGCTGTTTTCTTCTCGGTCCTCTTATATCTACAATGTCATCGTTATCTTTCATCGTTGATATCCCACACGACAGCTTCTCTAAGAAATACTTCTTGTCTTCCTTCATTTTCCTACAAAAACCAACATATCTAACATATTTCTCTCGTTGTTATTCATCTTATATTTTATTTCTTAGAAAAACATAATTCAGTCATATAAAAGTCATCAATTTACCAAAGCAGGTCAGGTAATTGGTCATAACCAAATATTCCTTTTAACCAACCGTAGACTTACCTATCAAGAATCACCCATGTGGCATTACATTTTTTGGATGCGTCTACGGTTGCATTTTTGGGTATAGGCCCAGCCACCAACTCGATTTTGAAATCGACCTGTATGCATATCACACAACAATATATTTTGATTCGACCTTACACGTGATATGTGTATAGAGTTAATTACCTTTCTCATTTGGTATAGTTTTGATATTTCAAGAAGTTGTAAGTTGCCATCGAACTCTTTCTTCTTCCTCACAATTTCATCATCAATAGCCCTTTGGTTTGCCCCTCCAAACATTGAGCTGTCAACTCTAATTTTGTATCCCACTACAAGAATTACCTAGATAATTAAGGTTGTTTTAAATTAAATTTCAAATCTAATGATAATATAGGACCATACTAGGATGATGAACTTGATGAACAACAGCAAGCAAAATAAACACATCTCCATCCTTCAACAAGAATCCATCAAGGGCCCATTTTACACCTTTTAATCTCACACCTCCGGATGCATCATGAATCAACACCACCGTTCGACTTTTACTTTGACCGTCCATCGCAGTGTGTTAATTATCCAATCTAATCCAATCCAACTGCATGCAGGGCTATGTTGTGGTTATAAATACAAAGAATGTGAGATTATTGTTTGAACATATTTTGTTGATATTCATGATCTAACCTATGCTTTTTCTTGTTAATAGTTTTGAATTTTGTTCCTAGAATTCTTAGAAATTTGTCTCAATATGGTTTCCATAAACATTGGATTTTACATGGAAGTTAGTCCAAGATGGTATTTAGCATATTGAAGAAACACTAAGTGAACCCTGGACAGATTATAGATAATCTGGGGGTTAAGTAATGTTTCCCACGAGGATGAGGTCTAGCAGAAAGTTGTTCTTCAGGGGACCTGCAAAACAAACACCGTAAGCTCGTCACTGAGAAGGGGGGGTTCCTCTTTGTGACCACCCTCCGGCGTGAGAATCAGACTAGATTGCTCTGAATATAAGTGTATATTAAGAGATTGCTAGATAAGATTGAGATATCAGATGATGTCCTTACCATTCCAAGGTGTTGGAGTATTTATAGCCGAAGGTAGGTTTCCTAGAAGGTACAACCGGCTGAATAGTATTCCTGTTCCACCAACAGTGGACTACGCACAGGCCATGCTGGTTGGTGGGTAGGCTACGGCCAACAGTAAAGGTCGGCTGTATACTGTTCCTTTACTGCCGGCTACGCACTGTTCCACCAACTGTAGGCTGTGCGCGTCCCATCGTAAGGGTTGGTGAGTAGGCAGCGGCTAATAGTGACAAACAGTACTAGAGGGTGCTCCTTCTCGTATTGTTGTCGGTGAGCTGTCACCCTGTGATTGGTTCATGGGCTGCTCTGGTCAAATTGTCTGTTCCGCCCATACCTTAGTAGGCATAGTACGAAAGACCTTCCAGAAGCATACGTACTGGCTCATTTAGGCGAGAGTATTCCCGCCTTGCTCATTCCTTCATGTGACTACTGAAGTAACTAATGCCTTGTGCGTGTAGCCTTGCTGTTAGTGCGGGTAGCCTTCCCTGATGGCTTGTATCCGCAGCTGCGGGAACAGGCGGGGTACTTCACCATTGGGAGGCTTTCCCTGCGGGTACAGCTGGCGTACTGCGCGTAAGGTTCTTTGAGCATGGTGGGTCCTGCTGGAGCAGTTGGTCATTGCGCAGACGTCCCTGTTCAAGGTAAGTCTTGTGGGTCCAACTGGGCTCTGCTGGGACCTACCTCTTCACATATACCTCTATTATTCGTTATTATGCCCAAAAATACCACCACAATTATACTATGCTAGCTAGAATACAAGTTATAGCTTTCTCGTTGATTAATCCTACATCCTCGTGTCGTTTGGGATAAACACATAAAGTAGACAATAGTAGTTTTTGTGAGATTATAACTATCAAAGTGACAAAGTTTATAATTTGTTTTGTGGTGTAAATACAACATGATTTGTGTGAGTTATTAGGACTACTAATATGCACATTTTTCATTAGTCATGAGCTATTATAGGCTTCATCGTGGCAAATGAAGCCCATCGATCCAAAAACTAATCATAACTTTGTCTCGTTGTACAAGTAAGAAAATAGCAGTTGAGACCCAATAATAATATAAGAAAACGCCGGATTCGTAGGTTTGAAACTTTGAATACATTGTCGTCAATTGCTAATAAAGTTTGTTTTTTAACATCCTCATTTCGAAAACACCTGTTGTAAGATTGAGTGTGTGAGGCATGGACCACAACATGATGGAACACCGCGTTCGCCTTGCGTGGTTCGCTGACGTAGAGAAGACAACGACATGATGTGGTGTTGATACAACGGTATAATGGTCATTTGGGCTATTTATTTAAAAATAGTAATTTTTTAATTTATAATTTTACTAATAAAAATACAGCAATTGCTTAAAATCTAGTTTAACTCCTACGCAAACTTCTCTACAAAAAATCAAACACTCCTAATAGTTAGAAGTAAAAAAATGAATGCTCTAATTCACCATCTTCCGCATACGAAAATATAGCGCCGATTATTTTTGAAACACTTGGTACAGTGGGGCTCAAGTGTTTAAAAGATGATGTTGAGAGCTCGACTAGAAGGACTCGACAAACCCCTTTGCGAAGAGAGTGTGAAGCCGCCGTTATGGGTTTGGTTTGTGTTTACTTTGTCGGGGACGCCATTTACACCGATGAGCACACTAAACGGTGGTTCCAAATTAGCAAGTATATTTTTATCTTTCTGAAAATATATATATATATATATATATATATATATATATATATATATGTATGTGTGTGTTGAAACTATTGACATTCATTTTGTGTGTTTTTATCTTTCAAAAGAATAAAAAAAAAATTATTAACAAAACTCATCACAAATTATATGTAAAAATGACAAGAGAAACTGACTACAAATGATACAATCATGCTAGACATGTCTAGTAATGATTATAATGATATCATTAGCAAAGCTCCATTTGTAAACGTATCTACATATACATCTGCATGTTTCATGAGGCTAGCTCGGGTATGTTGTGGTGGTTTGCTGTGCTCAAACTCGATAAAAACTTGACTCAAATGAGCTTGAGCTCGAGTTGCTCGTTAAAAGTTGAGCTCATTGTAAGTTTATTTAATTCTTAGGCGTCTGAACATCCCTAACAATCATGTAAGAATCACTGTTAGATTAAAATATTTATTTTTTTTACGGTAGTTAAAAAATATCCAATCAAATAATTTAAAGTGAAGATAAGAACGAATATGCAAGTTTTGTAATGAAAACATCGTAACTAAACCAAATGCTTTCCTTTTATATCAGTGGGTTAAGTTGAAATGACACAACTCTCTGTCTGTTTGTATGTATATTGTGTTGGTATATTCTTTAAAGGATTAGTACACAGGCTAGTAAAATATTGTGTTAAGTGGAATTTGGATTTATAAACGTACGTGTATATTATCTTCGAGTATTCACTATGAATAGCAAGGGTTCAATCCGTAGTGACACCCTGATATTCGAATATTTGGAATGTGTAATATACTAATGTGAAATTTAATCGTCACGACATTTCATTTATGCTTACGTTTGTGTTTCTGCGAGGATAATTAAGTTAATCATGAATATCACTAAAATGGGGGAGGATTGTTGGTAATTTTAGTGTTATCAACATGTATTTTAGTATATTGGGTTAACTTATCGATCGAGTAAATAACATTAGAGATTAAACGAGTTGGGTGACGCGAGAGTACGGGCTCGATTTAATTCTAGTTGTTATTAAAATTATAACCTGGGCCTTAGTAGATTATCTAGTGGGCTACTAATTAAATGGGTTTTGGTTTAAAACCCATGACATCAATTTATAATTACATGTATGGAGACTATATATGTGTAATTCATTCGATTTATTATTTAGAGAACAGAAGGGCGGTTACCATTCTGTTCTTGATGTCATTCATGGCAACATACAAATTCAATTCCAGTAACAAGAGAAATCTCTGTCTTATCCGATAAATCATTTGCGTGTAACCGGCGAAATATGTTTATCTGAAAGTTCTCATACAATTCAGAGATTAATCCAGGCGCTCTTATTTATGAAGATTAAAATCAAGACTACGGGTTTGAATATTTAATCGAATTCATCACCCAGGTACGCAAATATTAACAACATATTGCGACATTTTTGCACTTGATATGCGATGGTATGTGTATATGTATTGTTGAAGGGGTAGGCTAGTCATTTCATTTTAGGTTTATCTGAGCATACCTAGTACAAAATGACCCGGCAGATCCAAATTAATGCATGTTCAAACAAGCAACGTAAGGTACATTAGAAAAAAGACAGATGTTAACTCAAATACAAATATACAATAATAATGTCCGCAACTTTTAAGCAATGTTGACTTCGCAAACATACACCATTTCTTTTTCATTTTTTATTATCTAATCCATCTATCATGTGAGTGGGACATTTACTTTTTGGAACAAACAGTGAACACATTTCATAGTTTATTGTGTTCTTCCCTGTAAAAGAGAGAACTAATCTTGGGACTACAGTTTTTTATAAAACATTTTTGCCGTTGGCCTATAAAATCGGTATAAAAAATGTTACAAAATACTAACTGAACCGTTTTAACTGAACAAATCTAAGCCAACTATGAACCGTAAGTCGAATATGATATAAAGTTGAGAACTGCACTAGAAACTAATTCAAAGAGTTTGGTAGTTGGAGTTTCAATGTCATTCATTATTCAAGCTTTGAATTTCCTAAAATAAACCGTCTTTGGTCCACTGGAATTTCATATGCACACATCATTAATTTCCCTTTACCGTCATAAAACATTTATTTATGCTATCTTTCTCTCTTTCATTTCAACACATTATCATCAACACACATTGAGCCAATGCAGTGATAAGGAAATACTTGATATTTTAGATATTTTATGTGACTCAAGTTCAATTTCTGCATCTATCATTTAGTTTCAGGGCATGGGATGATGATGGGAGACTAGGTGACGTTCACCAATTGGACTTTAAATTGAATGAGTTTTATCTCCCCGCATTGTGATGCCTTCGGACGAGTGTTCACGAGCCAATGTCTTAAGTGAGGGTTTTTCCAGATTAAAAGGTGAGTGCCATCATCTTATTTAGAGGATTTGTTGACCGTTAAAAAAACACAAATTGACATCATATTTTAACTATACGTTCATTGGTGTGTGCATGAGCGTATTTTATATATAATTAAAAGAAAAAAAACTAGTAATATTTGTTATATACCAATCTATACTCATCTTGACATGTCATCCTAAGAAATGAAGATGATAGACGCATAAAAAATAAGAAAAGAGAGAAAATATGACATGTCATTAAATTTTGTGAGGATAAGAATAGATATATTTTCCTATTCTTTTTGTTTTTTCTGAAAAATTAATAAGAATGTATATCATATGATCATATTAATTAAATCAAAATTTAAAGGTAAAATCTATTATTATAGACTATCTAATCTAATAGTAATCATCATTATTAATGTTCTTCACACTTTATTAAACTTAGATAAGGTTCAATACTAATTTTTTGACGAGTGAGCTGAATGAGAAAGTTTGTCAAACAGTATATTTAAACTATTGTTACAAAGTAGCATAATCGATTTTAAGGTCTTAACAAATAAAAATAATTTTGCAATGCCTAACCTAAAAAGGAAACCATTTAAGTCCTACTGTTACACACAACATGAAGGGTACATTATTCTTAATGAAAAAGCCAGTGTTGTACCCTACGTAGTACTGTTGGTACATTATAAAGGTTAGAAATAGGACACTGAAAATCTGAATCAGACGAGAACCAAAAGCAACCCTTTTACAAAACTACCTTCATTCTATAACATAAAACCACCAATTTCACATTGTAATTAATCAAGACACCATTTGCCTATGTGTTGTGGGTTAACAAGCAACACATAGTTAACACGCCCCTTAACTATTGCGTTATGGTTTAACCAGCTAGCTATTTTTTTTTTAAATCTTTTCTTCAGCATTTTTTAAACAAAAGTCATTCAACACCAGATTATGAAAACATTGATAAAAATATCATGTTAACTAACACTCTTGACACCGGCCGTGCGACGCCTTGATAACTCATCCACAACGAGTAGCGTTAGCATAGATAACATTTTGTTGATAACATAACATCATGTACATTATAATATTTTGATTTTGTAACCGGAAATTAAATTAAAAATAAAGTAACTACTGAAAGAAAAAATAAATTAAAACATAAAAAGTAGTAAAGTATTGAATATTAAATAAACATTTTACCTATTTTGACCTTCTAGTCGCCGTGGTGAACGTCCACCGTACCAGCGGCTCAACCACCGAGTCACGGTACTTAAACGGCAGCACCTGATTCCTCCCACGCTTTGACTTCACCACCGGCGACGTATCTTCAAACTCAGCGTACCATTCCGCCTCCGCCGCCGCCGTCCAGCATTGTTTTTTCCTTTTCGCCGGCGGTTTCAGTTTATTATTATTATTATTATTATTATTATTATCCTCCTGCTCGGAGTGGGCACCAAGGATCAATTGCGCCGCTTCGAATAATAATCCTAAATAGCCTTCGTCTGTTGTAGGCGTGTTTTCCTCTTCTAATATTTCCGAGCTGCTGTGATCTCCTACGTGGGAGATCTCTGAGTGCTCCTGTACTTGTACTTTCTCCTCCTCCTCAAGAGGTGATAATAATAATTCTGATTCGGTGTTGAGGTCAAGAAGAAGCTGTTGTTTGGTTTGGTGAGGTTTAGGGTAGACGGAGATGATGCGGAGGATGTTGAAGAAGCACATTTGAGCTTTGGAGCAGCGGCGATGGGTTGAAAGCGGCGGAGATAAGTCTTGTAGGTTATTGTGATGCGGTGGAGCCATGGAAGCGACGTCGTAGGGTAGGCCCACTTTATAATAATAATAATAATAATAGGATAATATTTATATTTATATTTATATTTATATATTATTATTGGAAGGAAGATCTGTGACGGCAAAAACCCATGAGAAGAGAGAGAGAATGTGTTTGGTTATTATACAAGAAACAAAGACACACTTCTGTTTCGTTGTTGTTGAGTTTTTATGCTGCTGCTTCTTTTTACTTTTTTTTATTATTATTTTTAATTAATTAACTTTGGGCTATTTTTGATCCATTTTTGACAAAATACAGTTTTAATCAGATATGCTTTTTATTTTTTGTATTTTAATCTGTAGCAGTTATGTAAGCTCCATGAAAATTAAATATAACTGTCATACAGAGATGATGAGTAGAATAGCAATCATTTTCACTAACAACTTTATTAACAACTTTCATGATTTGTCACTCCATACTTTGATAAACATATATTCAGGCATTTAACTATTTATAACAATTCTTAACACGTGATGTCTAACCTTTTTTTTTTTTTTTTTTTGAGAAAGGCGATTTTACAAAGAATGTTGGTTAGGAAAAGACAGCCGAATATCAAAACGACAAAATTACATGAAAGTAATGAGTTTTGAAGTTGCACGGTCCAAACTACTTTTCACTTTTAAATTCTGGTTATAATATAAGTCTAATAAGTCATTCAATGTGGATGGTCGGACACGTATGACGGTTCCCATTTACCTGTAATGGTGATGAGATAACGGGTAGCGGAAACATGCATGTCAATGGTGAGTTGAGCCAACCCCGTGGTAATTATTAATCTCAAATACATACAAGCTACATTGTCTATAAAAATTTATAGTCATAGTTAAACTCCTTTATAATTAAGTTCGCATGTGTTGCTTTTTGTTAACTATAGTGATGGTTAAGCTTTAACGCTATATTCTCGAGTTCAATTATATATAAACTAGAGTTTTACCCGGCGCGTTGCGCCGGCAGGTCGATATAACTCGGCGGTGTTAAAATTTAAGCGTTGTCGATTTGAAGCGTTGAGGCGGTAAGTAGACGCGAATTCGGTCGGTTTCGGTTACGTGTGTTATTGTATCGGAACTAAAACAAAAAATAAAACAAATAGATTATAAAAATTGAGGTGAACCAAGAATGTGGCATCGGTTGGTAAAACTCGAGGGTTGGTAAAACCCGACCGTTGTCGAGCCCGAATGTTGAGGTATGAGTCTACGCAAATTTGTTCGGTTTTCGTCATGTTCATTACGGTACCGAAACTAAAAAACAAACAAAATGGATATTCGGTTGGTTTTCGTAAAGTTCGTTATGATACTGGAATGAAAACAAAATGCGGTGAATATACACGAATTTGGTTGGTTTCATTCATTTTTGTTACAGTACCGGAACGAAAACAAAAAAAAATCTTTTACTAATAAGGTGCGACCAAGTGATCCAATGGAGTAGTTGCGGCACCAAAATTCTTATTTATATTTAAACATAAAACACAAATAAAATTACTTAAACAAAAATAGAAAACAAAAAAATTGTTCAAAGAAAGGTCTAGAAACAAAAAAATATGTCAAAGAAAGGAGTTCAAAACAACAACCACCAAAAACACAACGAACAGATTTTGCTTTATTATGTGCCTTGAACTTATTATTTATATATTTAACTAACTAAAAAAAACCAATCTCATGCCTACAGTAGGGTTCGAACCCAGGCAATCCCCCACTACAAACATTGACTTTAAGAAACCTACACAAACCACGCCACCAAAGAGTTAACAATTTACTTCCACAAATATATCTTATATACAAAAGGCTTAAGAAAACATCTTTGTGACACCAAACTTCTCGATTATACTAATCTTAACATACTATTAAAGCAAAACCATATGTGCACATAGCACTATTTTAGCCTGTCCACATAAGATGCCACATAGACTCTTACTAATTTTAACAATTATTTAATTAAGTAATTTAATTTAAAATTAAAATTCAATATGTTTTAATATGTTTTTTGTTTGTCATTCCATCCATAATTAGCTAGCTAATAACATGGATGTAACCTCTATTTTTAATTACTTATAATTTACTAACTTGTGTTACGAAATGGCCAAAATAGAAAAAATCAAAAGTCATTTCACCATAAAAAACAATCGGCAATGATAAGCTATTCCTCTATTTTCAATCTTATTCACAAAATATTATCAAACATAATAGGCTTTCATATATTTTTGTACAATTCAATTTCATATATTACCCGATTAATAACTTCCATGATACTATATGATTTTACTATATTTTGTAACATTAATATTTTTTCAATATTATATTTTAATCAATGTTGTAAAACTCCAGAGTAGGCGGCCGAGTACTCCCCGATTACTCCCGCCTAGATCGAGTACTCCCCACCTTGGCCGAGTACTCCTTAGATATTTTCCGAGTAATCCCCGACTACTCCCCAGTACTCGCAACTCCTCAGTCGACTGCCTGGGACCGCCTAACGACTTTTACAACATTGATTTTAATTTCTCATACAAATTATTACATCTAACGATTAAGTGATATTTTAATCTTATACACATAATAATAAATTTACTAGCAAATACGTTAAATTGTTAAATAGTAAACCTGCAATTCTCATAACTTTCTATTCACGTAAAATCATCTTTACACATAAAGTCATAATTCTATGTTTATTCAAATAAGCAATCATATATATTTACTTTTACCTTACGAATTTATTAATTTCCATCCGTGTGATACACGGGCTATTTACCTAGTTAGATAATAAGAGAAAAGAAAAAAAATGAAAATTTTTCTTTCCTTTTCTCTCTTTCATTTCTTTCCAAATTGGAATAGAAAACATTTCCATCCAACTTACGCTTTATTTCTCCTTCTTTTCTTTCCATCTGTTTTATTTTCTTTCACTTAATGAAACTCAGGAACACAATTTTCTTCATTTCCTTTCTTTTCTTTCTTTAAAAAAATCCTCCTGGAACACAACAATTTTTTTTCTTTCCATCCATTTCATTTCTTTTCCATCAATAAATGAACTCGGGAACACAACGTTATAGTTATCAAGGCGGTAGTAAAAAGGTTTGGCTTCATACTATGTGTCGTGGAAGAGCTTTCACTGCCATCACGCTTGTGGAAGGGGGATTAATCAACTAAGCTCTTAATTTGATGTAATGCTTTTAACCAAACATTAATTAAAGAAGTATGAAAGGAAAAGAAAATACGTGATTGGTTGATTTGCAGTTGGACCCGGTGCCCCGCCTTTTGATGCCCTCTTTGACTTGTGTGTAACCTGGTTCATCAAGTTAAGGATAATGTGGCATGGTGGTTGCATTTCAAGGAGTCTCCACAACACATAGTCTAGAGATAATGGAGAATTCCGCTTAATCAGTTATATGAGCTTATGATTGGGGGGATATTATCGTTTCAGTAATTATAATTGCTAAGAAATGTGTCTAATTTGTGAAGTGAACATGCAATTGAAATAGCAAGTTAATTGAAGAACATGTTTTGAATCTTACGTAGAATACATATGTATGTGTGTGCGTATGTGAAAAGCACTAATTATATGTATTTCTTTTATATGATTTTAAAAGTTTACAATATTCTAACATAGAAAGCACTTTCTTTTTTCTTTTTGTAAACAATCAATAAGGGAATCCGTAATGGTTTCATAAAGTGAAAAACGCCTAAAAAATGCCTACATGGTGTGTGGGCCGTTTTCGTCTGGTGTGGAGTGTGGTGTCTTTCTAATATAGATACATTAATAGACTCGACGTTCTTTATTGATCTTAATTCCTAATTACAAAGCTTTTAGTATTTATAGGTTTTAAACCCGTTCTTTTGAGTTTTAACTAAATATAATAATTAAATTGTAAATGATGTGAACACATAATCATCTACAAGTGCTAAATGCTAAAGTTATTTTCTAAACTTTAAAATTATATATTTCTTCAAACCATTCTTTAAGAGCATTATACATTTTGCATTAAAAACTTGTACTTTGGAGAAATATGTAATTTCAAAGGTTAGAAAGGGGAGATATGTAAAAATCCGGAAAATATGTAAAAATCCCTTTTAATTATGCATGCTTAAGTTATACATATTTATAAATTTACATCAAGCCCATGTACATTTGTTTAATGTGTAGTCGGTATATTAAACTAACTTTTAAGTACTAACTACAACCATGCTTCGCGACATAGTGATCCTTAACTACAAGGAAAGTTTAAAATGCCAAACCAAGGTGTTGGAGCAAGCACTTTTCATTATCTTCGAAATTATTCTGAATTATGTGTTAGCATATATCATTGGCAGGGCCGTCTCCGAGAATCACTTAAAATTTTAGGGTCTAGGACGAGTAAAAAACGGGACCCTAAAATCGTATTCTAATTATGTGAAAGACAATTTTACCAATAGTGTTGCCTTTTAAAAGTCCAATATGGACTAAAACAAAAAAAAAATAGTAAAAATAAACAAGTTATTAAAATGATTCATATAAAACACAAAATTAGGGTTTTTTTTTCTTCAAAACGTTTCAGCCAAATATGGCCTGATTGTGAAGGAAAAGTTTATAGTCATGCACAATATTACTAATTTGCCCCATCTTTTCTTTCCTATCTAACTCAAGAATGAGGACATAATTATAAAATTACTAATTTTTTCATATCTTTTCCTTCCTATCTAACTCAAGAATGTAATTAACACTTTCTTTTTTATTTTCTTTTATTTTAACTCGATAATGCCTTTTTAAGTATATAATTTATTTCTTTTCTTCCCCTATCCAATCTTATCATTTCGTTTATTTGTATTTTGAACCCGAGAATGCAGTGGTGAATTCCTTAGTCTAACACTCTTTCTATTCAGCCAATAACTCTATTTGTTGGCTCTTGTTTTAACACAAAATTATATATAAAATATAACTTTATTATTTTTTAACAATTATGGGCATCTCAAGAGAATGGGCCCGAGCCCGTTTCCCTCCTCGCCCTCCCTTTGGGCCGGGCCTGATCATTGGCAAAGAGTGTGTTGCACACCTACACTTCTTCATACAATGCATATATAAAAACCTAGACGGATGTGTGCTTTTCAAATTTCATTGTGTTAGAAGAACTATTTTGATTTCAAGTTATGAAAAGACCAGGAAATCAAATCAAATGATATGGAACAGAAAGATAAAATTTCACGTGTTTGATTCATGAACTAAACCCCATTCATAGATATTGTGCACTTGTAATTATTGGTCAGTGTTTAACATTTGCTTGTGCATGAGATCATAAAACCTTCATTATTCGAACGACACTACAGTTTTGAGTGATGTTTTTCGTACTAAGTATCTCAAAGGCCGCACTATATGTTAACAGATTGATTGAAAGGAATACTTTGCATTTAAAACCATTCAAGGTTTTATTGTCATTCCATTTCCAAAGTGAGTGAATCACTGTTGTGAGATGTTACAGACCAAACATTAGTCAAAATTTGTAACATCCTAGAAAATCCCCTAATTATTTTGGACCAAAAATGTCAACTTTGAAAGTTGAAGAATTAAAAATATTCTTATAACAAGTAAGTGAGAAAACGAAGAAAAGAAAATAAAGCATCTTATGTTAAGGAAGTAGGAAATTCCATCCCACATGGAAAAATAAAAGAAAAGGGAAGCATTCCTCATGGGTATAAATAAGAAATGAAATTTTCATCTCACATGGAAACAAACAAAGAAATTGAAGCTCTTTAAAAGGAAGTAAGTTTCCATAGAAATGTTTTTAATGTGGCTAACCACTTTCCGTAGTCCTAGCGGAGGGTGCGAAGCACCCGACGCGCACGGACTCGGACTCGGGAGATGGGCGTAATGTGCCGTTTTGATGGCGCATTTCGCACGCTCGCATCGCCGCGAGCTACATAAGGGCCGCTTTAGTATTTTTGGAAAATGGAAGTATGATCAAAAAGTGGCAAGTTATCAAAGACGAAGGACCAAAAGTGAAAAATCTGATTCCAGGACCCATCGCGCTACGCGATGAGCCCAGAAACAACACCATCGCGCTACGCGATGAGGTTGCATGAGTCACCAGACACGTGTCGCAACGGGGGGACACGTGGCAGCCGCTAGGGCTAAGTCAGCATAACACGTGTCATTCCCTGACATCGCGCTACGCGATGCCCAAGTAGAAGGGACCATCGCGCTACGTGATGGTACCCAATTTCGGCTATAAAAGGGGAGGCTCACGGCATTTCCATTCTCACACCAAACACCACCAGTTTCACTTAGTTAGCCTCGTTTTGTGTGCCATACCTCGTAGTGCGTTCCAAGCTTCGAAGTTCTAGCGGTTTAAGCCTCAATACGCGATAGAGAGTAAAAGTGCTACCCGTACAAGCATAGGCATATAAACCCCAAATACCCGCGTAAGGTAGGGGTTCTGCCTAAATATTATTTTATTATTATATTATATGGCTTAGACCATAGTCATTTGTATATGCCAAAACCTTGATCAAATTAATGTTTCTTCATGCTTAAGAAACGTAAGAATTTACATACAAAAGATATAATCAAAAGTAATATTTCTTTATGACTAAGAGATATAACATTCACAAGTTATAGTTAAGATAATGTTTCTTTATGATTAAGAAACATAAGCTTTTACATACAAGAAGATATAAGTCAGAAATAGTTTCTTCACAATTAAGAAACATTATATGCAAAAGATATAGTTAAAATTTATGTTTTTTCGTGATTAAGAAATGTAAGATTTTACATATCAGGGTTATAGTTATTCAATGTTTCTTCATGAAGAAGAAACTCAACACATGATTTGTAAACAAATGAAAAGACTACGGATCTAAATATTTTATTCAAACAAATGATCAGTCAAGGTTTAAAGCTATCAAAACCAGACTAAAGGTCTGTAGCTGGATCAAGAGACGGTCCAGGTATTTATATAAACCTATTTTATAATAGGTCAATCATCATTCATTCATAAAGGTTTTCAAACGAGATCACCACATCATTCAGACAGGCAATCACAATCACAGGTGAATACGTTCAACCTTTTTATAACGTGAATACGTTTAACCTTTTTATAACGTGAATACGTTAAACCTTTATAAACAGTCAAACATATTTATACTCTATAAGATAGACAGGTTGTTTGTCTTACAGAGTCAGTCAAACGTTTACATGAGATTATGTGATCTCTAAAACGTTATAATTCAAATTAGAGAACAAAACAACTTAGACCGAATACGCATGTGTCTGGATCCAAACATAACTGTTCAGCCTAAACAATCAAAGGCTACGTGGCCGCGGGCTAACGGTCATATCTTGTCCTCCGGAATAGGCTACGTGGCTCGGAGACTTGTATGTGTGTAGGGCAGTGTTACAAATACCGGGTATAGCAATATATCTGCTGGGATATGTTGAGCAATCTATATTTGTATTATAATTGTTATTTAAACGTTTTTAGAGTCAACGATTTACCAGCATATCGTTGACATATTTTTTCCCACATTACAGGAAAAGCAAGCATAGTACAGATAACAAGGCATAAGAGTCATTTATGGAGTTAGAGGCTCGCATATGGAGATGGCTTAGTTTTAAATAATTAAAACATGAATAAACAAGGTTTGTAAACTAAATACTTGGATATTTATTTTCCAAGAGATTTTCAAATTAAATTATTATTTTATAAACAAAGACTTCCGCTAATAACCCGCAACTCTGATATATTTTCAAAACAGGTACCAACTATTAGTCACACTCCTAGACCTAGATTTGGGGTGACAAAATTGATCTTGTGGCTTCCATGTCCTGTTGTCTATATTAGTTTGGTGTCTCTAATAAACCTAAGAGATAACACGATCTCATTCTGTAATATTTTACTTATATGGGTTAAAATAGTTTCGTTGTCTATCTAATTATGTATTCTATACGACTAAAGATCAGGTTTTGTGACACACAACTTATGCTCTAGTACGGCATAAGTAACTGTGATATATCAAAACATGGGCTAACAATATGGACACATGATGAAAATTGACAATCCATGAGGCATTGTTGAGTAAAATATAGGTATTTGCAGTTAACTACCATCAAATAGACATTGTCTCATACTGCACAAGTGAAAAGGTAATAGATGAATGTTTTTCCCATATAACGTCTTTTCTTTGCATTAACACACTAATAATGTACGATACATGCATGAGCAAAAATAAATACGCTACTATAAAATCATATATAACGTTAATATATATACATGCATATATGATTTTTCTAAAAAAAACTATTAAAACGTTTAGAAAAATACTTACTTTTATGAAATAACTAGTTTTAGAGCCCGTGTCACTCACGTGATGATCCAAATTACTCCCTTTATCCCATTAAAACTATCCATATTTCCTTTTTTATTTGTCTCATTACAAATGTTCATTTTCAAAATTTATTAGCCAATTTTCAAATTTACCCATATACACACACAGCTAACATTAATAAACAATATTGATGAACTCAATTTTCAAGGGCATTATTGACATTTGGTAAGCAAAAAAAGTAATCATTCAATATATCTTGAAATTTGTGTTTTTCAAACCATGACGCTTTTAATAAGACGGAGGGAGTATAAAATTACAAGTAAAGCAAATAATCGCATAACGTATATAAAAAAATGTATTACATCTATGCTTGTATCTATAATATGTATACATAAATTAATATACACATGTAGAAACGTACCCGGAAACGCTCTTTCTATTGAAAATTTCATTATAAGTGTGATATATGTGTAATTGAAAAAATTTTGGTTATTAACCAATTTCGAGAATAAGATTTCTCATACAATAATAGTTATAATCACTCAGCCTAAATACAAAATAATTGTTACCTTTATTGATATATTTATCAATTTACCACTCATCAAAGGAAAGGAGAACATTAAATTGTAACGACGGATGCTCTTCAAGAACTATGTTTTTCTGAGCTACACCATTAAAAAGATTTTGATAAATTTCAGGGAGCTTCTTGACTTTGTCATAGACTCATAACATAAAAATAACATGTTAACTCATCCAATTTTGTGAATATTTTGCTTCATTTGAGCATAGTTATACATGACATGCTTCCTATATAACGTTTTCATCACCATTGAAGGAAAAGTTAACGATTACACAAATATTTCAAATTTGATAAAAGTTGGAAGCATTAATAGGTCTGAGAGTGGCATGTCGAAAGTGTTCGCAATCTTTTCTTAAATTTTAATAGTCGAGGGAAAAATAGTCAATTTGTCAAATCTCGAACCTTTAGATTATTTCCAAAAATGCCCTTAAAATAATTTTGAAACCCAAATCATGTTTAAAATTCTAACTTTCATCTGTTTGACATTTTCAAGTCAATACTTTGAATCCGTAACAAATTTGATAATAAATCTATTTGCATTTTCAAACTTTTAATAATACTTAGATTTCCTATTTTTGACCTGTAACAAATTTTGATCTAACTGTAGTTAACTTATACCAAACAGTACATTTACCAACTTTTGACCCATAAAAGTCAAATTTAAGTTCCACAAAAAACCCGAAACAATCCTTGATAAAAAAATTAAGAAACTAAATATGATAAACTTTGTTATGTCAGACAGTGATCGGTATATAATAATAATAATAATAATAATAATAATAATAATAGATAAATTGATTGATTTAAAAAAAAGGATCGACTTTTAAGCATATATTTACAATTTAATGATTAAAAAAATTACTTTGTAAAATGAAAGCATATTCGAGTTTTGTTTTCTTTATAATCTTCTACAATATAGGTAGTACAATATGTTAATGATAACATTTGAAATTATATTCTTTTCAGTCTTTGACAAACATGATTTGTTGTTGATTTTTGGATTTCATCAAGTATCTACCTATTCTAATAAAATAAAATAGCTGTGGACACGTGTCAGTTTGTGGTTAAGGCTCATAATTTTTTTCCCTCCAAACTAATAATTATGTCATAAATCAATAATTATTCACTTTCCTTTTACACTCCATTTATATTATATATATAACATTATTAAATTATTTACTTTCCTTTAACTCTATTTTATTATATATAATATACGTTTTTATAAAAATAAATATTCTTATAATTTATAAATATATGCTTTAAATCTATCTATTTATTTTTTAGTTAATTTTACTTAACTATATATATATATATATATTAAAATGTAATAATATATACCATTCACTTTCATATATAATAAAGTTTATCATAGTTAGTTTCTCAATCTTTTTTTATCAATGATTGTTCAGGTTTTTTGTCGAACTTCAATTTGATTGTTGCGGGTCAAAAGCTGATAAATAGATTGTGTGGTACAAGTTAATTATATTTAACTCAAAATTTGTTGCAGGTTAAAAATGGGTCATATGAGTATTTTTAAAAGTCGAGAATGCAAGTAGATTTATCTTCAAATTTGTTACGTGTTCAAAGTTTTGACTTGAAAATGTCAAAAAAATGAAAGTTAGAATTTTTAAACGTGATTTAGGTTTCGAATTTGTTTTTAATGACATTTTTCGAAATAATGAAAAGATTCGGGATTTGGCTAATTGACTATTTTTCCCACAACTATTAAAATTTAAGAAAAGACGGTGAACACTTGCGATATGCTACCTCCAGACCTATCAATGCTTCTAATTTTTATCAAATTTGAAACATTTGCGTCAGCATTGACTTTTCCTTTAATGGTGATTAAAATGTAGTGTGTGAAACATGTTATACAAAATTATGCTCAAGTGAAACAAAACATTCACAAAATTGAACAGGTTAACGTGTTATTTTTAGTGTTGTCATTATGGCAAAGTCGAGAAGTCCCCTCAAAATTATAAAAATCATTTTCATGGTGTAGATTAGAACTACTATTGTATGAAAAGTTTTTTTTTTTTTGAAATTGGTTCATAATCAAAATTCTCTCAATTATATATATATGATACTGAGAATCAAATTCCAATAGATGGACCGTTGTCAGGTATTTTTTTGCACCTACTTTATTATTATTATTATTATTATTATTTATTAAGTTCATTTAAAAAAACCATTTTCTGATATAAATAAAATCAAGTTTTGTACACATAATATAGATATAAGTATAGATGTAATCATTTTTTCATATACAGTATGTAGTTATTTGCTTTATTTATAACTTTATTATTTGGATCATCTCGTGTGTTACACGAGATCTAAAACTAGTTTTGAAATATATAGTAAAATAATATGTTAATATTTATTTTTATAAAAATGCATAGATGTAATATAAATAGAGTATAAAAGGAAAGTGAATAATTATTGATCTATTATATATATTAGGGTAAATTAAGATATTAGTTTTGGAGGAAAAAAAATTGTGAGAATTAACCAAAAGATGGCAAGTGTTCACAATTATTTTACTTTATTAGAATAGGTAGATACTTTAGACAAAACTTAAAATGTAAAATCCATGGAAAATTTGCAATTAGACAAAACGTGAGGTTTCTTTTTAGCACTAATTTGTATAAAGCTTAAAATGTATACTCTTTTTGTAACATATTCGTATCCCTTGGAAACTCCATTCGTCACCGGCCACCAGTTCTTACATATTTTCAACGAAAACAAGCCCGTTTCTCTTGCTATGGCAGATTGTTTTATCAAAAAGGAAAGCAGAGAAGGTCGCCGAAAAATTACACCCCACCTCGAAAAATTACATATTTTCTACGTGCCACATAAAAGGTTATTAAAAGTAGACATATGTCATCAACACAAGTTTCACACCGTTTCAAAAGATGCTCAAACCATTCGTAAATGACGACTATTATCGTAACCTAGAACATTTTTTTTTTCTTTTTGATTAGTCCGAATGTATGCTTGTCGAATTTTGCTTGGTCCTAATATTAGTATTTACAAACAAAAAAAAAATACATCTATACGACTACACAGATTTGTTTGTTTCTACTACTTAAAATAATATGAAGAACATTTATTTTTAAAACTTGCAACACAAACTAATATTTATTAATTATTTGGATAACCACCAGGCTGGAGTTAAGACAATTTATAACATGAATAGTTTAAGACATCATGATTTGGTATGAAATTATATGAGTTAGCATTTGGGTCATAAACGGGCTGGCTCGTTAATGACATGCCAAAAGCCGTGTTCAAATGAGTTCATCTCGCTTAACCCGTCTATGATATGTATACACGACAATCTTATCAGCATGATATCATTTATTGTCTTTTAGTTTCTTAACCATGTTTCGTAGGTCATGCACTGGTTGTGTTAAATGTGTCATGTCATTGTGTTATGGAAATGCTTATATTTATTTTAACAATGCATCGTATCATCTATGTAATTAAAGTGGTTAAGTTTAATCGTGTTAAACAAGCACTGAAACTTGCTTAGCAAACATATATGTGTTAGCGTAAACTTGTAGCATATGTTTTCATTTATTTTAAGATTATAAGTTTCTTAAACACCACACCACTTTACTCAATCTTGGACCATCATCATCGGTAATACCACACCTCAAACTACCCGTCTTGAGAAGTTGAACCACCATTGTTCTCCCAAAAGATATGAACCTGGAACCTCCTACCAAGACGCATAAGTGTCTATCGATCAGAGTGTCGCAACTCGAGTAACAAGTGGAAGTGATAATGGTAGGTTAGTGAAACAATTAACATCCATCCAAATATATATGATTATATGTATTACAAATCTGAAACATAATAAGTTAATAACTCCGTATAATTTAAAGTAGAAAAATAAAATCAAAAGTTTTTATAATATACTTTTCGGCTGTCCTTGTCATAATTTATGTTTTTGAGATTTCTTTTATGAGAGAGAAGAGATGATATGATAAAAGACAGTAAAATTAAAAAGAGTTGGATAGGGCATAGAACCGTAGAGGTCTTTTTCAATATTATATTTATGAACGTGGCTTCTATTTCATGCTTGCTTTGCATTGAAAAATAAAGTGGGTTAAAATAGTTGTTGAGTTCGTTTTATTCGTCGGCCATCTCCTCTAAAATTAATGGAACACAACCCACTTAATTATATTTTTGTTTGTCTTTTCACACCGTAACCCAAAACACACTTAACACTTGTAAATTTTAACGACGCGTAGGGTTTATTATTTAAAAATGTAGGTAAGGTTTCAAGTTGATGGGAGAAGATGGCAATATGCAATGAAGAAACACGGAGGTGGTTGTCAAGATCTTGAATCTTGCGGGTCAATTGTGATTTGTGAGTATGAGCATCTACATATAGAAGATGGAAAACTAATCGTGGGTGATGGGTTAGAAGGGAGAGATGATCTAAGCTCAGCAGAGAGTTATCAATGCCTTCATTGATGCCTCTCCGTACATGGTGTAAGCACAAAGAGTATAATCTGCGGGAATGAAGAAGAAGAGTGCTTTACCGTTTGGAAGTGAGCTAATATTTGTAGTCGGGCATCCCTGAAGGTGGAGGCTTGTCACTTAACAACATGTCGATGTCGGGTTAGACGATCTCTGCCATTGCATTCATAGTGGAGATCTTGGAAACAATTTTGAGTAGGCGCCACCTCCTTCTGCACGGGTGAAGAGGTAGGTCCCAGCAGAGCCCAGTTGGACCCGCAGGACTCACCTTGAAGAGAGACGTCTGCGCAGAAACCAACTGGATCCGCAGGACCCACCATGCTCAGAGACGTGACGTCCTTACGCGCAGTACGCAAGCTGTTCCCGCAGGAAATGCCTCCCAATGGTGAAGTACTCCGCCTGTTCCCGCAGCTGCGGATACAAGCCATCAGGGAAGGCCACCCGCGCAGTAAGGCTACACTCACAAGGCACTTAGCTCTCAAAATAATTCAGTAGTCACCTGAAGGAATGAGCAAAGCCGGGAACAATCCCGCACAAAGGCGGGAGGGGGAATACTCCCGCCCAAATGAGCCAGTCCGTACGATACCGGAAGATCTTTTGTACTGTACCTGACGAGGTATGGGCAAAAGATCTGACCAGAGATACGACAGCTCATTGACAACAGTATGGCGAGCAGCATGCTCTTGTACTGTATGTCACTATTAGCCGCTACCTACTCACCAACTCCTGTCATACCACGTGCATAGCCTGCAGTTGGTGGAAAAGGAATAGTACACAGCAGGCCTGGTCACTGTCAGCCGCTGCCTACCCACCAACTACCAGCATGGCACGTGCGTAGGCCACAGTTGGTAGAACAGGAATACTATTCAGCCGGCTATACCCTCTTGGAAACCTACTTTCGGCTATAAATACCCAAAATGGTATGATCATCTCATCTTATCTTGTATCTTATATCTTATACCTGATATCTGCTCTAGCAATCTCTTAATATACACTTATATTCAAGAGCAATCTAGTCTGATTCTCACGCCGGAGGGTGGTCACAAGGAGGTACCCCCCCTTCTCAGTGACGAGCTCACGGTGTCTGTTTTGCAGGTTATCAGAAGAACCATCTTTGCCGGGTCTAACCCCTCGTGGGAAACATCTATTTAACCCCCAGATTATCCGTAATCTGCCCGGGGTCGATTAGTGTTTCTTCATTGGCGCCATCCGTGCATAAAAGCTAGAACTTCATTTCTTTTCAGTTTTTTCAAACTTCTGGAAAGATGGTTAAAGAAACTCCGGTAACCACAACCCCAGCTACTGAGGGGAATACCGGCGACTACACAGTTTTTACGAACACTACCCCGGTTACCCAAGCCGGGGCAAGTGCAGTAAATTTTACGAACACTACCCCAGTTACCCAAGCTGGGGCAAGTGCAGTAAATAATCGCTCACTGGGATTCACCGATACCCAGTTAGAGAGAGAACGAACGAGGCTCCCCCGCCAAACACTCGACGAAGTTAAAGTGTGGGCGGAAGCACGTCAAAAAAAATTCCAAGCTGAGTTGGATGAACGCTTACGTTCACTCCAACAGCCTGAGGAATTCGGAGAGTACTGGGACAATGATTCGGAGGAATCCGATAGTGACGCAAACCCTCGTCATAGGGCGAAAGGGAAGCGTAAGGAAACGGACTCCCAACCGAGAAGGCGTTTTGGAGAAACCTTCAAACCAAAAAAAGCAGGTGAAAACCCACGTGACTTCTCCAAAACATTTACACCAACTGCTGCAAAGGCGGGAACGTCCAAATTTGCAAGGGACATTGCGGAAGCAATCGTTCCGAAAAGTGCCAAACAGATGTCCAACATCGGCACTTACGATGGTATATCTGATCCAGATGATCATTTGAACAGGTTCATAGCGGGGGCAACCGTCAGTAGTTGGACGGAACCTACGTGGTGTTACATGTTCCAAATGACGCTTGTTGGGGCAGCTAGAGCGTGGTTCGATCGTCTACCGGTCCACCACATCTACGATTGGGAAGACTTCCAGCAGAAATTTAGCCAACACTTCAGCCAACAAAGAAAGTATACCAAAGAGCAATGAACAATCCTCAAATGCATTCGAGAGGAAGATGAATCTTTGCCAGACTTCATCACTCGCTTCAACTCAAAGAAGCTAAGTCTGGGTAATATTAGCGAAGATCTTGTTCGCGCTGCTTTTATCCAGGGCGCGAACGACCCAGAGCTCATCCGCACCTTAACGGGTAAAGATGGCATGCCATCCACATGGGATGCCATCATGACAGCAGCTAAACGCTTTGCGGAAACGGAGAAGCAACTGGGTAGAGATCTCCCCCAGAGCACAAACCTCTACACCCAGAAAACAAGAGAAGACAACGTCCTTACCGCCCGACTAAACAAAAAGCGGAAGCTAGGCATTTGGCAGTCAAGGGTAAACTTTGACACCTCATCCGGCTTGCAACATCGGTTAGGCGGAAGGGATAACGTACAGTCGAACCAGAACTCCAGATGGACGCCACTCACCAAAAGCGTCACCGAGATATTCGCTACTGAGGAGCTCCCATGGCCAAAGGCTCCAATAATCCGACATCGACACAATGCTGATCGAAGCAAATACTGTGACTTTCACAGGACAAAAGGCCACAACACTGAAGAATGCACAGACGTAAAGGACATCGTCGAAGCATTTGTCAGAGATGGGACGCTCGCGCACCTCGTGGCGTAACGAACGCTGAGCAGGCTGACGCGTGTAGAACCCCAGCTGGGGAAAACACGAATAAAATTGCAGCTTCAATGTTGGAGACTACATACTGCGTAAACAACGAGATCCCGAACCAGGTGCATATCGGCTCGATGGCACTCCCATCCCAACAACATGGAAGGGAGCTTAATTACACAGTTTGCATGTAGATCAATTCCAAATTTGTAAAGAAAAGGCCCAGAGCCACTTCTAATGGAAATGATTCTCCTTAGAACATCGACGCTGATGATTTTACATTTATACTTATGAACTTTCCACACGGATATGCCGGTATTCACCGCATAATTACGTGGAAAGTCGTTGCGTGGGGAAGGCGGCAAAACCCGCATAAACCCAAAAAACGGCAAACCTTCACGCAGGTCAGTTAAAGGTAAAGTTCAGTCATCCCACTAAATGAAAGTGCCGGTCTATCCGCACGAATCATGATAGAGGAAACTGAACACTAACCTATTAACAACCGCGCGTCGAACGGTTAATTTATTCAACACTGATATGCCGGTATTCACCGCATAATTACGTGGAAAGTCGTTGCGTGGGGAAGGCGGAAAAACCCGCATAAACCCAAAAAACGGCAAACCTTCACGCAGGTCAGTCATAGGTAAACTTTGGTCATCCCACTAAATGAAAGTGCCGGTCCTAACCGCACAAATCATGAGAGAAAACCGAACCTATTGACAACCGCGCGTCGAACGGTTAACTTATTCAAAATACTTAGAAAATTTTAACAGAAGGATGAGGAAAACCTCCACGCAGGTCAGATGTAGGTGAAGTTTAGCCATCCTACCAAGTGCAAGTGACGGTTTCACCCACATAATCACGAAGGGGGAAGCAAAACTTCAACCTATTATCTACCACGTTCAAAGGTTAACTTATTTTAAACACTTAGAAAATTTCTAACAAAAAGATGAGGAAAACCTCCACGCAGGTCAGATATAGGTAAAGTTTAGCCATCCTACTAAGTGCAAGTGACGGTCCTACCCGCACAATCACGAAGGAGGAAGCAAAACTTCAACCTATTATCTACCACGTTCAAAGGTTAACTTATTCTAAACACTTGGAAAATTGCTAATTTAAACTAAAGTATGCATGAGCAAGTCATATAACGTTTATAAAGCAAGTCATCCAGTGAAAGTAGCGGTCTTACCCGCACAAAGATTTATATTTCATAATATTCATTACAAGAATGGCCGGGTAACTACCCGCCTACAAGAATATAAATCTATACAAGCTAAACATATCCTAACAGTGAGAAGGGATCTTCAGGATCAAGCTTCAGGACCACTTCCACTTGGACCAGCACCATCAGTAGAGCGTGGCGGTTCAAGGAAAGCTTTAAGGATAGCTAGCCCATCATCAGCAGCAGCAACTTCGTTCACCTTCTCCACCACCGGATGCGGGAAGGCGGCATACTGATTCACTGCTTGGTCATAAACAGCTTCAGTATCAACATCGTATAAAGGGAAGTTGGAAGGCGGGATGCCTTTCTCAACGAACCCTAGACCAAGCAGGAAGCCGGCCTTTTCCCCATCCTCGTGAGAAGCGTTGAGGGCTGCGCTCATGGCATCGTCATATGATGTGTCCGTGAAGACTCGATGCACAACCTACAAAAAAAATATACAAGTATCAAAACCTTTTCTATTTACAAAGAAAAGCGTGAAGACATTATGAAGCTAAGCTTACCTGCGACAACGCTTCTCGAAGAAGCCATTCCTTGGTAACCAGAGCTTCCTGGAGGGCAGCTTGAGCTTGGTTACGGGCGCGTTCGGCTTCACTTTTGTTGAGGTTGGCAAGCAACACTTCTTTAGCCGCAGCCTCTTCAACGCCCTTTAGCTTCCGCTCAGTGTGGTCAAGCACCCCCCTCTGGTCCAAGATCTCTTGGAGCTTCTTGGCGTCTTCCATCGCCAAGGCATCATGAGCCTGTTGGAGCGCCTCTAGTTTGGCTTTAAGTTCCTCATTCTCGAGGCGTAGAGGCTCAGCAACAGCTTCAGCCTTGGTGGCCCTTTCAGTTGCGTTCCGAGCAGTTTCCTTAGCCAGCCGAAGCTGTTCGTTAACAGCTTGGGCAGCCTTGGAACGGGCCTCGAGACGAGCCTGAACTTCAACTTCAAGGGCCTTGAAGGCCTTCTCATTTTCCGCAGCCACTGCGGTAAGCCTCTTGTTCTCCTCCCGGACAGCCCGCGCCTGAGCTACTTCTTGAATTCGAGCTGCTTTTAACCTGTCGTTTTCACGACAAAGCAGCTCGACGCGCGGCTGCATCCGGGCCAGGAGAATCCGAAGCTCGTTGGTTAGCCTACCCTCCTGGTAGCTAGCCATTGCTTCCCCCAACGCACCACTGGGAGCTGCTTGACGAGCCCACTCCACGCACTCCACAGGCGTGCGAAGGGTTGTTCCTCGGCGGATGTTCCATCGTGGAACATACACTTCATTGGAATCCGACACTGCAAAAAACAAAAAGCAGTTAGGAAAAGATGATATAAAAAAAAAAGGCCAAAAGAACCCTACGCACCTGTAGGGTCGACAACAGGCCGATAGCCGCCAAACCCATCACCTGAACCCAAGGGAAATCCATCCAAGAGGTCAGGCAGATGGGAAGGAGGCAGAGGTTGGCGAGAAGCCCCAAGCATACCTGAAGAATCGGCCGTCGTTGCCGATGGCGGAGAAGGCATGGCGGAGGCCGCCGCGGTAGAAACCAGCGGAGGTGAACTCACCATAGGTGAACTCACAACCGTGGTCGCCGCTGCGGAGGAGCCCGCAGAAATAGTCACCGCCGGCTCAGTGAAAGATTCAGTAAAAATGGCACTGACAGCCGGCGGAGATGTCGTCACAGTTGGAACAGTTGGCTCATCCGGGTGAGCAACTGAACCAACTGAAGCAGGCGCAGACGCCTGAGTCGTCGCCTCAGGTAGGCTGACCAAACCTACCGTCATGGGTCCGGAGGTGCTCCTCCCCGCTCCACCCTGGAATGCGGTAGCATCCACGCCTGCACAAAGAAGATATAAGTATAATGGCGGAAAGATATGAAGTTAAAAAGTAAAGAGTTTGTACTTACGGGTTTTCTTGAGCCTAAAAGTGCGAACAGGCGGGGACGAACCCGATGGAGCCGGCCTCTTCACGCCGCTCACCGTCGTCCTGGGCTGCTCGGAGGTGACGGTTGTCTCAGCCTCCGGAGCAGTGGTCTTAGCACCACCAGGGTTCCCCGCCACCTCCTCGCTTTCAGTCTCTGAATCAGACCGATACACTGGATCGGCAGTGGAGGCAACCTTTGCCTTCCCCTTCCCGCCGGCAGCTTTCTTCTTCCGCACCAACGGAGGACCATCTGCGGATTCCTCATCAGAAGTCATCAAGATTAGAGGAACTCCAGCAGAGGTTTCAGCATTGAGAGGTCGATGGTTGAATAACGCCTTACCTGGCCGCGTGGCGTTCAGAATAGGGTGGCCTGGCGGGTAGACCTCCACAAACCGATCCCTCGTTTGCTCCAAGATGGGCAACTCGTTCTCATCGAGAGCACGAGTACCCATCCGAGCGGGACCATCACTCTCCCGCGGCTGCAGGAGAGACTGCAAGTCGTTCCCCTCTGAAATAAACAGGAAAGAAGTTAGAAGAAATTCTAAATCAACAAAAAGAAATGAAGCATACCGTAAGGGACAGAGTTCAAACCGTATTCAAGGACGATCGGGATCTTTTGCGCCTCCGCATCCTTCCACACCCGGCTCATCCCGAGCATCACCATCCCGGACTCCGCAAAGCGGTAAACCGGAGATTGGACTCGGGAAATCTTTGAGAACCATTCCGCCTCCTGGTAATTGGAGGCGTGAAGGCTGGGAAGTGCTTGCCCATTCTTGAACTTCATGGCAAGGGGGATGGCGCGAGCGGAGATATAAAAGAACTCCCGCTTCCATGAACGAAGACTGCGCTCGGTTGCGCAAATCTTCAAACCCTTGATCCGGGTTATCAGAGTATACCACCCCTGGATGCACCTCCAAGAATAGAAGGTCATCAGGCGGTCGACGAAGGGCTCAACGCCTAGAATCCGGCACACCCACTCGAAGTGGCGAATCTTCGCGATCGCCATCGGGTGTACCTCGGTCAGGTGTACACCGTGCCTCTCCAGAACACGGTACACAAACTTCGTCAAGGGGAACCTAAGATTCCCATAGATAAAGAATGCGGCATATACCCCGATCTTGCCTCTGGGGGCATCATACACCGTCTGGTGAGGTTCAGGAAACTCAGGCTCGAAAGACTCGAGCATGAACTTCCTGACGATGTACTGATATAGATCGACAGGCAGAGCACACTGGCACTCGCCAGCAGTACTCTTGTCATCCTTGTCGGACGTGGATGACAGGTTCTCGGCGTACACCCCAGCCTCCTCGGCTGTAGCCTCAAGATCGTGAGCAGAAGACATCTTGCAGGTATGAAAGAAGAGAACGATTTCAAGAGAATGCTTGACTGAAAAGGTGAGTATTCGCCTGAAATCGTTTAGAAGATGAAGAGAAAAGTGAGTGTGGATTACAAAGGACCCTCTCCCCCTTTATATACTAATCGCAATCAATGCGATGAATTTAATGCGGAAGAGAGAGAAATCGCATGTGCAATGAAACTATGACACGTGGCAAAGAGCAAGCTGGCAACAGCTGTTGAAAGGACGCGTGCCATTAATTTCGCTGCCACGCGCCCGAAAAATCGCGCCCACGCGCCTGAAAAAGCGCCTGGAATGACCATATACTGTCACGTCGCCATAACTTCCTGCACGTCCTGACACTGTCAGAAGAAACCGTCGGACGACGTTTCAACAGTTTGGACTGTTCTTATCCTTTCACCAACTCTTCGAATTTCAAAATTTCAAAAAGATTCAAAATTAAGCGGGAATATACCCCTTACCTTGGCAACCAAGTAACTAAGACAGGTGCGAGTACAGTGTTAAGGCAAAACCCTTCACATACTTAGCACCTGCAGGGAATTGAAGCCAATAATACCTCGGCAACCAAGTAACCATAAGACGGGTGCGGGTACAGTGTCAAGGCAAAACCCTTCACATATTGAGCACCCGCAGGGAATTGACGCCAGGAATACCTTGGAAGTAAAGTAACCGTAAGACGAGTGCGGGTACAGTGTCAAGGCAAAACCCTTCACATACCTAGCGCTCCGCAGGGAATTGAAACCAAGAAGGATCTTCCGGGCAATGCTTGCGGAAACGGGAATAACATCCCCGCATAGCGGGAACGTCGAGAACTACATTGTTTGAAGCTCCAAGATGGAATTGGTGGTTTTAACATAATTGATCACTATGTTCAAAACTACCAAAACCTCATGGAGAATCCACACAAGTGGGACTCAACGCTCCTGACTTGCGAGGAGGTTACAGACCTACCCGCATCATACCCAAAGATCAAGCAGGAAAGTCGGGAATTCCTGCAAGTGACATTAGGACTTCCGCGGGAAGAATCCCCACGGAAAACCTTAAAACTAAACCCTTTTCAAAAACCCTTTGCTTAAGTCCAAAAGTTCACCTCACTTATTAAACATTCATGAGAAGAACATTGGACTGGGGGGACTTGAAGAGGTAGGTCCCAGCAGAGCCCAGTTGGACCCGTAGGACTCACCTTGAAGAGAGACGTCTGCGCAGAAACCAACTGGATCCGCAGGACCCACCATGCTCAGAGACGTGACGTCCTTACGCGCAGTACGCAAGCTGTTCCCGCAGGAAATGCCTCCCAATGGTGAAGTACTTCGCCTGTTCCCGCAGCTGCGGATACAAGCCATCAGGGAAGGCCACCCGCGCAGCAAGGCTACACGCACAAGGCACTTAGCTCTCAAAATAATTCAGTAGTCACCTGAAGGAATGAGCAAAGCCGGGAACAATCCCGCACAAAGGCGGGAGGGGGAATACTCCCGCCCAAATGAGCCAGTCCGTACGATACCGGAAGATCTTTTGTACTGTACCTGACGAGGTATGGGCAAAAGATCTGACCAGAGATACGACAGCTCATTGACAACAGTATGGCGAGCAGCATGCTCTTGTACTGTATGTCACTATTAGCCGCTACCTACTCACCAACTCCTGTCATACCACGTGCATAGCCTGCAGTTGGTGGAAAAGGAATAGTACACAGCAGGCCTGGTCACTGTCAGCCGCTGCCTACCCACCAACTACCAGCATGGCACGTGCGTAGGCCACAGTTGGTAGAACAGGAATACTATTCAGCCGGCTATACCCTCTTGGAAACCTACCTTCGGCTATAAATGTGACACCCGGTAATTTCCCAATCCCTATAAACTAAGTAATCAACCTAATAATTAGGTGATTGTGAATAGTATGCGCGCTAAATTAGAATCAGCGCGGGCACGTTATGTGCGCCCTGCGCGAGCGCGCTATATTAGAATCAGCGCGGGCAATTGTTATGTATGCCCTGCGCGAGCGCGCGATGTAAGAACCAGCGTGGGCATATGTTATGTGCGCCATGCGCGAATGTTTTGGCTTTATGTTTTCATGTAACTTAACTTTATGTTGTCTAATGGGTTGACCGTCCCGCATGATGCTAAGGCGGGTGCATCCTAAATCGTTTATGCGCGTGCGGAAGGAGAACTAACCTCCCCGCATGGCGGGAACATTGAGAGTTAGTTGTCTGAAGCTCCAAGATGGAATTGACTTCAACATAACTGATCACTATGTTGAAATACCAAGACCACCTGGAGAATCTACAAATGAAACTCCATGTCCCTGACTGCGAGAAGGTTACGTACCTACCCGCAGCAAAGAAATGTCCTTCACGCAGAAAGCTATACGCGCAGAACACTTAGCCTAATCTCCAGATTTAAGGAGGATTATTCCCGCCCAAAAGGAAACAGTAGCGTGTTTCAGAGATTTCTACTTTTTAACTGTACACTGACAAAAGCACCTGAAAAAGCATACTGTAACATGAAAAGTCAACTGTCAGCCACCCTACTCTCACCAACCACAGACCTGCATGTCCTGTCCAAATCAAATCAAAATCTTTTATCCACTCCTCCACTTTTAAATAAATAATAATAATTTCCATACTTCATCATCATTACACCTAGATATGAAAAGATTACAACCCCCTAAAGCAAGGGATTGTGTTCCCTAAATCTTGCCTATAAATATGTAACCCAAATTATCACCCAAACACACTCCAAACCTCTCTCTTAAGAACTGCAAACTTGCACTAATCATCTCCCAAGCATCCGTTTGATTTTCAATTCCGTTCCTGTTACTAGGTAAGCCGAGATTATAACCCTGAGATCTACTTTCCAACCCTTATATTCTCCTATTTCTTGATCTTAATATATATACTTGTTATTTAATCGTATTCTAGACCTTCAATTCCGAGGCCAACACCAAAGAAAATCCGAATCTCGACTAATCCCTTAACAAGAACCACAGGTGAGTCTCACAGCCCCTATTTTCACTGTTTTCACTATTATTAAACTGTTTTCGGGGCGAGGGACACGTACCTAAATTATGTTTTATCATGATACTCTTACAAGCAATGCAAGCAATTATGTGTTTAAATAATGTTTCATTATGGTATATTTACGAGCAATGCAAACGGTTACCTATGGTTTTTCGATGAGAGTGCGATTCGAGTAAGTGATCACTTTACCATTGGAACTCTAAGGATAGGGACTGCTGGTTTGATCAACCCACTCGTAGGGGTCGCACCTCTTTGCATGGACGAGTGCCTAGTATGGTCATGGGGCAGTACTATGGGATTGAGCCCGCTCGTAGGGGTCGCACCTCTTTGCATGGACGAGCGCCTTGTTTTCCGGCACAACGTCCGCGCGTAACCCGCGGGACGGTATTATTAGCTCGTAGTGGCAGCGCCACTTACACAGACGAGCACGGTTTTTCAGAAATGTCCACGCGTAACCCGCGGGACGGTATTACATCATTTTAGCTCGTAGTGGCAGCGCCACTTTGCATGGACGAGCACGTTTTCCAGAAACGTTCGCGCGTAACCCGCGGAACGGTCCTATCAGAAATATGTTGTCAGATCTATGTTTTCATACGGTTTATCAAGCATATGTTTAGACATGAAATCAGAAATGTGTTTTAATATGATTTTCGACAAGATTATGACGCGATACGATTTATCAAGTTACTAAAACTTGTGAACTCACTCAGTTTATACTGATTCAAATGTTTTACGTGTCTTTCAGGAGATAACTAGGTAGCGCATGGAGTCACACTTAGAGCACCTCACGCTGAACATCTAAAACTAGCTTTTTGGAAGATTTTAGTTCTATCCCTTCGATGCGCGTGGTTGTTCCCGCCGCGCAAGGGGATATGGCGTGGAAATCTTCAACAGTTTTTATACTTGGATGTTTTTATGTAAATTTTAAACAATGTAATGTATTTGTATTAAACATTTCACGCGCAATGAAAATCTTACTTTGAATGTTTGCAATGGCCCGTGCTTAAGTATCAATCCCCACTCACGCGCGCCCGGCTGTTTCCGCCGTTCAGGGCCGGGTGTGACAATAAATACCCCAAATGGTATGATCATCTCATCTTATCTTGTATCTTATATCTTATACCTGATATCTGCTCTAGCAATCTCTTAATATACACTTATATTCAAGAGCAATCTAGTCTGATTCTCACGCCGGAGGGTGGTCACAAGGAGGTACCCCCCCCCCCTTCTCAGTGACGAGCTCACGGTGTCTGTTTTGCAGGTTATTAGAAGAACCATCTTTGCCGGGTCTAACCCCTCGTGGGAAACATCTATTTAACCCCCAGATTATCCGTAATCTGCCCGGGGTCGATTAGTGTTTCTTCAACGGGTGTGTGTGTTGGTTATCTCGCGCATGTTGGGCGTGTAGGTGTCGCAATTATGTTGGTGCTTAGCCTTGCAAAGGCCTGGGGTTGGCAGGTGTCCTTCCTCATACCTTTGTCGCGCATCATTTTGTACATACTTGCCTAGGAGACGCATGTAATAGAAGAGTATCCTTTGTCGTTTTTCAGTTGTTACTCGGATTGGACCTGGGTTTTGTACCGTACCTCATCATGCAAAATAGGAACATCACTAGAGATATATGCTCAATTTCTATTCGCAACAAACTCCGACATGAAAAAATAGTAATTTATGTGATAAGACTAGATTTTGAGTGACCAAGGCTTATCTTTCTCTGTCACTCGTAGTTTATATCTATACATAATTGAACTGCGGTTGCAATGTGGTCGTTTGACCACATCTCGTAACCATGGCATGGGACATGGTTAAAGTTCATTTTTTTTAATTTACCACATACGGGCTCAGGGGCATAGGATGGTAAAGGGGAACTTGTAGTGTTATATATTTGTGTTTTCTACATTACACACGTTGATACTCGACATTGATCTCATAGGAACCTTTACACCGAAACCTTGGTAACCTTGATAACAAACCTTAACTCACTTTTCAATTAAAAATAATAACTTGTTAAGCTCATAACATTAATTTTTTACATTTTAATTTGATTTTTGCTATTTCTATAATGTGATTTGACCGACCTGCTTGACTAAACGGGCAGAAAAACCCGAACGTTAGTGATGGACAATCAATCGTTCGCCTCTCGAAAATTTCTCAACCCAAAGGGAAAAAAATTCTGCCTATGCCACTCTACAAGGTCCTTCAAAACAAGTGTGGTTGTTAACTAAACCATGTTAGAGCCCACGCCCCCAAAAGGATCCAGCTTTGTATGCTTCTTACTAGATTTAGCCACGTTGGCCGATGCGATGAGATGTTATCCTTTTCATCACATTTCTTAAGAGTTGTTTGTTAGTCTTTTAATGGTCATTAAGAGACGTATTGTGACTTGTGAGCATTAAGAGGCTACCAAACACTCCTTAATTTCATTTTATAATTATTATTTCATGTACAATTTTTAATAATATTTCCTATATGAATAAGTTCAAATGATGCATTTATTCTAAGATTTACCTTGGTTATTATCTATATAGAGTAAAGTAGAAAGTTGGTGTCACAACTTACATTTGATAAGGTTCTATTTTTAGTATGTAAAACATAGTTTTCCAAAACAAACATAAATGAAGTATTGGAAGGGTGGTTATTATATGTTTGTTTCTAGGTCATCACCCGGGTTCGACCCTTGGTAACGGGGAATGGTGAATAATATTTACATTTTTTTGTCAACGTCATTTTAGTGTTGAAGCTTATATTACTGTGAATCACTATGATATTGTGCTTGATGTAACTGTTATCAACCGAACCAAAGAAACCTTGCAGAATCTTTGTTTGGAGTTGGACACAATGGGTGACCTTAAACTTACGGAATGCCCACGATCTATGATCTATATAGAGTAAAGTAGAAAGTTGGTGGCACAACTTGCATTTGATAAGGTTCTATTTTTAGTATATAAAATATAGTTTTCCAAAACAAACATAAATGAAGTATTGGAAAGATGGTTATTATATGTTTTTTTCTAGGTCATCACCCGGATTCGACCCTTAGTAACAGGGATTGGTGGATAATATTTACATTTTTTTTTGTCAACGTCATTTTAGTGCTGAAGCTTATGTTACTGTGAATCACTATTCACTATGATATTGTGCTTGATGTAACTGTTATCAACCGAACCAAAGAAACCCTGCAAAATCTTTGTTTGGAGTTGGCCACAATGAGTGACCTTAAACTTGTGGAACGCCCACGGAACTATACACTTGCCCTTGAATCAAGCAAGCAGATAAAAGCACAAGCACAATATTATTATTATTATTATTATTATTATTATTATTATAACAATTGAAAGTTTTTGTGTTTGACCACTTACCGACACGTTATTGGAGCAATGCTTTGTTCTTGTTTTTGTTTTTGTTCATAATGAACGGTACAAAACTGACCAAATACCATTTTTTTTTTGTTTAGTCCCGGTATCGCGACAAACATGACGAAAACCGATCGAATTCGCGCAAACTCAACGCACTTTGTTTTAGTACTAATACCGGAACGAATAGAACCGAGCGAAGGATATTTTTTTTAGTTCTGGTACCGTAACAAACATCACGAAAACCAACCGAATTTGTGTAGATTCAATGCCCGGGATCGACAACCGTCGGGTTTTACCAACGCTCAAGTTTTACCGACCGACGCTGCCCCATTGGTCCACCTCAGTTTTTATAATTTTTTTTATCTTTTTTTTTTGTTTTAATTCCGGTACAATAACGCACGTAACCAAAACTGGCCGGACTTGTGTTGATAGACTGCAACAACGATTGGGACTGACAACACTTAGGTTTTACCACCATCCTGGTTTACCTATCTGCCCGGTGTAATACAACATGTAAAACCCTAGTTAATTGTAAATTGCAAATGTTTACAATAGAATATAGTTGCTTTTTAGTATGATAAAATCAAATATAATAAGTTTTAATGTTATTATTTTCACCGAATTTCGTCACAACGAATTATAATTACCTCCTGGTTTTTACAACTTTGTACACTTAAATACCATCTAACCTTACACATGTAAAAAACTTGAACCTACACCACTTTTTGTACGAGGCAAACACCTATCACGAAGTCATGAATAATAAATACCCTAGTTATTAATACCATATTTTTGTTGATTAGTTAGACATTTTTAGACCATGGGGTATACTCTAACACCCGCTAGTGTTAGCATGACATAGCACTTTAAACATGCATTAAACCACTCCCCACTAGTGTTAAGCTTGTTAAAATGGTCCATTGATTATGCTTTTAATGGGTTAAAAGAAAGAATATGTATTAATTATGTATTAATTACTAATTGATTTGCTATTTTAATAGGAGTGAGATGGAGTTAAATAGATTAAACCATTTTCTTTGGATGAGATGAAGTGAAAGAGAGAAAAATGAGTGATGTGAAGCTTATGTGGAGTTAAAAGGGGTTAGAGTATGCCTATGGCCTAACAATTTCGTTTTGAGTTGTTACAGCTTCCCCTTGGTAGTAATTAGCTAGAGGGGCCCAAATTACCCCGTTCCAGACCTGAACCGTGTATCCGACTCGGAACCGGTTCCTACCCGTACCCTACTCACGGATACGACCTGGTACAGGATTTCTCCTAGAACTGGAACCGACCCGGACCTGCCGGAACCGGAAATACCAGGTCAAAACCCGACCTCACCCTACCCGAAAAATCCCGGAAAACCCGGTCAAAAACCCTACACAGGCCCGTTTTTGACGTTTGTTAACCATACTCTCCAGTTCCGGTTCCGGTTCCTAAAAATATCCGGTTTGTGCACCGCTACACCAAGCAACGGCAAAGGGCTAAGATGCTTTGCAATAGGTCATCCATGTCAGAATTTAGATGTAACCTAATTTCCCCATTATGGGTGTTATTAGAGGAAATGTGCATCTAAATCTGAGATCAAGTAGTTACACTTACACTTAAAACTCTGGACTTAAAATTATGTGTGACATCTTTTAGTAGCTTCTATGAGCTGTTCGGAAATTTGGGCTTTACAATTGGGTTATTTCCGTCAACTACTCACTATCAGTGTGTCAGGTAAGCTGGGTTTTTGTGTATAAAGCATGGGCGTAAATCGTAATGTTGGCCCAAGAAAAAATAAGGCCCTGGATACAATGGATAGTATTTCACATATGACCGACTCTTCTATTAGTAGACCCATGATGTGTGGCCTGAATAAGTGAATAGTAGGCCCTATCCAATAGGTTCAATTTAATTAAAACCACAATTTAACTAAAGTTTTTCTAATCTTTAAAAAAATGCAGATATCAATATTATTAAATGAAAAGCATTCGCCAAGCAAAATATAATTAAACGTAGACCCAACGATAAATCCTTCACTCACTGAGAGGTAAGAACCTGTTTTTAGATCGTCGGCCTGAAGAGTGAAGACGGATGCGACGAGAAAAAATGGCATTTGTAAGTGTTGAATTGACATTTATTCTTTTCTTGTTGCATGTATTTATGTTTCACAAAAGTTATAGATGCAAGCATGTGCGAAAGCTTTTTAGACTAGCTTTATCAACAACCTCCTATGAGGTTGTTATACTATTTACATATTAAAAAAATAAATTAAATTAGCTATAGTGCACAACCCAAGTCATGAGATTAACCTAGGCCATGACCCAACTTCATTTAAATATTCATTTTTTCATTCTTTTCTTTCAAACAATTTTTTTGGTATGTAATTTAATTTTTTTTATTAATCTACATTATTTAACTTATTTTAAAAATTTAAAAACATAGTCTTGTTTAGTTTATTTTTATGAGCATTTCGATATAAATTTTGTTAGAAACGGAGCACTTTTAAAAACATGTATTTTTTATAATATTATTATATGTAAAATTAGTTTTGTTACTTGTTAAAAATTCAAGTTTTTTAATATTTTTTATAATACAACTTAAAAAATAAACATTTTTTTAATTATAATAAATTTTATAGAATAAATTAAAACCTAAATAAATATAAACATTAAAATAATTGGATTGGGTTGGGAATGAAAGTGAAAAATTAGGTTAGGTTGGGTTGTATATGTGGAAGAGAGAGAAATTAGTTTTTTATTAAAATGTTGGGTTGGGTTAGGTTGTTGATAAAACTAGTCTTACGAGACAAAAAATACGTATTTTGATTACAACCCTGATTTTAATAAATTTTAAATTAGATTCTTTACCAAAAAAAAAAGAACCTTTTTTTAGTAAAGCTTTGTATTTGTATTATTTAGGGGAAAAAAAACAATTACTACCATTTATTAGAGAAAAATCTATCATATTAGCTTAACTAATTATCTATATCTATATATAAGGTTAGGTTGAAATAAGAAGTTTAATTTTCCTAAGAAGGCTAGGAAGGAGTGTATCTTTGTCTTAACACTTTTATATCAAAACCCACTTACTTTAATCTCAAAACTCACTTACATTAATTTCAAAAACCCACTTACATCTTCACTCATCTCCTACATCCACCACCTCTCCACCGCCCACCGCCACCACACCCGTCACCCACCACCACCACCTCGCCGGAAAAGTTCAAAAAAACACAATGGAAAAAAACACAATGAAAAAAAAACACAATGATAAAAACACGATAAAAAAACAATTGCATGACACAATGTAAATAACACAATGGAAAAAACACAATGAAAAAGACTATTGTATAACACAATTTTGTAAAACTCAATTTGGTAAAACACAATTTGTAAAAACCCACTATTTTTTTTTTAATTTTTATATTACAATATGGTACTCATATTAAAGATAAAAAAACACTTGTTATTATGGTGAATTTTTGTTTTTCAATAAAAACGTAGTAAAAAAAAGTTATGGACACTTTAAAATGATGGGGGAATTTGACATGTGCCTTGCAAGTGGAGAGAGAGAGTCAACAAATGTGTTATTCCTTTTATACCCTTCATCTTATGTTCACACTTGATTTCCCACTAAACTAATCAACCCTCCATGTTCAAAATCAATGGCCAAGATTACTTCTTATCCTTCCTACAAAAACTATACTTCCTATTATAACCTAACCCTCTCTATATATATATTAAAAAAATACATTCTAGCCTCTTACTATTGGTTCATTTTTCTATTTCCATAAATAACAAGCCATTATAGAATTTTCTTATCAATAAAATAATTCAATAATAAAATAAATATTTAACATTAAATTTAATGCATTTTTAGTAGTGTTTTAATTACATGTTTTTACACCTATATTGAATACATTAAAATATGTTGTGTAACCCTAATTATTTTCAAGAGATGGTCATACTTGTACATTTGTTGTTTTAAATTTTATATATTTATTGGATGATTTCTATATTTTCATCTGTAACGGCCAAGTGTCAATTTGATTCACTTTCAAAATTCATATTCTGGCCAATTTTGCAAATCTAGATATTATCAAACAATGAAAGGTATCGAAATCAAAATTGATAACATTATGCCATATCCAACACATTTCATATTATCCTATTATCGATCAAATAAGTAATAATTTTTTATTCTATTTTTGAGTGTTTGCATTTATTTGATTTTAACATAGTCTTAACAATAATGTATGTTGTCATGTATTTTATATTTTTCTCACCATTCCGTCCATCTCAAAGTATTTATGTATTCCAAGTCTTTATCCTCTTTACATCAAGGTTTGTAATTTCATATTTTATTACTTTTTAAGTTACCCTCACTATAAGTTGTTTATAGCATGATCTAAATACCATTTATGCATTATCAACCTAACACACTTGTTATTATGAAGAATGGCCAAAAGTCAAATTAAGGTTTGCGGGTCCGCCGAACCTATTCTTTAAACGAATATAATATTCTAGCGTTTCTTGTGGTGTTGATTTTACCATGCTCTGTTGTGATTGTGAAACATTTTTATAAAGGAAAGAATGATACAACAATTAGAGACATACAAATATAACTATATATGATCTTTCATTATAAAAAAAACTTTTTAATTTATGATTCTTTCCCTCTCTCTCTATATATATATATATACATATATTATTTATTAATTATAATCTATTATTTTACAGTTGAACAAATTTTATAAGAGCATCGCTCTTCATTTTAAGGTTATGCCATCCTAAGGTACTGCTAAATTGATGCATTAACTATCTGTTTTAGGTCAAGCAAGGCATGATGCATCAACATTGTCTATAAGGAAATATTTGGTGGTTTATAAAGTTTATGTTATAAAGTTTTAAATTTTGTTTGTAAACATTCTACTATATAACTTCATTTTTTGTGAGCTCATGTTTTGCAGTACTTTCTTTCTGTATAAATATCAATTACAGTTTTATATCATAGTGACATCTCAAAAAACATATTAAAAAATATCCTGTCATTTGAAATTATATGTGTGTACTTGACAACTTCTATATTTCCACCTGTGTCGTACATGGGTCAATAACCTAGTTGAATAAAATAACAAAAACCAAGCAATTAACATTTTCCCGTGCAGTGAACGCTCCATGCACAGGATCGACCGCAGAACAAGCGTAAAGGTTGTTGAAAATGTGTTGTTTTTTATTCTTTCAATTTGTATCCAAAGTATGCTATGGGGGTGTTTGGCCTAGCTTATTTTACCATGCTTATAGCTTTTTTAGCTTTTTTTTACAAAATAAGCTTAGTTTGGTGTTTGTTTTAGCTTTTTAAGCTTATGCTTATAAGCTTATATAAGCTAATTTGAAGAAGCTTATTTGAAGATGATTTTTTAGCTTATTTGAAGAAGCTTATTTGCGTTAGGGTGTAAGTTACTCATTTGCCTTCAAATGATGGTGGATTAATAATTATTGAAGCAACTTATTACTATAACAAATTAAAGAATGGTGGATTTACCAACATATTATCAACTTGTAGAATATAAGCTAATCCAAACACTTAAAAGAGCTTATGAAATAATAGAAAATAAGCTATAAGTCACTTTAAAATATAACCATAAACCAAAAAATAAAAATTAGGCCAAACACCCCCTATATGTTTCTTTTTTTTATTTTGCATATGGGCTTGTTTGATGGTTAATGAGAGCTAATGGATATTTATGCAAAGAAGAAGAATATGGGGTTGTAGTAGTGTTCATGGGCTGGGGCTTATTGGCTGAAGTCACAACTCACAACCCGATATTCTCATTAAATAACTTATCATTGCCATAATGCCATCTCGTTTTTTGATTAATTATTGTTAGGGGTGCAAATGAGCCGAGCCGAATCGAGCTGAACTTGAGCTCGACTAGGCTCGAACTCAGCTCTTTTAACTTATACAAAGATCGAGCTTGAGCTCGGCTCGTTTTGAGTTCTATTTTCAAAGCTCGAGCTCGGATCGTGAGTAGATTTTCAAGCTCGGCCACGGCTCGTTTGCTATTTATAAATTATTTTTATATATTTTGTCTGTTACATTTTGTGTAAAACAATATATATTATTTAGTTATTTTTATTTATTTTTCATATCATTATATATATTAATTAACAATTATTAAATATATACTTTAAAAAATTATATAAATGACAGGCTCGTTTAGGCTCGCGAACCAGCTTGAGCTCGATAAGTGAAACTTGGGTTCGGGCTCATTTATTAAACGAGCTTACTTTTAGGCTCGGGCTCGATTAAGCTCGGCTCGATCGAGCCTTTTAATGATCCGATCTCAAGTAGCCCGCGAGCAGCTTGGCTCGTTTGCACCCCTAATCATCGTCGTATCTTTTCGCTTAATAACTTATCATTTCAAATATTGATAAGTATCGTGCTTCATCTCTACACTTTTTAGGGTTTCAATATTCTTGATGAAATTCGTCTTACTAGTAGTCTTTCTTTGGCAATTGATATTCGTTACATTAATTAGTTAGTTAGTTACGAGAGCATTCGTTGATTGAATCTGTAACTCAGTTTGTATTTGTATCTTACTGTCAATTGGAGAATAAATGTGTTTCGGTTTGGGGTTGTATAGGTTTGATTACTATTTGTGACAAAGACGCACAGTGTTGAAGGCGTGGTGTTCAACGATACCCGCAAAGTATATACTTGTTATACCGATATTTTTATAGCTAAAATAAGTAGAAAACCACATGTAGATATACCCTTTTGTCCTTACCTCATATCGTCACCAAACACCCCTATAAACCACATGTTGCCAAGATCCCTTTTCAATTCTCACCTAACGCCTTTTCCTCTATTGATTTTATTTTCTCTAATAACCACTAATTAGCTTAAGCACACATCATTACCTAAAATATGAGGGTTTGATACATTACAAATTGTAGCTAGAGAACGATAAGACAACTATAAGAGGGCCGACAAGCATTGATATCATGGTGCCTATCAGATTTTTTTGGAAAGAAAGTCTAACATAATATCAGCGGTGTCTCTCCCAATTTTCAAACACTGGTCATTTCCTTACCCAAATTCGAATCCCCCTTACGATCGTGTTGTTAATATTTCAGAGCGCGCACGTGAGCCGAAATTTAAACCTAGAACCGGAAACCTTAAAGAAAACCTCATGACCACTCTCCACAAAGTGTTGACTAGATACGGTGAAGAAAATGTTGCTTATGAAATTATATAACTGTTTTATATACAATGAAAATTTCCATTAGATTTATAAACTGAATTTGTTTATATTTATTTACAATAATACTTATATCTTAAACAAAAAATTGAAAACGATTGCAGGGCCGGCTCAACCACTTTGATGGCCTAATATAATGTTTTAAAACGGGGCCTTTTTTTTGTAAAAAAAATATCTTGCTTTTATTCCAAATAAATCAAATCAAGATGTCATCATTTTTTATAAATATACAAGCAATGCAATTTCTCACACCTTGTCTGACCCAATTTAGTTTAAACGCCGTTCAAAATTACATACTTTAGTTTAAATCCCAAATTACAAATATAAAATTGTTAATTATGTTTTGAGCATTCTCAGCCTGTCCCTCATTTCTATCTCTATAATTACACTAAAAACACTACATTTCTCTCACCTGTTTAATTAAATAATATTTTTTTATACCTTTATCATTACAGTTTTTTCTCTCAATCATATAATTTATTAAAAATCACTACCTTGTCTCTCTCCATCTTATAATTTACACCTACAACCACTCACAACCACCCCCTATAATTTACAATCTCCGCTCACATAATTTTAGAGGATGTGCCATGAATGCTCTAATCCATAGCGTTATTTTGCGGTCCTTAAATACCATAAATGCACCAATAAAAAAATGTTCTTTTGAACACGTTCTTTAACAAAGTGATTTAATAATCAGTTATTGCATGTGACCCCCCTAACCTTTTAACAACTTAAGCACGATGCACTGTCCTGGTGCTTATTTAAAAATGAATCCATCGATTATTTCTGCATAAATAATTATTTATTCCTTATAATTGAAAAGAACGGTGCTTTTGTTTTTCATGTTATGTACTCGGTCTGAGTTTGTTTTCTTTTTTCTTAATAAAATGCATTAACAAGTTATAAAACATATGTAGAATGCTAGACATTTATAATGCATATGTTTGCAATAGGGGTGACAAATGTGACAAATTGGTTGAATGAGTTGTAATAAAATGTATATAATGAGTCAGGCTAAAAATAGAAAATGATTGAAACGGGTCAAAACGGGTTGACATTTCTTGAGTTATTTATTTATGGAACGAGAAGAAACGGAGAAAATTTTTTAGTTTTTGATTTATATTTTGAGTTATGATTTTTTAATTATTTTATTTGAATTTTTAATTAGAGGTTTTTGAAATTGGTCAAAAAATGAGTTGAGATTTCAGAAACTCGTTACTAAAACATTCAAAAAAAAAATAATTAAAAAAATCATGACTCGAAATATAAATCAAAAACTAAGAAAGTAAAAAAACTAAAAATTTTCCTCCGTTTTTCTCGTTCCATAAAAAAAATAAAGAAATCTCAAGAAATGTCAACCCGTTTTGACTCATTTCAATCTTTTTTTTTAGTTTGACCAATTCTGACCCATTATATATATTTTATTACAACCTATTCAACTCATAGGCCATAGATCACATTTGCCACCCTAGTTTGTGAATAATGCGTCACATAAACTAATTTAAAATTAATTTTTAGACACCTTAACTAATTTTTCAAAGAAATATGTTGACCTAACCGCTGATTTTGATTTCGATTTTGAAAATGTATCATCTCTAAATATCGCTTATATCTAATCATTTTATAATCGGACTAGGTGCTAAAAAGCATGGGTTTCAAAACGTTATGTATTACATATTATTGGACTGTAATATTGGGCGAGTGAGTGCGATATGACATAAGAGGAGTAGAAGCCAATAGCGAGGTGGTCCAATTAACATGTGGTCATGAAAACGCTCCACTACTTATCATATCATTTCACTCTTATTTTGTATCCGGTTTCTAACCATCCTATAATGTTTTATAAGTAGAGTACATGCTCAAATATACTACAAAAATACTAATGTTTTCTTTTTTATTTCCATCATTTCAACATAACTCAGCTTTATTTACACAACTTTCTTTTTGTTTACCCTTATTAAAATGGTGTTCTAAATTTATTAATTATGAAATACTTACTTCAGCCTGAGAGGTCGGTTTCTTTAGATTGCAGATGAGCCGAACTTTGTAATGAGTAGGAGAGCGTTAAAGGCTTACTTTTGTCTCGCTTTGGTTTATTTGGAAGCTGCGAGAACCTTCAGCCACAGGCGCATTTCTTCGAAGGAAATTATGGAGGAGATTGTTCTAAATCTTTATGGTTGGATTACATGTAGGTCGTCTCTTAAGGAGATTGATTGATAATTATATTGTGTTAAGTCTTTGTTATCTTCTGTTATGTGTGGATTTTTCGGGTATTTGTTTTCCTATATGTAGTTACGGGTTTTTTCAAGCTCCGGACGGGTGGATCCTCTGTCTCTATAAAATTTGAGTGGAATACTTGCTAAAAATATAAACCATATAAACTGAAATAACTGGTATATGAAAGCGTCATCAAAAAGGAAGCAAAAGATACAAGCTTGTGTACATCATCAATATGATTATATGAATATATTGGATATTAATTAAACTCTCACATGCAAAACATAATAAGAAGTTATTTACCCAAACGTTACATTCTTTCTTCTTCAAAACCAATTCCAAACTAAATAACAATAATAACTTAACAAGATCATGTAGATGGTGACCAAGGAGTCATATCCATGGGATAGCTACCCAACACCCTCAAGAAAGAAGTAAACTCTTGCACCTCAGCCAATGCATTCTGTGCTCTAACATCCCCCATCGAAGCTTCAAAATCCACATAAAACAAGTACTCAAAGTGCTTAGCCGTCCCCAAATTCTCATCACCAACGACTCGAATCGGCCTGTTTCGATGCGGCCGGCTCTCAATTTTCGTTAAACTAATGTTCCGAAACGCAAAAGCGGACAACACCTTAAACAAAACCGACGTTCCTTTATCATGCGCGAACACAATACTCGTCTTAAACGGGATATCAGTCCGTGGTATAATCGGCTCACGCGCAAGCATCACAAAGCGCGTCACATTGTTCGAATCATCCTGGATCCCGTCCCCTAGAATATTAAGTCCGTACAACTCAGCTGCACGTGCGGACGCTATTGCCGCGGTGTCGCGGAGATTATTCGCCGCGACAAACTCCGCGGCTCCCGCGGTATCGTCAACGGCCTCGCGCGTGACGTTTAAACCTAACTTCGTAAGCGTTAGCTCGCACTGAGATAACGCTTGCGGATGGCTAATCACGCGGTTAATGTACTCTTTTCGAACACCTGGTAACGCTAACAAGCAGTGATGAACCGGTAATTGTACCTCTCCGACGATATGAAGGCGGTGACGTAATAATAAATCGTAATTCCGGTGAATGCTTCCACCTAACGAGTTTTCCACCGGTAAAACCGCACGATCTGCAATCCAAAGCTCAACCGCCTGAAATGCGACTTCGAATTGGTCACACGGAATAGCATCACAGTTCGGATAAGCTTTCCCGGCGGCGGCTTCACTGTACGCGCCGGGAACGCCTTGGTACGCGACTCGCAACGTCGAGCCGTGCGCCGGCGCCGGTGACAGGTCAGCAATCGTTAACGGCTTCGGTAACTTATCAATCGGAACTAGATCTAAACTGCTGTGTCCGTTAACGCCGTTAACGACGGTTAATTTATCGGCTTCGCTTGGCTTATCTGTGTTCTGTTGTTGTGACTCCACTTTGCTGGCTAATATGGCGCACGAGCTTTGCCAGTCGGCTCGGCTCTTACCAATCCCGTTGACGAAGTTGTTGGAGCCGGCTGAGAGGTTGGTGGCGTTAGCGGCGTCGAAGGGGCTTGCGACGCATTTGATGTGAGCGAGCCGGTGGGAGTTAACGGGGTGTGACGGCGTTAATGTTATGGATTTGAAGGTGATGTTTGATGAGGGAGTAATAGAGTGCATTTTGGAAATGGAAGAAAAGATGGAGGACTAAAAGTTAAAAAAGGAAAGAAAGATAACAATAATAATAAGAATAATAATAAGAAGAAGATGTGAAGGCTTGTTGTAGAGCAGAGCAAGCTGAGAAGAAGTGGTGAAACATGTGGGGTTTTATATATGGGGGTGTGGGTGTAGGTGTAGGTGATGGAGTTTGAATGAATGGTTGGGTCAAATCTCACACCTAACCCCTCTTTCCACCTTATTTCTTAATTTTCTTTTTTTATTATATTTCTAAATCAATTATATAAAATAATTATTAGTGAAAGAAATTATGATAATAATTCAGTTTGCAAACCCGAATTTTTTTTATTATTTATTATTATATTTTTTCTATTTTGTTATATATGGGTTGAATAGTGATTTCTTATATTTACGAACTCATTATTTATCTCGTATAACTATTTTTGTGAGTGGAAATGAAAGAAATAATTGAAAAAACTGATTAAAAGCGTATTATTTAATTAATGAAGATAAAGATAAGAATGAGATGCTAGAGGTCTTTAAGAGTAAGATAATGTTAAAGATTAAAGTTGATTTTGGATTAAATCATATGAATAAAGATAAAGAATAAATTTTTTTTTATTAAATTATATGAATGAAGATAAAGGATGCTACTTATTGAATATTTAATGCTACCTAGGAATTAGGGACATGTTAATTTTAGAAAAAAAATACTAATATGTTAACAGTTAAATGGTATAATGATTTTATTTTATAGGGTTAGGTTTAAATAAGAAGTTTGATTTTCTTAAGAAGGCTAGGAAGGAGAATATTTTAGTCTAATATTTTAATATTAAAACCCACTTACTTTAATCTCAAAACCTAATTAAATTAATTTCAAAAACCCACTTACATAAAACCCAATTAAATCTTCACTCATCTCTTACAACCACCACCACTCCACCGCCCACCCCCACCACAACCATCACCCACCGCCTCCACCTAGCCGGAAAATTCCGAAAAAACACAATGAAAAATACTATAAAAAACACAATGGAAGAATACACTACGAAAAAAAAAATGTTAAAAAAAACACAATTGCATGACACAATGTAAATAACACAATGGAAAAAACACAATGAAAAAAAAACACAATAAAAAATACTATTGTATAATACAATTCAGTAAAACACAATTTTTAAACAACCCACCAATTTTTTTTTAATTTTTATTTACAATATGGTACTCATATAAAAGATAAAAAGACACTCGTTATTATGGTGAATTTGTTTTTCAATAAAAACGTCGTAAAAAAAGTTATGGACATTTTAAAATTATGGGAGAATTTGGCATGTGCCTTGCATGTGGAGAGAGAAAGTCAACAAATGTGTTATTCCTTTTATACCTTTCCCCTTATGTTTACACTTGATTTCCCCCTAAACTAATCTCAAACCTCCATGTTCAAAATCAATGGCCAAGATTACTTCTTATCCTTCATACAAAAACTATACTTCCTATTATAACCCAACTTTTATTTTATATATCATGTGTAAAAGATAATCAAAGTATAAAAACATAAAGCCATTAGACTAAATCTTTCTTCAAAGTTATTTAACAATCCAGAAAATGCTACTTAGATGGGAAATAAATATAAATACAATGTCTGCCAAGAAACAGTCAAGTTGATAATCCAATTTGGTGCATACTAAGAACACTCGTTATTATGGTGAATTTGTTTTTCAATAAAAACGTCGTAAAAAAAGTTATGGACATTTTAAAATTTTGGGAGAATTTGGCATGTGCCTTGCATGTGGAGAGAGAAAGTCAACAAATGTGTTATTCCTTTTATACCTTTCCCCTTATGTTAACACTTGATTTCCCCCTAAACTAATCTCAAACCTCCATGTTCAAAATCAATGGCCAAGATTACTTCTTATCCTTCATACAAAAACTATACTTCCTATTATAACCCAACTTTTATTTTATATATCATGTGTAAAAGATAATCAAAGTATAAAAACATAAAGCCATTAGACTAAATCTTTCTTCAAAGTTATTTAACAATCCAGAAAATGCTACTTAGATGGGAAATAAATATAAATACAATGTCTGCCAAGAAACAGTCAAGTTGATAATCCAATTTGGTGCATACTAAGAACATTAATGTAAGTCATGAACCATGATGAAAGCTTGGCAACACATTTTGTATATTTGTTGTACAAGTATAATGAATAATATCATCATAATTCATACATAATGATCACTTGGTCTACGCATATAGTTTATAGGACTTTGTTTTAACTTTAAAAACAAAGGTTAACGCGTTATAATATTTGATCTTTTCAATATCATTTTAATATACTCTTGACCATTTTTAAAGAACTAATAATAATCATGTTATAATTTAAGGTTGAATATTTTATCTTAAACAATGTACTCATTGGTTGAAATGGCCGCCATTAAACATCGCTTGAAGTGATCAATGAATCAACGTTCTTTTGAAAAATATAACTCCACTAATTCCACTTAAGAAGGAAATTTACTATTTGTATTTAACTATTTTATAATTTTTATCTTTTTCCCTCCTAAAAATATTTAAGAGAGTAAATTAAAGGGTTTATCATCTCTGTGGTATGTTCATATTTCACTTCTGGTTTCTAGGTTTATAGGATGAAAATCTAAACCATCACTCCAGAATTTTACTTGTAGGTAACAAGTTTAGTCCAAGGTTGGATGACCATCTATTTTATTTGTTATAATACCATACCGTATGCCTCCAATGCGAAGGTATATTGTCATTTCATTTCCTTTGTATTTGTTGTGTGTTTATAGGTTACAAACTTAAAAACCCTATATGTCACTTTAGACACTTGAGCGTTTTCCTTCACAATCCTCGTGCTCTTCATTATAGCTCCATCGATCGTTGATCTTTATGGTCATGTGTGCAGCTTGTTCTGTAATTATTTGGCAAAATATGAACGTAGTACTGATTTGATTGAAATCGATGAGGTTTAAGCTAGCAGTCCATCTTTTTTAATACACCCATAAAAAGTTGGAAAGGAATCAAATCAAATACGTATATTTATAATATTAATTTAGTGATATCACGTTGTATATCCTCTGCCCCCCTTGTTCTTTATACATTAAAACAAAATGAAAAAAAGCTTTCTGAAAGATCTGTATGTCTGGTTTAATATTATAATATTTTCATTTTCAAATATTTAATTTTATGAATTTAACTAAAGATCCATTAACGAAATTATTGATATTCCGTTAAAATCGGCACATGTTAAATAACTTATTGTCATTGCTATTGTTGCACCTTTGTGTTTTAAATATTTAAATTTATGCGAGTGACCGAGTGAGTTTGATACGGCTTAAAATATATGCAAGTTGATTGTAAATGGGCTTTTATAAGCTATCATGACAAGGAGCATGTTTTGGTCAAAATTTTAAATCGTGGGCTCCTAATTTGAACAACCCTACTTACTAGTTAGTAGTTACCAACCCTCATTTGTATTTGTATGTGTACACTAATAAAGTTTGTTAGTATTTGATTAAGATAAACAACATCATTGTAACCTTTTTAAAGAAAAATCCAAAGTAGATATTAAAAATATTGCATACGCTAATAAAAGGTTTTTGGATAAATATCATAAATAGTAGGGGTGCAGCCGAACCGAATGGTGCGGTTCGTTGTGGCTTTGGGCTAAAACCGAACTGAAAACCACATTTGCGGTTTTTTTGATTTTCCAAATTATTTTATATTGTGTCTAATATGTTTTTCTTTAAACCAAAATTAATGATTGATAGAATATTAGCATTTGGGTTTAGAATATTAAGAGTTAATGGAAAATACTTACATTCAAATTATTATATTTATATATAATAATTTGTAACTTTGGTGTCGCAAAGTCCCCATTGGGCCATCTTGCGGCACCTTATCAGTGGTATTTTTTTTTGTTTATTTAGTTCAAGTTAGTAACATACGTAACAAAAATCGATCGAAAATCAATTTTGTTTATGTTTTGTTTTGGTTATGGTATCGTAACAAACATGACGGAAAACGATTGCATTTGCATAAACTCACCGCATTTTGTTTTAGTTCTAGTATCATAGCGAACGTAACGAAAACGAACTGAATGCTAATTACTTTTATTTCCGGTACTGTAACGAATATGACGGAAACCGACCGAATTCGCGTAGACTTCAACGCCCGGGATCGATAACGGTGGGGTTTTACCAATGAATGAGTTTTACCGACCGACTCCACCCAATTGGTCCACCTCAAGATTTTTTTTTAGTTCCAGTACAATAACACACGTAACCGAAGCCGACCGAATTCGTGTCGACTTACCGTCTCAAAGCTTGAGACTGGTAACGCTTGGGTTTACCACCGCCGGAATTTTACCGACTTGCTCAGCCGCAACGTGCCGAGTAAGAGTAAAATACTAGTTAAATATAAAGGTCATCAATTCAATAACATTTAGGTATCGGTAGGCTCGGTTTTAATGGTTAAGGCTAAGTTATTACGGCTTTTTTTTATTTCGGTTCGGCTTGGTTTTTTGGGTTCTTCATAAAACACAAAACTAAACCAAAATCAATATTTTGGATTTTACTAAAGTTTAAAACCGAACCATCGGTTTCTAAATAATAATAATAATAATAATAATAATAATAATAATAATAATAATAATAATAATAATAATAATAAAATCCTTTTTGTACTGCTTGATCGATGAAGGCATGAAATTAAGTCAATGCTTTATTGTAATTTTGATGGATGCAACACTTACAGAAAATTTGAATCATTAACATCCATCTATGTCTGAATGATATAATTTGCAATATATCATGTATGGAAAAGCGTTTAGGGTATATTAAATTAGACGTGCACAAATCAGGTTTTTATAATACCCGGTTCCAGCTATGGACCCGGGTTAGGGTATAACCAGGTATTGGCAATAACCGGGTCGGGTTTCAGTTCCGGGTTCGGGTTTTTTTCCACATCTAACTACTATATTAAAGCAATACATATCCACATGGCATTTAACTAAGTTATCCACATAGAATTCTATCTCAACAATTTCCAAAATTATAATTTACACACAAGTTTCCAATTTTACAATTCCACTTTATGAATGATAAAATGAAAACTCACTAACTAGCTTTTAAAATGTTTTTAGCTCACCAACTCAACTATGATGAATTGATATTATTAACCTTATCTTTTTCTTAATTGGTATAGATTAACAAGATATGTTATTATGTATATTATTAAAGTTAACCTTTTTGTTTATTTTTTTAACCACATGTGTATCACACGGGCTCTATCCTAGTCAATATTAAATCATACATCAAGCTTGATTGGTCTCATGAGTTTAAAGAAAGCCTATTAGATATCTGAATATAATGATACTTACATAATGTAAGTGAGCAGCTTAAGGCTCAAGCATCATGTTTGGTAAGAAGAGTAGGAGCCGTGATAAACGTTTCTTTCCTTTGTTAACGGTTATTTACGCTCGAGTTAACATTAAATGGCATTGCGTATATCCATCTCCTTTCATATCATGATTTCGCCAAGCGATAAGTAAACATACGTTACATGTGCATGTCACGCACACAAGTCCAAACCTTTCTTGTTTGACTTCGCTTTATGTCAAAGTCTTAGGTGAGTACAATTTTCATTTTGGTTCTTGTAATTGGAACTTCAATTCGACTCATTGCGTTAGTTTTGTCTTCAACTTCAGCTAAGTGGTCCTTACAACAAAACAGATGCCAAAATAAAACATAAGAAAAATGCGAACCCAATAGAAACCAAGAAATTTCCAATTACAAACTACATACAAAGCATCGAACGGTTTCACATTACAACACCGATCTCTCTCCAATGTACAAACAAATCTTCAATCTCCCCACCTGCAAACAACCATTTCGTGGCAAAACTTTCTTTTCTTGGCCCGTCTCTAGAGCCCGACCCATCTAACCCATCTGAATAACTTTCCAACTCTAAATGGTAACCCATAGTCTTTCACAACTGCAGGTTCCCTTCGAGCCGCATCTGGTTCAGACCACACATATACCCCTCGTTCTTGCTTACTCCCAGGCACCGTGTTGTCCAAAACCACAGCCACTAGGAATGCTATCACCATGTGCAATGACAACAATGTGTTCATCACATAATTTAACTGCAACCATAAAACAACAATGTTAAAGACACTATTTACTTCAATAATTTATATGAAACATGTAGATAACATATTACATAATACATACCCCTCCATATTGTGAGCGGAAGGGACCGTGAGAAGCAACAATGTAAGACTGAAAGTAGGTAGGGACGGGTGAGTTAGAATTTGGCGAGACACCGTATTGCTGAAAATAGGCGGGAACCGATAGTGCGAAAAAGAAAGAAAGCCCGATAATGATAACATTCCGCGAGCTTCCAGCCTCACTGTAACGCAGATTCGATAAACCCAATGCTGTAAGCATGGCCCACATTATGCACAGCAAGCCTGCAACCATTACTTGAGGTATTGATGCAATAAACCCGCCAACTTTACCTACAAAGGATAATACTATCAGAAAACAAGCACCCAACTCAACTGTTGCGCGGCTCCCCATTTTAGTGACAGCAATAGTGTGCACGTTTTCAGTTAGAGAAGTTGAACCGGTCCCGATGCCCCATAAGCCAGCCAAGATGCTACAAACACCTTCAAGACCAATCCCACGGCTCACGACAGCCGGTGTTGGAGGCCTAGACGCCACCAATAAGGATGATGCGTGGTATGACCCGACCTATAAAATTAAAAACCGCACTTCCATAAGTTCAATCACACCAACGATTGCTTATTAGGTTAAGGTAAAAGAATGAAGAATCTTTAACTCACTGAGTCAACCGAAGAGATGACAGATACCATGCACATTACAATAGCCATTTTCCAGTTGAAAACGGGTATGCCCCATTGTAACGGGTATGGGATTCTAAACCATGGCGAGGACTTTAATGCGTGAGACGTATCGGCTCTGCAACTTTTCATCCTGGCCACGTGTTTTCTGCAGTGATCGGATAGCATATTTGAAGTCGGTATATTTACATCACAGCCATCATACTTGTAGGCCCCTGCTTCGGTCAGAAGGAAAGACATAGCCCACGTAATTGCCAGACCCAACGGTACCTGAAAACATACATTAGAGATATATAAGTAATATAACTATGTAATATATATCACTATGCCACTTGAACGAATAAAAAGAGTATTATGTTTACTTACAGCATAGATTAGAAATACGCGGTGGCCCAAGACAGACAATTTGTGGAGATACTGAAAGACGGTTGTAAGGTTTTTTAAATTCCAGCAAGTCACAAAATAAAGTAGCAATAAAAAGATGAACCAAGGTTAAAAAAGGAAATGAAGCAAGAGAACTTACTAGAGAAAATGTAATAACCAACAGAATCTGCACCATGCCAATTTCAAGGCATGCACCCATTTGTGGGAAACCATAACTGTAGAATGAAAGTCCGACAGCAGCAACAGTTGGGGATACAACCACCGGGTTAATTAATCTGAAAGAGCAACACACAAGTTGCGTTTAGCTTTGCAACACAAGTTTTGGATTTCTATATGAATCACAATGAGTATATATTGACTTAATAGAAAGCATTTATAACTTGTGGCACTTTAAGCAATCTATTATCCTAAAATAAGCTATAAAATGAACCGTTTGTACAGTGTTTCAAACTTTGTAGCGTAAAAAGAACAAACACACACCTCAAGAGTAGTGCCATTAGTCCACTGTATCCAAGTAATGCTTGAAAAGCTGATGCAATGATTATAGCCCCCTGTAGCTCTTTCATTATATGCTTGAAATTCTGTAGTATCAAGCACAAGTTCAAATTTTTTATTATTTATTTCAGCAAAGCATGAAAGTTTCCTGGCAAGATATTTCTACACATAACTAAGACACTGACAGCAGGGGTGATATGAATAAAAGTTCAATAAGTTCGCTTTAAGCAGAAGCCTTACTAAAGCATAGAAACTTAAAGTACAATATATGGTTCCCACTACATCATGGAATGGTCCACTATCTTTTGGCATTGTTAATCAATAAGAGGCACACCATTATAATAGTAATCATTATATGACAATGCCGGTAAGACACCTCTATGTACGATGTACAAATGTATAGTCATTATATGGATGCATGTTCAAAGTAACACTTGAATTTAGTAGTAAAAGCAAATGGCATATGGACCACTTGCTACCTTTCTTTTACTTTTGAGCTTCTGTTGGATATGCTTTCCTTCTTTTTGTGTTGTTACTTAATAATCTTGAGGTGAACTGTCAACTTTGAGGTGTGTGTGGACAAATCAATGCCTTAGCCTCACCGGCTCACCCCTAAGGACTATGAGATAAAAAGCCAATTAATTGGTAGCAACCATTGACATATGTTAATAGTTCTGAAGTTGGTGTTTCGCTTTCGTACGCTGCCTAGAACCACACCTCTAGAGGACTTTCGTGACCTAATGTGTGCCTTATAAGATTAAAGTCCTACGTAGAATACTCATGTTCAAAACATTTACAACAAGATAAGCAAAAGCCATAAAATTTCTATGTTCACATGAATGGATAATGTATGGGTATGTTTTAAGATTCTAAGAGCCTAAGACGGGTTTTGGCATTTTGCAATAAGATTCATATATGCAAACTAATCCTATCAGTTTATATAATCAGATCCTCAATGATAATAGATAAACGAACAAATTTCATGATATTTACACATACAGCAGGCTATGCATATCATTATACATTCATGTTGTTAGATAGCATAAGTACATAAAAACGTCTGCTTGAAACAAACTGAATGAAAACTGAGGAGGTAAAGCTTACATTTCCATTCAATCCAAGAAACTCGGGTGACTTTATTATCGCAAGTGCAGGAGCAAGAAAGACAAAGGATGGACCTTGTATGAGCGGCAACCTTGATCCAAAATTCGCTTGTAGAAGTGTAGTCATTCCAGAAACAAAAAGCACAGTGGACACCACCTTTGACATATCCTCCTACACCCAGTAATTCTCATCAAACTAATTCAATACAGAGTTTCAAACATAACTTAAAACTTCTAAAATCCAAACGCTTACATGGTCGCCCCCCATCGCAGGAACGATCACAAGCGGAATTAATATCAATGATCCCATCATTGACAGATAATGCTGAAATCCATAGAAACCAATCGGAACTAAAGACAAAAGTCACAAAACACATAAATCAGACCAGCATAAATGTATTATTACACATATGACATATGCATGATCTATGCAGTCAATATCTGTGCTTAAAAGTTATCGGACCTCTAGCATAATATCGGCCATAATATAATATCAGCTATACTGACCGACATATCACCGATTTTCCCGATATCAGTTTTTTAAGCTGCAATGTCAATATTTAGTATTTAATGTTAATGCTTTAAATCTTAAATTGCTATATACATAGATTCCGCATAATAATATAACTACCAATATCCGATAATTTTCCGCATTAACTACATAATGTATGACTAAAATTAAATATAACATAACATTTAGCAACAAATGATCATGCTATAAAGATTAATCTCCATAAATCAGTGTTATTTGGAGTAGGTGTAGAAGATGGTGAGATCGATATCCAAGCTGGTTTCATGGGTTGTAAGCCGGGTAGAATCCCGTTTTCTTATCTAGGGATTATGGTTGGCGCTAACATGAATAGGGTGGTTAAGTGGGAACCGGTTGTGTCCAAGTTCAAGAAGAGGCTATCTAAATGGAAAGTTAATTCGTTATCTATTGCCGGTCGGTTAACCCTTATTAAATCGGTGCTGGATAGTCTTCCCACTTATTATTTTTCGCTTTTTAAGGCACCCAAGAAGGTTACCAATGATTTAGAAGCTTTGATGAGAAGGTTCTTATGGGGTGGTTCGGATGAAGTGAGGAAGATGTCATGGGTGGCTTGGGAGGTAGTCACCAAACCTATAAAAGAAGGGGGTTTAGGTATCGCTCGTTTAGAGGTTAATAATCAAGCGCTGATTACTAAATGGCTTGGGAGATTTCTAAATGATCATCACGCGATGTGGAGAAGAGTAGTGTTGTCTATTCACGGGTCCTCGCGCTGTTGGGGGCTTGCTCCGGTTAATAATGGAGTTCCCGGGGTTTGGAAGAATTGTGTTATGTTTTGGAACAAATTTAAGGTTGATGGTGTGGGTTTTAATAGAGTGATCCGGGCCACAGTTGGGAATGGTCGCCAAGTTCGGTTTTGGACGGATTTGTGGTTGGGTTCGGCGCCGATTATGGACAAGTATCCGTCCTTATATGCGGTAGAAAAACATAAAAATGTCTTGTTAGCAGATCGGTTGGTGGTCACTGGATCTTCTCGTCGCATTGTGTGGGATTGGCTTAGAGCTCCTTGCTCCCAACAGGAGGTGATCGAGAAGCAGGAGTTAGAAGATCTCCTTCAAGGGGTGGTGATGGTTGACCGTGAAGATTCATGGTCTTGGGCGGTTGGTAGCTGCAAAGAGTTCGAGGTTTCGGCGATTAAAAGATGGATGGGGCGGTCCGTTGTGGATGCTGGGAGTTCCAGTTTCCAATGGAGCGATTGGGTCCCGAAAAAATGTAATATTTTTATGTGGAGGGCCGTTCTGGATAGTCTTCCAACCAAGCAGGCTTTAGCTAGACGTCATTTGCATTGTGATGATCATAGTTGCGCTTTATGTGAGAGTAATGAGGAATCGCTCGAGCACTTGTTAACCGGGTGTTTCATTTTTATGGCCGTTTGGAATGCGATTGGTTCATGGTGCAACATCCCTAGATCTTTTGTTTTTCATGTCAATGATTTGGTGGAAGTGCATAAGGTTTGTGGTGCGACGGGGAATAAGAGATTGATTATTCATGGAATTGTCATCATTACTTGTTGGAGGATTTGGCGGGCTAGGAATGAAAAGATTTTTTCGGGCAAGAACACTAAGGTGGCAGAAATGGTTGCGGATATAAAATCTTTGGGTTTTCTTTGGTACAAAAATAGATCTAAGATAGGGGTAGTGGATTGGAAAAGTTGGTGTTTATTTGATGTAACGTGATTGTTGGTTTTGGTTTTTGGATTTCAGCGTCTTTCTCCGTCTTGGTGATAGTCGTTGGTTGTGTTTGTTTTTAATGAAAGTCAATTTTCAAAAAAAAAAAAACAAATGATCATGCTAAACCCGTGAAATTAAATAAAGCCCTAATTTTTATCACAACAAAATAATAACATTTAAAATCACATGATACATTAAAAGCATAAAATAATAATAATTAATAATTACCAAGACCAGGAGTATCTCTAAGCTCATACTTCATACGCGCATGACGCGCCACATATTCATCAACAATCTGCGGCAACGGGTTTTCCACGTCAGCATTCCGAGCCGCTCTCTGGCTCGGCTGAGACGCCACCGGCGCCGTCGTCTCAGCCGCCACATTATTCGGCTGCCTATTAACCCCAGGCTTCGGCGGCAGCCGAGCAGCACCTAACTCCACCTCCTTCTTCTTCTTCACCGGCTGATCCTTATCCGGCTGCGGCGGTGGAACCGGAGCCGGAGCCGAGCCGTTCACCGGAGGCGGCGTGGGACGGGCGCGTACGGGTTCAGGGTCAACTGGGTGTGTGGTAATTTGACCGGAATCAGTGGCATTGATCTCGCCGGAGAATCTAGGGCGGAAGCCGGTGCGTTTGGCCCATGAAGACGGTGGTATTGCAGATGGGTCGTTGGAATTAGGGTTTTGAGACATGTTTTGATGGGGGTTTTGTTATTTATTGATTAATACATGATATAAGTAGATCTGGAGCTAGGGTTTCAGATTATTATTGTCATTGTTGGTGATGAAGTTGAAGATCAGAGAGATGAGGATTTGGCTTTGTTTGTGTGTAATAAGTTTGAGTTGAGTATGAGCGTGAGTGTGAATATAATAATGATGATGATATTATTATTATTATATATTGTATGAAGTGATTAAAGCGCGTTTAATAATGATAATAAATAGAAAAGAAAAGAAAAGAAAATAAATAATAATCTGGTGATAACAGACTCCTAAATATTCGAATGACTATTTTTAACACTTCGCTTTCCTTTGAATTTGGACATTCCAACTTGTTTGAACGTCTCCGCAACTCAAGGATGTAAATTGACATAATCGATGTCTCATTTGTATATTCTTTGTTTCGTTACGAAAAGTTGAAGTCTTTTTATCGTTGCTGTAACTTTTTTTCATTATGTATGTTAGTATTTCTATCAACCGCAAGACCGTATTATACGTTTATTTATAGAGTTGTCAACCTTCTAACGAGCTTTTGGTGTACACAGCTTGGTCTTGGCTATGAAAGTTAGAGATGAAAGATGAAATTTGGCAAACCACATGGACTATTTGTATAATTTGCTATTTAGATTATGCCCTTAATTTCTAATATACCTTGTGTGTATGTGATTATTAATTTAATGTTTAAATATATATTTAAGCAACTATAAAACATTCGTATGTATGCTCGAGTAGCTCGCTAGCACCTCGTTTGCACCCCTATACTCGTGAAGGCACATCTGCTTTTCATCCACAAACTTGTAATAAAAGGCTTTTATCAAACTCAGACACATTTCTGTTTTCCTTGTTTACAAACAGAACACACTGTTTGAAATGGAAGAGTTCAAGGATATCAAACACAAATAAAATGATGACTTTTATTAAACATGAGAAGCTATTATATAGCATTACAAAAAGAGATGAACCAACTAACGTTACCCAATATTAAAGACAGCTTAAAGAACCAGACATTAACAAATAACTCTTAAACTACTACTTGACAGAAATCAAAAGGACTTCTAGCATGAGCATGAACTTTTAACTAATGCATGCTCCTGCGTTTGGCTGCAGCCCATTATTTGAAGACTCCAATAAACTGACCCGTGATCCAACAAACTTTCCCTTAAACTGAAAAATGGTTTGCTTTTAAGTTTATCATCCAAGATCCCGTGTAAAAATAAATATATGGATATATATATTTATGTATGGCTATCATTATCATTTATATAATAATAGATCAAACTAATTAAATTATACCTTATTAATATATTAGCTAGGTAATTGTTGATGGATCAATATTACCCTTTCTTGATAATTAAGGGTTTCCCTTTCGTTGTATATATTTATATGGAAGAGATTAATTAACATCATAATATAAAAAAACTAACTCTCACATCAAGAAATTCGTGACCCCTATATCTCTCCATATTTTCGGTTTCTCAAGAACCTTAATCCCCATCACTAATATACATCCTAAAGGGGAACTCAACCAACTTGACTATCATGTCGTCTAGAGGATTCTCATCAGCCATGGCTACTCTCTCTGCTGTAACATGTATGTTTTAGTTATAGGTTTACCATAACATTCATGTTTTCTATTACATACGTGAAGAACTGATCAACATGTGATATGAGCGATGTTGATTAATCAGTTCTTTATGTTTTCCCTAAATCTGGATCTAAACCGGAAGACATGAACTAAAATCTGATAAACCCTAGTTCTGTTTTTTATTATCATTAACCTTTTGAACTTATTGAAATATGGTTATATATAAACTGTTTAAAAATCTTATAACCAATTTCACATTAAAAACCTATTAAAAACTTTATGGTTTTTCGGTGGTGTTCTTTGTGTTCGTCATGGGTTTTTCGAAAATATTACATATTTTGGTTAAATTCGGATTATGATTGTGTTTTTCCTAAAATAATTGAATAAACAAATCTCCAAAGATTTTTTTTAAATTTTGAATAATCATTGAAAATATAAATTTCAAAATTAAACAAATCTTAGAGATAAAATTAATCTCTAAAAATTTGAACCAAATTATTATTACCATAAATAATTTGGATTTGAGTGCCCACCGAAATCTTGGTCAAACCAAGATCACCTAAAACCAAAATCTCATTAAAACCGAGATCTCATAAAACCAAAAATCCAATAAAAACCGAAAACTCAAATGTTAACTAAGAATTCATATTTCCGAGATCTCATAAAACCGAAAATTCAAGTGTTAACTGAGAACTCATAATTTCCGATATCTCATAAAACCGAAAACACAATAAAAACCGAAAACTCAAGTGTTAACCGAGAACTCATAATTTCCGAGATCTCATAAAACCGAAAATACGAAAAAAAAAATTAATTAATGTTTTGTAAGACACTTAAAATAGAGAAATATATTAATTAATTTTACAAACCATAGAAAGGCTTAAACTTGAATAAATTGTTGATGTAAACTTCTGCCCAAAGGTGATGCATTACATCTAACATATCATTCAAGTCTTAATACAAGTCGTATTAGTTTAGCCTAACATGATTTAAATGTATCGCTTCTGCCCAAAGGTGATGAGTTACATTTAAATCAAGCAAAACTAACTCATGCATAATTAAAATGATTGTTTCACTTCTGCCCAAAGGTGATGTGTTATAATTTTTTTGTACATGTACTTAAAATTTAATTCTGCACAAAGGTGATTCATTTTTTATTTAAGTAGAACTTTTAATTTAAGTTGTCTATTAGTTTGATGTTAATAATAGACATATCACATCTTCAATAAAATATAATGATCCTCACATTAATGATTCTTCATTAATCTAATGATCATAAAATTTAATCTGTCTTACTTCAATATCCATTACATTACTCACTATAATTTTCTTCTTAGAAATTATTATCTCATTCAAATCATCTACTTTATCTAAAACCCAATATGTTTTGTCTTATAAATAGTTTCAATAACATTTAGCTCTTCTCAGTTTTAATTATCTCTCAAGACATGATATGACTAATTTACTGTTCTTTCTAATAACAATTATTCTATTGACAACTAGAGCATAACATATGGAATGAGTCAAACATAATGTCTCTTATGATAATCATGAATTTATTTAAATAAATGCTATCACAAAAGTTATTCCATAACATATGTCTCTTTCCTAAGACTAATTTATTTTATGTGAAATAATCAAAATAACTTTTTAGATACATGCACTTCTAAAAATTCTAACTATAAGGTTAAATGGCATTACTGAATGCATCATAATGTACAGTATCATGACATGACCCATAAAAATTAAGGGCTCACACATGAAAATAAGTAAAAATTTCCAGTACATTATCTAGTAAATTTTTTCATTAGTACAATTTGATGTCTTAAGAATCAACTATAACACTCAGAAGTACCAAAGGAAAATAAGTATGTTGATCAGCAACAGATGTACAAGAAAAGAAATATCTAGTACTGGAAAGTAATATGTTATTCAACTCAATACCACTAAAACCTGAAAGAGAGTAATTCTAAGGTTCATAGACAAAATACAAGTATGACTTCTAGTTTTAAGTTTTCTAAAGAGAAGCCTCACTGCAAATATATGCCATTATACTATGCATAAGCAATGAGACTATCTATAATTTAAAAGAACAACTGGCTGAAATAAGTAGTCACATATTCATGATAGTTAAGTCTGCAAATTCTATATTCCAATTAACACATGATAGGTTGATTCTAGTTCTTTATATGTTTCTTTACCAAAAATCAACGAATAACTAAAATGAGTGTTGATGACAAAATTAAATGTTCAGGTATCATAAACCATAATAAACTGTTCTAGTTATGCTTTAGGATACCTTATAAATTATGGTAGTTAATCAGAATTTAGTATCAATACTTAAGCTGCGTAATGACAGTTGTGAGGTCTGCATAGCCAACATAAAGTCACTCTTAATTAAATTCTCATCTTATTTATTATCAATATCCGGATAGAAACATTTATTTAAATAGAACTAGATGATGCTATATACTTTCACAACTCTTGTTATCAATTTTTTTTAACAAAAGACAAATGAGACCTATAAATGTCATAAATTGAAACCAAAATTTCTTGAAAAATCATGACATGGTTGATGAGGATGATTTTTCATATAATCTTATTCTAAGTGATTTTAAAACCATGTGTTAGACGCCATAAACATTACTAGGCTTAAGGAATAAGTATGGGTCCGCCCGAAGTTATATTTCACTGACATTCGTGAAACTTATTCCAAATGGAATATTCAGACATAATTTATCCTTTAACACCAGTTGCTTGTATCTAATCTGACTTCTATGGTCCGCGGTCTTATAGAGATCCATTCATATATACTTAATTTAATATGATTTCTTCTAAACATGTCCCTAAGTTTCTTATGGCATATGGACGTTAAGGAAATCAAACCAAGTCTAATATATGAATGAAATGTTCCTGCGTCACGTACATCATTGAAACTTCTCATGTAGCTTTCCAAGAGATTCGAAGATCAGTGGGAGCATTAAGTGTCTTAATCATAACTTGCAGGATTTGCAAGAGGTGGGGAGTGAAAACTTGATATTAACTCAATTACACCTCTTTTACAAGATATTGCTCCATCACAAAACTGTTTCATCATAACTTATCTCCTTTGAATTCAATACTACTCTTACAAAAAGTTTCATTGTTACTTAAATGTGGACGTATTCAGATTTCTTACTAAACTAATCCTCACCAAGAGAAACTGCAACCATTTATACTATTAACTTGTTTCTCTATTAGAATCAATTGGTTCTTCAAATATTAACCTTAAGCATGCCAATTTCCTAAAGGTTTCTAAGGTTAGTGGGAGCAGTAAAGTCCTTATAATGACTTCTTAAAGGCACAATAGGCGGGGGAAAGAGAGTTATTAAATTGTACTCTTGTACACCATACTGCACCAACTCTTACACACTTAGAATCCTGAAAATGATAGCAACCTTAACAAGAGCTAATCCATAAAACCGAAACTTCTAATAAACCCAATAATTAACTCAGGAGGTCATCTAGGTTTTAAAAACCTACTAACTTTGATGATTATATAACCTCCTTAACTAAAGTTGAAATGGATTATGAAAAGTTTACTGACCCTACATTTTCTAATTAAACCATTAATATCAATCAATCTTCTGAATGGAATAAAATTATCATTAGATATCTAAATTAAATTCTATAAGTCAGAATAGCGTTTGGGATTTGGTTGAATCACCTAAGAGTGTTCATAACTAAACTAAATCCTAATACAAACGTTAAGACACTAAGAAACAAGATTGATTATTGAAGGTTATATTCAAGAGGGAATAAATCATCAAATAATCTTCTTACCTATATTACAAAAGATTTCTTTGAGGATCATCATTGTTCAAGTAGCTTATAATATTTAAGAGCTACATTACATGAACATTTAAACAACTTTTCCTAGCAACTGACTTGCATATTTACATGTTCATAAATCAACTTGAAGTTTTAAACTGAAGATCAAAGAACATTTCGTCTGTAAGTCAAAATAATCTATGTATGAGTTAATGCAAACATCAAAATGTGATGAAACCTTTATACAATAATTTCATCAACAACTAAGTGGATCAATGTACCTACCTCAAGATGGGTGGGAGCAACCAAAAACAAATTTGTCCTTATATAGATGACATTCTTTTGACAAGCATATGTTACATAAGTCTAAGTATTGTTTATACATACTTTGATATGATAGATCTCAGGAGATATCCCTTACGTAATAGATATCATAACATACTGAGATAGACCCGAAGAGACATTAATTTTGTTTTATAAGTATTAACTTAAAAGGGTCCTTATACATGTAACAGACAATAATGCTCTCCTTTAGAGGATAATAGGATCACTGAGATTAATTTCTTATGCTTCATTAAGTAGAAGCCTTATGTAGGTACAAGTCTATACTCGTTCAGATATTACTCGAATTGCAACACACTAGATATGCATAGATTAATGCGAAGCATCAAAAAGAGTATTGAAATATCTTTAAAGGAAACGAGGGACTATAATTTAAAAGACTAAGTGAGAATTCAAACTGGTTGATTACTCTAAACCTCGTCATATTCAAAAATAAGAAAATGTAATTTTCGGGATATATTCTTATGTCAGAAGATAATCTATCTCATGGAAGAGTCATAATAAACTGATAACAACAATCTAAATTTAAATGACATAATATGTTGATTAAATCTCAACGCAATTGTCAATAAATGTTGTTGAAAATTTATCATTGGACTCATAAGTTTATTAACTCCATATAAATTATATATTGAAGACTTATTGTGATAAAGTCAGCTACCATGTTTTATCAAACAGTAAAAATTCGAGAGGTGCTGCATTAAATTTTGATATGAAATAAATTATTCGTTTATGAACGAATTAAGGAAACTAAATTCTCATATCGAATACATTCATTATATGCTTAAGGATCCTATAACTGAAGGTCTATTACACATAAGTCTTATGAAAGCGCTTATAATAAAGACGGGATTATTTATGACCATGTATAATAGTATATCGTTATATGAATGACTAATTTTAATTGACTAATTATTAATTTTCCTCACCAGTTTTGATTTTGTATGTCTCTTAATATGTTCTGCATGCGTAATGACATACAGACAAATTAGTATACAAATCAAATAATCTGAAGGGCTTACTTGAAAATTTTGATCATAACTACTTAGTTTTAAATAAGGACTGCAGTATGATTAATGGGGGTCTTGAGCTGATGTTCAATTCAATGACTGTATTTCTCTGCTCCAGTTTGAGTTTAAAGCTAAAATGAGTGTTAAAATCTGCAGACTAATCTAATGCTCATAATAAATGATTATTCAGCCAAGTGGGAGAATGTAAGAATAAATAATATGGATATATATATACTTATGTATGGCCATAATTATCATTTATATAATAATAGATCAAAATAATTAAATTATACCTTATTAATATATTAGCTAGGTAATTGTTAATGGACCAATATTACCCTTTCTTGCTAATCAAGGGTTTCCCCTTGGGTGTATATATTTATATGGAAGAGATTAATTAACATCATAATAAGAAAAAACTAACTCTCACATCAAGAAATTCGTGACCCCTATATCTCTCCATCTTTTCGGTTCCTCAAGAACCTTAATCCCCATCACTAATATACATCCTAAAGGGGAACTCGACCAAGTTGACTATCATGTCGTCTAGAGGATTCTCATCAACCATGGCTACTCTCTCTGCTGTAACAGGTATGTTTTAGTTATAGGTTTATCATAACATTCATGTTTTCTATTACATACGTGAAGAACTGATCAACATCCTGAACTCTCATCAAACTCCTCATTCGTTCAAATACTTCAAGCTTAACTGGCTTTGTCATCAAGTCTGCAATTTATTCTGTGGTTTACCAAAACACTAGCCTTCTTTTTCTTTATTCACAAATTCACGTAGATAGTGAAAACGGATATCGATATGTTTGGTTCTTCGATGAAGATAGAGTTATGATTTCTTGTTTTCCTAAACTCCAATAAATCGCCGCCTTTCTTAGTATACACACGTACCCTGATGTACATTTCATGTCTTCTACATCTCTTGCATAATCATTATATGTATGCACCTGTAACTTCATAGGTTAATTCCTTTCATACAAAAGCCCATAAGTATAGGTGCCTCCCTTGGATTAGACATAAGTCGAGAAATTAGGCCCACAACATACATTAGATCAAGTCTGGTTACGGTGAGATATAGCAAACTTGATTATTTTTATTAGGGTATTTTTAACCCTCAAGGGAAATATTGTCATATACAAAACTATACTAAAAATGGGGAAATATACAATTAAAATTTTGAGTTGTAAATATGTATTTACGCTTTGTTCTCAAGTTCATTTAATGAGAGAAAAGAAAAAAAAGGAAAATTTTTGTTTTCCTTTTTTTTCTATTTTTCCCTTTCTTTTCTTCATATTTGTTTTCAAATTCGACAGAAAACATATTCTTCCAACTTGCTATTTATTTCTCATTGTTTTCCTTCCATATGTTTTCTTTCCCTCTATTTAATGAACTCAGGAACACAATTTTCTCTAAATTCCTTTCTTTTCTTTCATTAAAAAAAATTCTTTGGAACACAATAATATTTTTCTTTCCTTCAACTTCATTTCTTTTCCACCCTTAAATTAACTCGGGAATAGAGTGTTAACAGTGGTTTTTTTGGGGGGGGGGGGTATGTAGTTGTCCCTTGTATTTAAACGCTCATAAACCTTTATGCAAGTTTTAAGGAGATTGGTATAAATATAAAATGAGAATGTTTGATACTAATGCTCATGGTTAGAAATATATGCTTCAAGATCAATGCAAATACTTATTAACATAAAAACAGTGAGAACCAATTTGTTGTCATTATTAGGTTTGTTTTTATAAGTGTTTGTTATCTTTTTTGTTTTTATCTGCATTGATATTTTGTTGTTATTATTATGTTTTTTTTCTTTTGCTGGTATAAGTATTTGGATTATTATTTTGTTGTTGATTCTGATTCTTTTGTTGTTATCATTAAGTTTTTTCTTTTTGTTATTATAAAACATTGTTTATGTAGATTGGTATTGTAGTTGGTATTGTCTCATACGTTCCCATTTTTAATAGATTGACATTATTTCCTACATTATCATGCTAGGTTTATTTTATACATGAACCCTCCCTAGAAATATATAACATTATACAAATTTTTGAGAGGTTATGTATATAAGTTATTCATGTATCAATGACATAGCGTAATAGCGTGCACTACCATTTTATAATTTTACATAGTTTAATAGATGTGGGTTCAAGTCTTTGTTGTTGTCGATAGATTTGTAATTTGAGAGTCGATTTGAGAGTGTTAGTTGCTATTAACAAAATTAAAGGCCTTAGTGTAGTAATATTGATCGCCCATGAGCAAGCGTTTATGTAGGTTACATGATATACATAAGTTCATCATTTCAACATATTTTATAAGCTCTATGATGATGATGATGTGTATGTGATTCATTAGCGTTCTCTTTTGGTTCATGTATTTATCAAATGTTAGCTACAAAACTCATATAGATACTTAGCTAGTTATCTAGACTTGGGCAATCTCCTATAGTTCGGAGCCCTCTTGTTGGTGGTGTGGCATTGTTCTCGTCTTCTAGATTACAAAAATGGTATCAATTGTTTACAAGAACGTCATATTTTTGTATTTAAGATTAATGGTACTTGAAATTCAGCTAATTAAGTGTAAAATGACCCTTATAGCTTGTTTTAAAAAAAACAAGAAAAATTAGATTCCTCGTAGGTCTCATTTAGTTTTTACTAAAAAAAAAAACAAGATACATAATAAACTTATTAATGGAATGCTCATGACCTGAAGAAACGTGGATCTACTTACTGGTAGCAGATCTACTTTCCTCGGGTGTGGTTACGATTCTTCACCGATGGTTTTCCTGGATCTGGGTTCTTCCACCTACAAAATGAACAGCGCCGTTAACTTACCCCTCAGAAAGGGACAGAGGGGTCCTCTTTGGGGTAACCCTCCGGCGTGAGAATAAGTAAATGTAGGAGAAGATAATAATGTGAGAGTAAGGGAATCTGGAGAGTATTGCTTAATAGCTGAATACTGTATGTTACTCTGTATGATTGTGTGACTGTGTTTTTGTATATCTTTCCTTGTGGAGTTGATGCTGTATTTATAGTGCTAGGGTTTCCACTGATTGAGCTGAGACCAAATTAGGGTTTTGTTGGCCTCCTCCAATAGATTTGCGCCACGTGTCCTTGGAGACACCTGGTGCTTTTTCATTGGTTATAATCACGTGGTAACCCATGAGTCATGCTGAGCTGTCCACCTTTCATTTAGCAGCTGTCAACATCAGCATATCCTTATTCCTTAAAAAGATGCCTTCTGGAAGGTTGTCTGACGTGCACAATCAAGGTTGCCCTAATCCTGATTTGGATAAGGACGAGGTTGATTATATGCATGTGTGATATGCGCCCATCCTGAGGATGCGCGAGGTCTTCTCTTTATTCTCACGCGCAGATATTTCATGCGCAGATGTGATACGCACAAGCATGTAATACGCGTCACGCGCGGATGCCCCACGCGCAGCTGCGCCATGCGCAACTGTGATATGGGTGGGCATGTATGATGCGCGAGCATGTGATATGCGCCGCGCGCGGATGCGCCACGCACGATGTGATATGCATAAGCATATATGATGCGTGAGCATGTGATACGCGCGAGCATATGTGATGCATGAGCATATGTGATGCGTGAGCATATGTGATGCTTGAGCATATGTGATATGTGCAAGCATGTGATGCTTGAGCATATGCGATATGCGCTGTGCGCATAAGTTTTGGCTTTGTGCCTTGATAATATCTTTGATTTCTAATGTCTTGTATATATCTTGTGGTTTGACCCGCCCCGCTCGATGTTGAGGCGGGTACATACCTCTTCAAGCCCCCCCAGTCTAATGTGTGTCTTATCTCGCGCTAGCGCGGTAAGATAGATATTAGACTTACTGATTTGGTCTTTTTAATGGGGTTTTGTCGTTTTCTTGGTTGTTTCCATCGTTGCGCGAAGTTCTATCCATTTGGTTGAAACGAAGGGTCCAAACACGTGGTTGGTTGGTGGTGACGTGCGCCGGAAACGTGTCAGACGTTTCGTGTGCTCGAGGTGCTACAGTTGCCTTTCATGTCCCCTCGCACAGCTGTCTGGAACACGTGTCGCGCTCACATTGGTTTGCACCTGCGAGTGGGGGCGCGTCTCTGCTCCGTGGCAGTTCCGTTACGTTTTTATGTCCCCTCAACAGTGTTAGGGACACGTGCCGCGCCCGCGTTGGCTTACACCTGCGAGTGGGGGCGCGTGAAATTCGATCAGTTGCCAATTTTCTCTCTCCTGGGCATATAAAAGCAGGCCCTTAGGAAAAATTTTTATCTTCATCTTCATTGTTGTGTACTCCAAAGCTTCTATATTTCCGATTTTCTGGTTATTGCTTCCAGATACCCTGTTATCTGTTGCTGTTGTTATTGTATGTCTGATAGCTCAGACTCCTCTAACCCCTCAATCACCTCTATTGCCTCTCGAAGACGCCGTGTGAAATCTGTGTTGATGTCGACATTGAAGCAAAAGGGCAAGGGGAAGAGGGTTGTTGAGACCACATTGGAGGAAGTAGGGAGGACCAAGGCCACGAAAAGGTGGAATGAAATCCCCTGCAAATTGAGGCAGGCCGATCTCGACAGCCTCATCTCGTCACAGGGTTTTCTCCCTGTGTTTGGCTGCATGTTGCCTGTGGCCGGGCAAACGACGGCGGACCCGCCTCCCGGCTATATTTCACTGTACACCCATTTTTTCACCCACTGCAACCTTCGTCTTCCGATGACAAGGTTTGTAGGCGCGGTGTTACGGTTTTTCGGGATTCATATATCCCAAGTCCATCCGTTTGGACTTGTGCGCATGACTCATTTCGAGTTCATGTGCAAATCACAGCGCGAGGAACCCACCCCTCGGCGCTTTCAATTTTTTTACAAGCCCAAGATCCAAGATTCTTGGATCTCCTTTATTCCTCGCAGTCAGAAGGTTAAGTGCAGCACCGTGTCATTCAAGAGCCTTCATGACTGGTCTGAGAGGTTCTTCTACATCAGGGCTGGTGTAATCCCCATCCGCATGACGATGCGCGCGATCGATTCTGCGCCCGCGGATGCGGATGTTATTAAGAACCCAACCGGCGCCTGGGTTAAGAAACTGACCGCCGAACCATCCCCCGCCAAGAAAATTCGCGAGGAGGCGCTGGTGGGGGTCGGCATGAGTAAGCTGTGGGCCGACAGCGCGGCGGAGCCTGTCATCCAAGTGGACGGCTTGCGTAAGTTATCGCATTGTTTTATTTCCGCGCTAATAGAATTTGCCTTTGGTGATATTATTTGTCTTGTTTTTGCGCAGTAACCAAGGAGTTTTTCCACGCCGCATACGACGATCAAGTGGAGGGTGGCTCCGTCCCGCTGGGCGCTGGGGAGGTGGGCTTCCCAGATCGCTTCGATGACATGTTCATCCCTGTGGATCTGGAATTTGACTTTGATGGCGACGCGCCTGGTAAGCCTTCGCACTTATGCTTATTCCTTTAGAATACCAAAGTTTATTAACAGTTCTGTTGGTTGTATTTGCAGATGCGCTCGAAAACTACGAGCTGGAGCTCGCGGAAGAGGAGGAGGAGGAAGAGGAGGCGCCCCTACTAAAGCGCAAAGCTAAGGGGAAATCTGGCGCAGGGGGCGGTAAGAAACAGAAGAAAGATGACACCCCTGTCGCTCATCCCCATGCTCAAACGAAGGGACCTGAGGAAACCCAGGTGTTTACCACCAAGGTTTCTTTAGCTTCCCTGCCTGTGAGAGTGGGCAGACCTGCTGTCCACTTGAGGTATGGTGGCATGACCTCCTCCCTTCGCGCGGCTGAAGAGAGAAGCAGTGCCGCGCCTGCGACAGGTATACTTTGCTTACCCATAATGGTTCAATGAGGGCGATCCTGATTGAATTATTATTAAATCTTTTCGCATTTGAATGTTTGCAGGACCGGCGACGGTAGCAGATCTGCCGCAGGCGCAACAAGGTGCTGATGCTGCGCCGGGGGCTGCTTCGAAGTCCCCTGTTCTACCCTCAGAAAAGGGTAGAATGAACTTTATGACGATGTTCGCCGCTGCGAACAGAATTGCGCCAAGGTATGTTTGCGCATTTGTCTTCTGAATTTTTTGTTTTGATCAAGTCATAAACCATTTTTTGTTGTTTATTTGTTCATAGGAGTTGTAGCTGGCGTACAAGCTGCTGGTGACACTCCTGGCGCCGTTGCCGGCGCCGCTGGTTCTGCTCCTGCTCCTGCTAGTGCTGAGTCTCCCCTTATTGGGATTACAAAGGAGCAGAAAGCCGTATTGCGCGCCGAACTGGCGGCGTCGAGACCTCCCTCGCCTCCTCCTACGCGCAGCCCTCTCCGCGAGACTGGTTTGGAGCCCTCCAGGTCGCAGGAGAAGAGCCGATTGAAGAAGATGAGGAGGATGAGGGAGCTCAAGCTGAAGACTCCTTCGGAGTCCGTGCCAGCCCTGCGATGCCACAAGACTTCGCAGCACATACTTCTGGTGAGGCTGGCGCTGACTTTTCTGCTTCATCCCCGCAGGTATGTTTTAATTTGTTGCTCCGCTGCGCGTACTTCCATATAAGTATGTTTTTATGACTTAGAACATTTCTTGTGTTTTGCAGGAAGGTGACCACGTTTACCGCCCGAGATGGAATATTAACGAAGACAGTTCCTTCCAATCCATGGGTGTATGCGAGGACTTCTGGGCTCATGCCGTGCTTCCTACTGAAAGGAGGTATCAGGAGGGGCGCACCCGCGCTGACTTGCTCAACGATCACATTTTCGCTGGGTCGGCTTTCTTTGCTGCCTCCCAAGAGCTTCATCGTGATTATATTAAAGTACGCGATGCTCTTGTGGAAGCCCAGCAAGAGGCTAAGGTGGCTGCCTGGAACCTTTCTGATGCTCGCGCACGAGCTGAGAAACTCCAGGCGGAGCTCAGCGAAAACCGAGCAAGTGCCAACACCGCCTTTATTAAGCGCGGGCATGAGCTCCAAGCTGCGCGGGAGAAGCAGCAGGTGGCGGAGGCCGAAGTTGCCAAGTACGCGCGTAGAGTGCGTGACTTGGAACTGGAGGCGGAGGCGCGTGACCAAGCTATCGTCCAGAGTATCACTGAGAAATCATCACTGGAGAGTGAGGTTGCGCGCCTGAAGAAGGAGTTGGCGGCCGCGCAGGCCGATAGAGATGAGGCCTTGGCGACGGCAGCGTCTAGCCAGGAAGCACTTGATGCTGCGCAGGCGGAGAAAGAAAAAATTTTGGCGGCAGCAGCGTCTGATAAAGAGGAGCTAAAAAAGACCAAGGAAACTGTTGAGTTATTAAACTCCCAGGTTCCTGCCCTCGAGACGTCTGTTGCTGGCCTCGCGCAGGATCGCCAATGGCTGGTGTCACAGGGCATGACTCGTTGCGCTTTGGCGATGAAATATTTTGCCGAGTTTCAGGCCCTTGTGATGGACTGCAATGCTGCCGCGCGCTTGGTGGGTCGAGCTGAAGGGTTTACGGATGGCTATGAATATGGCATGTTGAAGAAGAACCCATCCGAGTACCCTTACAAGAGCGACGCGGCCTGCGCGGACATGGCCGCGGTGGGGGAGAAGTATATGAATACTCCCATCCCCATCCTTGTGCAGGTACCTTGACCTTAATGAGTTTTTCTTGATTAATTTTCCAAGTGTTTTGTACTCAATACTTTTCTAATGATTTGCAGATAGCTGCGCTTGCTGACCAGCCCGACCTCGGCGCGCTAAAGAAGTTGCTCGATGAATGCGAGAGGGCTGGTGGCGATGATGGTGGCGCGGGGGATGTTGCCCCTGCCAGCGGCTCTGGCGCGGCGAAAGAATCTGCTCCTGACACCGTCGTGATAGAAGACTCCATTGAGGAGGAAGAACTTGACTATGGTCAGTTTGGAGATGAGGAGCGGGCCGCGCCAGATGCTGCGGGAGATGATGAGGGTGATGAAGTGGCTGACGTCGACGTGGAGACTTGAGAAGCCCTTCATCTTTCTGATTTTTTTTTTTTTGTTTTTTGTTATACTTGTAATTTGTAACTCATCACACTTGTAAATTTCAATGCTATGGAATGAAATTTGTTTTCCCTTTTTCACATCTTGCGCATTTCCATTCATCTCTTCATGTTTGCTTGTATAGATATAAGATATGCTTGCACGTTAAAATAAGAACAAGGTTGTAAGGAAGTTATTTACTTAACCATAGTCCTATTTTGTAAGTGGTTTCACAGTATTTTGTTTATGCTGACACGCGCGATGACTTTTCACTATTCCTTTTTTGCGCGTCGTTGTCGCGCTTTTTTTTATATGGAATTATGAGTTTTAGCCATTACATGTCAGCATGTGTTACTCAGATATCCACTATGATTCCGCGCGCGACCTCGACCTGAGACCTTAACAACTATGATTTGGCATGTACTTTGCCTTAGTTGTGTTTAGGGATTTTTATGATCAGGCTGCGCGGGATGTAAGATGGATGTTTGTGAGTGTTTTGAGCTAAGGCTCTTTGTTTTGGGCTAAGGCCCTGACGTTTTTAGAGTTAAGACTCGTTAACGTGTTTGAGCTAAGGCTCGTAGGTTTGGGCTAAGGCCCTGACGTTTTAGAGTTAAGACTCGTTAACGCGTTTGAGCTAAGGCTCGCGCATGTATGTTTTACTTCGTTTTATTTTGTTTTGAAGTCAATATAGTGTTGTCATATTGCTCCAAATTAATAAAGGAAGTGTGAAACATGTATGCAAAGGTAATAGAACAAATATTGAAAGATAGCGCGAATCATCATTCATGATGGCTTAAAAGCCTTGATTACATATTTGAATTTTTACATGAAGCATTTTCTAAGCTGTGCTGCGTTCCACGCGCGCGGTATCTTTTTTCCATTCAAATCTTTTAAAGTGTACGCGCCTTTCCCCAATTCTTCTGAGATTTGATAAGGTCCTTCCCAATTGGGGGACATTTTTCCTGGGGGTATTGCGCGGCTAGCTTCATTGTTTCGAAGGACAAAATCATTTTTCTTGAAGTGGCATTCTTTAACGCGCTGATTATAATATTTTTCCAGCTTTTTCTTGTATTTGGCTTCATTGATGATAGCCGCTTCTCTGCGCCCTTCAAGCAAGTTGAGGTCCAATCTTCTTTCGCGCTCGTTATCAGTCTTGCTCATCATGAGTACACTATGGGATGGGCATCCAATTTCTGCTGGGATCATAGCCTCTGTCCCATAGGTTAGGCTGAACGGGGATTCGCCATTGCTAGTTTTGCTTAATGTCCTGTGCGCCCACAGGACATTAGGTAACTCTTCGACCCAAGAATGTGATTCTCCCTCCAACCTTTTCTTCAGCCCATTTAACAAACTTTGATTCGCGCGCTCCACTTGGCCATTCCCCTGAGGGTGGTAGACCGAAGTGAAGATTTGGTTGATGTGCAATTCTTTGAGCCAGCTGGATATCTTCCTGTCAGTGAATTGTTTGCCATTGTCGCTCACAATTTCCATAGGAAGGCCAAAACGGCAAATGATGTGGCTCCAGATAAATTGCTTCATCGCCTCAGCTGTGATTTTTGCTAGTGGCTTGGCCTCAACCCATTTTGTGAAATAGTCTACCGCCACTACAAAAAATTTCACTCGCCCTTGCGCTTGCGGCAGGGGCCCCACAATATCAATGGCCCATTTGTGGAAAGGCCATGCGGAGGTCACTGGAATCAAGTTGTTCTTTGGCCGCATGGTGTTTGGCGCGTAGCTCTGACATGCCTTTCATTTTTGTATTTCTTTTAGCGCATCCAAGTACATGCCTGGCCAATAGTAGCCTGAGCTCATTGCCTTGGCAACCACCATGCGCGGGCCAGCGTGTATTCCGCAGATTCCTTCGTGAATCTCCCTAATCACATAGCTTGCTTCTTCAGCATCCAGGCATTTCATGAGCGGTCCAAGATAAGAGCGTCGATATAATGTACCATCAAGTAGTTCATAGTTCTGCGCCTTGTGTCTTATCTTTCTCGCCTGTGCGCGATCGTCCGGTAACTTCCCCTCCTTCAGGAATTCCATTATTGGAGTTATCCAGGATGAAGGGGTTGTATGAATTACAAGGACAGATTGCGTTTGCACTGACGGGTTGCTCATCACTTCCACCCTGACATCTTTGCCAAAGTGATCAAAATTAGTTGATGCCATCTTACTCAACGCGTCAGCGGACGTGTTTTCGCTGCGCGAGATGTGTATGATTTTGAAGAAGTCAAACTACTCAACGAGCTTTTTTGCCTGCTCCAGATATAGAGGCATGGTGTTCTCCTTGGCATCATAAAGGCCATTGACCTGTGCAGCTACCAAGTAAGAATCAACATGGGCCTCTAGCCTTTTAACTCCAAACTTGCGCGCAATGCGCAGACCAGCCAGCAGGGCTTCATACTCAGCCTCATTGTTGGTACTCTTGAAGTCCAACCTAATAGCATAAGTATATTCATGATTATCAGGGTCCACCAGTTTGAGGCCTGCGCCGGACCCTTCGCTGTTGGAGGCTCCATCAGTGAATAGCCTCCAAACATCTTCTTCATCATTTGCTCGCGGAGGGTCTACCTCACGCTGAGCTTCTTCAATCTTTCCCTCTGGGATTTCCGTGATGAAATCCGCTAAAACTTGACCCTTTATTGCTGGACGGAGCTTATAGGTGATCGTGTGTTCACCTAATTCCAGCGCCCACTTTGTCAGCCTTCCGGAGAGCGCGGGGCGTCGCAAGACTTGCTGGATGTTGTAACCTGTCAGAACTTCAATAGGATGACCATTGAAGTATCTATGAAGCTTGCGCGACGCGTGTGTTAGTGACAAAACTAACTGTTCCATGATGGAATAGCGCGTCTCAGGGTCTGTCAGCACCCGACTCACATAGTATATTGGCGTTTGGATCCCCTTGCGATCCACCAATAATACTGCGCCGATGGCGCGGTCTCCAGCTGACAAGTACAATGTAAGGGTTTCGCCAGGAAGTGGAGCTGTGAGCGCGGGCAGCTTTATGAGACATTCTTTTATCTCACTGAAAGCTTGCTCAGCCTCAGGCGTCCACTTGAATTGGCTCTTCTTCAAGCAGTTCCTCAAAGTGTTAACGAATGGAGTAGATTTGCTGGCGTGGTTCGCTAGGAACCTGTTGATTGACACCAATCTACCATTCAGCTTCTGAACCTCTTTCATGGTGGATGGTGAAGGCATGTCAAGGATGGCTTCCACCTTTTCAGGGTTCACCTTGAAACCATCCTTAGTGACCATTACACCAAGAAATTTCCCCTCTTCCGCGCCGAAAGTACATTTGCTCGGGTTGAGCTTCATGTTGACTTCCGTTAAGCGCTGAAGAGTTTCCTCGATGTCTTTGAGCATTTGTCTCTCCTCCCTGCTCTTGATCACCAAATCATCAACGTAGACTTCTAGATTTCTTCCGATTTGTTCACTGAAAACCGAATCCATAAGTCTCTGATAAGTGGCGCCCGCATTCTTTAAACCAAAGGCCATTTTTGTGTAACAAAAAACACCCTTGTCGGTTCTGAAGGCAGTCTTGTCTTCGTCTTGTGGTGCCATTTGAATCTGGTGATAGCCTTTGTAGGCATCCAGGAAACATTTGAGCTTGAATGGCGCCACGGAGTCCACCTTTGCGTCGATGTTTGGGAGGGGGTAACAGTCTTTCGGACATGCTTTGTTGAGGTCCTTGAAGTCAATACACATCCTCCATGACCCGTTGCTTTTCTTTACCATCACAGGATTGGCTACCCACGTCTGGTATCGGATCGGGCGGATGATGTTTGCGCGCAACAGGTCCTCAACTTGCTCATTCATGGCCTTCGCCTTTTCATCCCCCATGATTCTCTTTTTCTGAGCAATTGGCTCCACCGACTTGAACGTGTTAAGAGAATGTTGCGCCAAGTCTCGCGGGACCCCAATCATATCGGAGTGTTGCCACGCGAAGACCGACGTGTATTTTGTGAGCAACCTTTTCATTCTCAATCTCGTTTCGTCTGAAATGGTAGCGCCAATTGTGACCGTTTGCTCTGGGAATTTTGGGTTTAAAATCCACTTCTCTGGCGCATTGTCCGCCATTGGAAGTTTCATTCTCCCTTCCCGCGGCGTACTTGTCACTGCGCACAAATGATCGCGGTAAACAAATGTTACGCCTGTTGGTGTAGGGAACCCCAATGCGCCGTGCGCTGGCGACGGTATAGCATTAAATTGGGCAATCGTTCCCCTACCCAGGATCATATTGTGGCATGACGTGGTGGGCAAGACCAAGAAGTTGACAACTTCGGCTCGCTTGTGCTCATCATCCCCCATAGTTAGTTCAAACTGAATTTGACCTAGGGGATGGATGATTTCATTTGAAACACCACAGATTGGTGCGTTCACAATTTCGAGCCGCGCTTGGTCTGCCGTGTCTAACTTTCTGAAACATTGCTCATACATAATGTCAGATTCGCTTCCAGTGTCCACCAGGACTTTTGACACTTCGTAATGAGCAATGTGTGTGGTGATGACGAGAGGACTGCTGATTGAAGGGCCTCCCCTGATTCTTGGGAAGATGACTTGCTGCTCGCGCCAATCTCCGTGGATTTGCGCGCTTCTCTTTTTTGACGTCTGCCCTTGTCGTCCCCCCTCAGCCACACAGATTCTTTTGTATTTCTTGCTGGCAGAGGCTCCTTCCGGTTGCTCATCTTCTATTCTTGGGTTTTTCACCAAGTGAGCCAGCCTGCCTGATTTTACATCCTTCTCGATCGCATCCTTTAAATGATGGCATGCGTCGGTGTTGTGGCCCGGGGACCTGTGAAATTCACAATATTTGCCACTGTTTTGCGGTCCCTTGTAATGTAGTTGCTTGGGGGGCTTGAATTGGACATTCTCAGTACTTAACACCTGTGAAGGTGTTTTAGTGAGGGGAGTCCATATTCTTGGCAGAGGTCTGCTAGGATCTCTGCCACCCTCCCTCTTGTCACCCTCCCCGCGATTAAGAACATCTTTTTGGGGCTGGGGTGAGCTTGGTTGCGCTTGCTTTTCTGCGGAAGAAAAACTTGTTGGTTGCAACCTGGACCATACAGAGTTCTGTTTGGCCCTCTTCTCTTTGCTGCGCGGTGATTCAGCCTGATGCGCTCTTTCTCTTGCCCTATCTTGGGCAATCTGTTTTTCATTTCTCGCGAAGACTCGCGATGCTTCCATTAGTTTTGCCCAAGTGGTGGGCATACCATCTCTACTTACGAGAGCTCGGCGGAGTTGATCACTGCGCGCGCCTTGTATAAAAGCCACGCGCAGGAGTTGCTCAGTTATACCCCCGATTGCCAGAGACTCCTGATTGAAACGAGTGATGTAGTCCTCAATCGTTTCATCGTTCCTGCGCACGCAGTGCATGATGTCATCAGGGTCGCGCGTGTGTCTGCGCTGCTGTACGAAGTGGGCTTGGAACTTTTCCAATAGTTCCTCGAACCCATCAATTTGCCCAATCGGCAAGCTCTCGAACCAGACACGCGCCGCGCCCGTAAGGCAGCGGGCAAACATGTGACACCATGTTGGCATCGTCCAGCTCTCTAGGTTTCCCGTGTTATAGAAACCTTGCAAAAAGTCATCTGGATCTGTTGTGCCATCATATTTGCCCAGACCACTTGGCATCTTGGTCTTGTGCTGGATGGGGGCCTTAGCGATGCGCTCAGTAAATTTTGAGTGCTTCACTAGGATGGCCGGCCTGTACGGCGTGGTTACGTCCACTTGCCCCCTCACTGGCGGGCTGTACGGCATGTGCAGATCCAGATTTGCTCTGGCTTCAGGCGCCATGTTCACAGGCGCGCGGAGTTGTGAGCCTCCTGCATGAGTATCTCGCGTCTTCCTCATGCTATGCACTTCTTCATCACTGAACTCAGTGTGTGCAGTGTGAACAGAATGTCCTTCTTCCGGCGCGCGCGGCCTTTTTGTAGTCTGCTTATCAAACGCTTGCCTTTGTGTTTGGTCGGCTAGCTTTTTCTGTTTGACCATTTCATTGTACTTTTCCATTAGACGCCGCTGCTCGTTTATGAGCCATTCATTCGGATCATTTGTTTCTTCTTCTGGACCCATTGGTCCTTTCAGTTTCGCGCCGGCAAGATTTTGTAACTTGAGATCGTCTGGAGGAGTTTCAGTCTGGCCGTGAGGGGTTGTGATGAAGGGACGGTTACTGGTGGTGCGCGTAGAATCACGCGGCACCCTCAGAAACTGCTGTCCCTCATTGACACCCTCACGTTCAATATCCTCCAGAGCTTGATCAGCGTTACGAACGCCAGAAACCATGGTGATTGATTTTTTTTTATGTAGATCTGATGAGATCTGATTGCCGTTTGTAACAGTGGATGGCGCCAATGAAGAAACGTGGATCTACTCACTGGTAGCAGATCTACTTTCCTCGGGTGTGGTTACGATTCTTCACCGATGGTTTTCCTGGATCTGGGTTCTTCCACCTACAAAATGAACAGCGCCGTTAACTTACCCCTCAGAAAGGGACAGAGGGGTCCTCTTTGGGGTAACCCTCCGGCGTGAGAATAAGTAAATGTAGGAGAAGATAATAATGTGAGAGTAAGGGAATCTGGAGAGTATTGCTTAATAGCTGAATACTGTATGTTACTCTGTATGATTGTGTGACTGTGTTTTTGTATATCTTTCATTGTGGAGTTGATGCTGTATTTATAGTGCTAGGGTTTCCACTGATTGAGCTGAGACCAAATTAGGGTTTTGTTGGCCTCCTCCAATAGATTTGCGCCACGTGTCCTTGGAGACACCTGGTGCTTTTTCATTGGTTATAATCACGTGGTAACCCATGAGTCATGCTGAGCTGTCCACCTTTCATTTAGCAGCTGTCAACATCAGCATATCCTTATTCCTTAAAAAGATGCCTTCTGGAAGGTTGTCTGACGTGCACAATCAAGGTTGCCCTAATCCTGATTTGGATAAGGACGAGGTTGATTATATGCATGTGTGATATGCGCCCATCCTGAGGATGCGCGAGGTCTTCTCTTTATTCTCACGCGCAAATATTTCATGCGCAGATGTGATACGCACAAGCATGTAATACGCGTCACGCGCGGATGCCCCACGCGCAGCTGCGCCATGCGCAACTGTGATATGGGTGGGCATGTATGATGCGCGAGCATGTGATATGCGCCGCGCGCGGATGCGCCACGCACGATGTGATATGCATAAGCATATATGATGCGTGAGCATGTGATACGCGCGAGCATATGTGATGCATGAGCATATGTGATGCGTGAGCATATGTGATGCTTGAGCATATGTGATATGTGCAAGCATGTGATGCTTGAGCATATGCGATATGCGCTGTGCGCATAAGTTTTGGCTTTGTGCCTTGATAATATCTTTGATTTCTAATGTCTTGTATATATCTTGTGGTTTGACCCGCCCCGCTCGATGTTGAGGCAGGTACATACCTCTTCATGACCCGACCTTTATTTTCATACTTCCATAAGCCTAACTGCTTTCTAAGACTTCGTTCTTTCGACAGCCACCTTTTTTCTAGTGAAAAGACAACCACACGCTTGTAAAAATGTGCCTCGCAACTTGGAACATATATGTGTTCCGGGAGCAGATCTCATTTTTCCGCCGGATTGAAACCATTTATGTATAGTTTATGAAAACAAAGGACGAAATGTGAAATATCAACAAATCACATAGACTGTTAAAGTAGTTACAGTAATCTAAATTATTGTGCTTTTTTTTCCGTCTCTTTGACCTGATAAGCTTTGACAATTTATTTGTATATGTATATATTGAGAACATCAAACTATAACTTTCGGATTACTTGGGTGAGATCATTTACATGCTCTATTATCTTGTCATGAATAAGAAGGCTAAGGTGTGAATGATTCGTGTTCAGTTAGAGATCGTCTTCGAGCTTGACCTATTTAACTTAAGAAAAATTGAGAGTATGATGGCAAAAGAAGCCGAGCCTTATGGGAAAACCCGAAAACTTCGGGTTGAGTAATGGGAAAGATATTCAAGTGCGAGACCATGAATGATAGTATCTTTCATTTTGCGAGGTTACGGGTTCCAACATCCAATTTTCATTATAATTTTCACAAGAGTTGGTCTTGAATTTCTCATTTTAAAATACAAATATTTATTGTATTGAAACGAAAGTTTACTGTATATTAGACTATGCGTTGTTGTAAGCGAGCGACCAGCTTTAGCGAGTGGCGCGAGCCACAACGGCCACAAACAACACAACACCCTTGCTTTGCCACTCGGCGCAAGCGGGCGCCGCGACCCCGGGCGAGTGTGCTCGCTTGGGTTAAAGGAAGAAAATTGATGGGTTGCTCGTGAATGGATGAATTCAGCGGGCGCAAACGAAAACGGGGTGAATTCACCGGTGGTGCGACCGACAAGGGTTGAAGGGTTGGGCCTACTCAGCATCACGTGACACAATATGATTGGCTGAATTCACACGCCGGTTTCAACAACAACACAACACTATAGTAATCCACATCATATGGTTACAAATGATTAGTTAGGTAAGTGTATACATTAACCCGATTAATATAATGCTACTAAAACAGGTTATCTAATAAATATATTGTTTGGGCTAACTTTAATTACAATCCAACTTTTAATAATAATAAAAAAAAACTGATATATTTCTTTCACATACACCATTCAACATAACCTAACTTTTCACTTTTATTTACAACCTAAGCCAAATTTTTTATTACGTATATATGATTTATGTTTTAGTTTATTCTACAAAATCGATAATAAATAATAAAATTGTTGATTTTATTTGAAACAATATTATTTTAGATATGAAAAATTATTAAAAACAAATATATATTTACGTTCATCAAATATACCGAATTTAAAAAATATTTATGAATTCATATTAAAAAATATATATTCTTGAAAGTACTCCGCTTTTAATAAAATATATATCGAAATGTTCATAAAAATAAACAGAACAAAACTGGGTTTTTAGATTTTAAAAAAAAGTTAAATATTATAATTATTAAACAAAAACCACTACAAAATGATATGTCTAGCCACTATAAAATTGCCATGTGGCACCGGTGTGGTTCGTGACATGAATCGGTTGAACGACCACGTTGTGACTGAAATGCATTTTTCCTTTTTTTCCTTGAAAACTGTTTGCCGACCCAACCTTTTAGGTCGTTGATAAAGATGGTCTTAGTCCATTTACTACATACCAAGACTTGTATGAATCTCAAGCCTCCCCTTTTGTGGTGATATCCCTAAAAAGCATCGATTAAGCACCGTTAGCTAAAATTAAGTGAGAGCATACATAGTATGATTAAAACTTTCAAGTACCATTTTCAATCAAATTGAATTCCAATTCCCACACCATGCATATTTTATAAAATATACACGTAACGATATCGGACTATAAAAATGGTACTTATCATATCCAGTCAATCACAATCCACATATTCATGTTTTAGATTTATTCAAATCAATCCATATATTCATGCTTTAAATATGGTTGTAACTTTACTAGTACTTGTAAACAAGTTTACGCTACACATCATCTTTAATTATTTATAACAAATTAAAAATAAACTTGTTGACGACTTCATCTGCATGGTGCAATTTGATTGGTTCAAAGAAGAATGCTCAGTGAGTTGTTGGTTGAAAGTCAAAGTCTATTTTGAAAAAATATTTGTCAAACATGTCTATTTTGGTAATTTCTCTTTTATCCACATATAAAACTTTAATTACAAACATATTAAATTTGGGATGTTACAATTATCTCATGTTCTTAGAGGGTCTTGTCCTCGATTACATACCAAATAAATGCGGATAAAACTTTTATAAACTTACTTACAAAATTTTGCACGTTTATTCCGATCCCTTCCGATGCTTCCAACAAACCTTCATTTGATCTAACATTTTGTTATAGAGGCTATTCGTTTATCTGTTTAAGATTTGCATGGGTTCTTCCACATAATTAACTTTATCATCGAGTTCCATATAATCCGTTGGAACAAAGGTTGATTCGTAAACAGGACACGTGAAAAGTGTTATGAATTTGGTTCATTTCTTTGCACAATTCCAAGCAGTAAATAGCTTCTCCAACTCGTGCAATGACCGCAGGGCCGGCCATAAGGTGTGGCGGAGTGGTCGACGGCTACAAGTCCGACACCCCGCTAGACCCGATTTTTTTTTAAATTATATGTATTTTTATTAAAACAATATGTATATTTATTGTTTAAACTCAATTACATAGCAACTAGGTTGGTCTAGTGGCAAAGTGGTATTACTTCCAACCGAAAGGTTATGGGTTCTATTCTCATTTGAGACATGTTTAATCTTAGAGAGAACTTCGGTTTTGATCCCTGTGGTTTCTTAAAATTATCACTTTTAATCATATAGTTTATTTTAGACTTTTATGGTACAATAGTTTCAATTAACTATTAGTTTTAGTCCAACATACTAACGTCATCAATCAACCGTTAGTTAATACAACTTTGAGGGACTTTTTAATATTTTTCATAAATTTTTAATTCATATGAATATTTCTTTTTCTTTTTTTACTAAATATAAGTTTTATACTTTTTGTTATTTTCTAACTATTATGGTTTATTATATTTGTTTATATATAAATATTACTTTTTTATTTTTTAAAATATTTTTTTTTTGAAACTAGAGCTTTTTATGCAACCGTGTATTTATTTATTTATTTATTTGTATTTGAATAGTTTTATTTTAACTTTTTATAGCTGTAATATTATCTAGGTTTTAAAAACAGAATATTTATTTTTTTAAGGTCCATTAATTATACACTTTTACTAACTATAAATGATTTAAAAAATAGTTTTTCTGCTTTTATTTCTTGGTGGTAAACAAAGCATATATTTATTTTATATTGTTTTTTTTACTTTTCAAATGGAGGGTTTTTGAAAATTGTTTATTAATTTTAATTCTTGGTTTGCATTTTTTTTCGAACAACTAAATTTTTGTACTCGATAGAGTTTGAAACAATTATTTCACATCTTAATCACCTTGCTAGCTCATCAAAATGGGAATGACGTCTTGGTTTGTATTTATTAAAAATATACACTTAAATAAAAGTGTCAGTTTTGAAAAAATTATATTTATTAAAAATAAAAAGTGTATAGATATTTATATATAAACAAATATAAGAAACCATAATACTAAAAAATAACAAAAAATATAGAATACTTAATTTTGGTAGAAACCCCAAAAATTCATATGAATTAAAAGTTTATGAAAAAAATAAAAAAGCCCCTCAAAGTTGTATTAACTAACGGTTGGTGGATGACGTTAGCGGGTTAGACTAAAACTGATAGTTTATTGAAACTATTGTACCATAAAAGCCTAAAATAAACTATTGAACCAAAATTGATAATTTTAGGAAACCACAGGTACCAAAATCGAAGTTCTCTCTTAATCTTATTTTTATACAAAGTTTTTTACACAACCTAATTATATCCAAGTAAACCCATGTCAAAATTAAATTGTTTAAACCTAACAAAATACTCTTTTTACTCACGGCTCAAAAAAAATTTCGCCTTCGGCTCAAATTTTTTTTATTGTTTTCTCGGAGCCGGCCCTGAATGACCATGAAAGGCCTAATATACCGTTGACTCAATTTACCTGTTTTTCGAAAACAGATTATACCCCTCCGTGGTGAGACTTTCAACAAAACAAAGTCTCCCACACAAAACTCTATAGGCCTTCGTCTTTTATCAACATATGATTTTAGACGGTATTGGGAGGTTTTCAAGACCGGTTTTCTCATTTGTAGCTCGAACCATGCCTTTTATCTTTCTCTTTCTCATTTGTAGCTCGAACCATGCCTTTTATCTTTCTCTTTCGTTGCACATTAAGTTTCCATCATTGTTGTTTCATTAATAAAGTGGACGATTGTACGTGTTAGGGTTTCCTTTTAAGAGAATTGTGTTATAACTGGTATTATTGATTACACATATTATTAAGTGCCCATGACAGCTAATGAGTTAACTGTTTATGAACTAACTAATCTGTTATGACAATTATACTCACAAGATTTTCAGTTAGAGCACCTACCTTTAATCGTGACACCATTGGTCGTTGTTGGTTATCCTTTATTCCGTAACTAGTTAAAAATTTAATGAAATGATTATTTTATCAATTTATACTCGTTATTTACGCACGTTACATGATGCACACCAATACACCATATGTGTTCGTATATATGTCTTCTAAGGATTGCTACTCGACTGGCTAAACGTTTCACTTTTGATACTTACCGTTAATTGTTTGTAAGATCAAGTGAGATTGCTATACACATTTTTTATTTTTTTAAGTCTTAAAAGATTGGTTTATGAGGGAAGAAAGCAAAGTAACAATTAACAAGCGCATTTACCAAGTGGGCTTTCATAATCTTTTAGGGGAATTCAGAATTTCGGATGCAGTTATTTGATGGCGTTATTTGGCCAAAATGTAAACTATCATTGAAATCCAAAATTCTAAATTCGGAAATATGAAACCCTGTTATCACCTTAAAGCCAACCAGTGAAACTAGCTTCTTATTGAAACTGATGGTATGTCTTGTACACTATTATTAATTAGTTACTGTAAAAGTAACTGATTAAGATCACAACTTTTTGTTAGAAAAACTGTCCTTTTATGAAGGAAAATCTGAAACTTTGGTGAGTGACCTACTGACCTTGGACAGATGTTTAATATGTAACTAGTTTTAAGAAGAGAACTTCAAGAAGCGCATGAACACCTACGCCTATTGCTTTAAATGTTGCTGAAAATAGTTGATAGTTCTACTCCGAAAAAATTCAGTCTTGCTCATTTCAATCAACAGGTACTATTACATATTTACATATGCATTTGCCTAAACTATGCAGCATTGGACTTTACATACCGTAGTACGAAAATCACTGACTAATATTATTTAAAACTGACCTTACAAAGAAACAGTAAATTGTAAATAATGTGTTACATCCATTGGTTTGATTTTATTGCAGCGAGAACTGCACAGTAGAAATAAAATGGCAATGGAATATATTGCAAAAGGGTGGAATGCATTGAAGGAAGTTGATAGGGTGATTGATTATTGTGAGCCCGAAGAACGCCTCATTCCTCACCTTAAGGTAAGAAAATGCGTAACCACATTAACGTGTATTTATTATTCGGATGTTCTTACCTGAATTAATATATACTTATTTCCTTATGCGGTTATTTTATGATTTATCCACGACTGCAAAGGATAAATTTGAAATGGCTCTAGAAGTTGATAATGCCAACACACATGCCAGATATTGGTTGTCCAGATGGCACCTGAAATATCACGTCCCTGGACAATGTAAAGCTATGTAAGTTTTTAATATATCTCAAATGTCAAACAGTTTCCTTAAAATGCATTTTCATTTTTCTTGATTTTGCAACAGAGGAGCTGCAGATATGGGTGATGCAGATGCTTAATATGAACCGCGTCGTAACTTGAAAATCGAGGTTTTTAAATATGATCTCCATTTTATGTGAAAACAGTAAATATTTCCATGAACTGATGATATATATTATTATGCTCAGAATAAGGACATTCACACCGATCAACAAGCTTTTTATTATTTGGAGAAAGCAGCCGACCAGGTATACGAATGCAAGACATAACTGTTAGTTACTAACTTACTAATGACACTTTTCAGGTTTTTGCTCCAAATTTGTTAAATTTTTATTTTTATTTTTATATAGGATTAGCATTTTATATGTTTTAGTTGCAAGTTCATCGAGCTTCGGAGAAGGTACGAATATAATAACTCATAGTTTTATTATTCGTATTAGTAAGTATAGGTCGGTTTTTGTACAATCTCTACGCTTATTGTATGCATGCTTTTCACCTCAAAAGTCAAAAAAGTCTCAATTTTTTAGCAACAAAGTTTGTTAAGTTATAAAAAGTTGCTGAAAATAGTGAAATAGCATGTAGCTAAAGATCAAAAAACCACGAAACTTGTACTTTCTATGAGTAGGGTCATGCTGGGGCAGCAATAGCATGTGGATCACTTCTTATTAGAGGCATGATCTTTGATTTTTGTATAAAATTTAAGCTAAAAGTAAATATATGCTCTTTATTTTTCATATAAAGCCAGTGATGATTACAAACTAAATACATAATCTTTTATTGACCCGGAGAAAATAAAAACTTTAATTTAATCTATTTTCTTTTTTCTATCAAAATCTTTACTTCAGTCCAAAATCAATTTGATATTTATATTGTTGGCATCCAGGCTAAATTTGTTATGGTCATTTGACATTAATCATGTTTAGAGTCCCACTTCATTTTTAAAATCCAGACATTAAGATATAATAGTGGGACCCATTTCTTGGATTCTTTCTGTCTTTTGGCTAAAACCAAAATGGCATGCATTTTTCTACCAGGCTATGAACTTCTCACATCTATAACAAAATTCAATTTAAAAAAACCCTTGTTCGAGCAGAAATTAAGAAATCAGGTGAGCCTAAATCTAACCCGATCCGATTGGCAAGAGAACAATTTGAGAATGTTGCAAAATCAGGAAATGATCTTGGACTTACATGGTTAAAACGACTCGATGACGAACAAAGGCGTTTTCTTGCTACAAAAAATTGAGTGTTTAAAAATGTGTATACTGTTTGTACCAACGGCTTTCATGTAGCACATGAATTTTGTCCAAAATCCCAGTTTACTTTTTGGCTGATTATTTATTTATAAGATACTTGTCTCTTAAAAGATTAGAAAAAGCCAAAGATCTACATAATAATGGTTCCAGCCTGCTATACTAGGGATAGAGAATTTAAAAGTCCCTTTCTAAGCTTACTTTTATGTTTTATTTGGATATTTTTCATTTTTTTATTAACAAATTGTCTGCTAATGACTTCCTGGAAGCAACAAGATTCATGCATATATATCAGCCTATGTTAGTTTATAATATCTGTGACTAAAAGAAAACTTCTTTATCTTACCATTTGTGCTCTTTTATGTTTTCAACATAGCTTTATAATCCTCTAAGGGGTGTGCTTTCATTTTGGTTTTAATTTTGACTGGTATTAATGTATCTTCTTTTTTGAAGGGGTGTTTCCGTGTTTGTGGTTGTTTATACATTTTTGCCATTCGAAATAAACTGGTTATTTAAAACAACTAATTTTACTTTGGTATAAATGTATAATCAACAATCTCAATCTACTTACACATACAAAACCATTTCTTTTTTGTATCGGAACATATTTATCTAATAAACCGTTTTAATAAGCAATCCCAAACGCCCTCTTAACATGCAAAGGTTAAAGTGAGGCAAAACAAAGAGTGGATAAAAAACATTGTTTTGACTTAAAAGTAAAATGTCGTTTCATGACTTTGTATCCATGATTAATGCCATATTCATGAATGCGAGGACACGTTCAATCATATTAAGTAGAGAGCTGTAAGAACCACGTAAACAATTGAGTGTAGTGTTTCTTGAGTAATAGATAGTTAAATAATCATATTATGTATCACAGCACTTAATGTGTAAATGTGGAGTGTTTATGCAATATCACACGCATGATATAAGTTTATGATGTCTATCAATCCTCAAGACTTCAAGATACCTCTTGATTTGGTTTTGATTGACACAAGTATTAGTGATGAAACATTACCCGGTCAAAAAACCTATGGGGTCAGAAGTTGATTTGGCCATAAGCACTTGCAATTTAAAACCGAGTATTAGAATTTAGAAAATGACAACCCATCTACAGTTGACTTATATGTGTATTCAATCTAACTCAAATTATTAAGTAACAAAATTAAATGTTCCCGTAGGGACATCAAAGTGGTAACTTTTTTTTAACGGCAAAGAATCTCATGTGTAAACCTATTTTTTCAGGACAATGTTTAAGGTCGACTCCTGACCGCCATGTGACCGTACCTTGGTGTGCGGAAACCGAATAGAATCCGTAAATCCTCGCCCCCCTTGTTGGGTTCGAACCTGGGATTAAAGCCTTGACTGTCCCTTCGAATTGGTCAAAGCAAGAATCAAACCTACGTCTTCACTAATGAAGGGCAGACATCTTAGGATTCAAAGTGGTAACTGTGTGTAAAGATTTGGTGGTGTGGAGAATCTTGAAGTAAAAAAATAAATAAAATTAAATTAAAAAAAAGAACTAGACAAAACTTAAGAATCTTGAAGCCAGATCTATAAGTTGAGATAAATTGATTGTGGTGGCTTGAGAATAAAACAAAATGAGAGAAATTTAATGAAGGGGTTGCATCAACTTCCAAAATGAATACATTTGGACTATAGGGGTGAACTAAAATGGTCAAACCATGTTCCACCAAATGGAACCAGGCTAACCCCAACTGCCAACCGTGGGTTGGACCCCCAAAGGAACCGGATCTGTCCAATTGCAAATATACTGATTATAATATGATCAAGTAGTTGGGCACAACATAATGGAGGAACATGCCCTAAGAACCAGACCATTCAAGGGTCCATGCCCATTTTATAAATTCTTAGTTTGAAACTATATAAAAATGCAACATTCTTTTTCATTAAAGTATAAAATTTCACATTTCACGTGAGAGTGAGTTTCAACTATTTAGACCACACATTTTTTTTATTTTTTCTTAATTGGCAGATTTATTTAGGTTATGTTTGTTTTTACTTAAAAGGTCTGCAAGGAACTTATGTCTACAGGCGCACAGACATAAACTCCTGAAAACTATTTGTTTTTTTTAAAAAAAAGATCCGAAAAATGCTTTTATGGTCTTAAAAAACAAGCAATTGTTCAACTTCTTCACACTTCTTAACATCCTATCAATACCCAATGTCCAACACCACCACCACCACCCACCGTGCGCCATCACCACCACTGTCCACCACCACCACCCACCACCACCACCGTCCATCACTACCACCACCCATCGTCGGCCACAACCACCAGTAACTACCACCACCCACCACCACCGTTCATCACCATCACCACCCACCGTTGGCCACAACCACCGTCCACTACCACCACCCACCGTTCGTCACCACCCCCATCCACCACCCACCGTCATCCTCCACCACCACCCACACCGTCTGCCACCACCACCGTCCACCACCCACGACCACCCAACGTCGGCCACAACCATCGTCCATTACCACCACCCATTGTCCACCACCGTCCACCACCACCACCACCCATCGTCGGCCACCACCACCGTCCACTACCACCACCACCAGCGTCCACCACCCACCACCATCGTTCACCAACCACGATAACCGTCCATCACCACCACCATAGTTCACCGTCTACCACAATCGTCCACTGCCACCCACTTCCACAGTTCATACACCATCACCAATTATTTTAGCAGTCTATAGACGTTAAATGACTTTTATCTACTGTGATATGTATGATAGGTGACTAATTTTCAGTTTATGCAGACGATATCCAGTTTATAAAGCAAACAGTATTGTATTTACAAATTACAGACTTTCAGATCACTTCTTCAGTTGCAGACATAAAATCAGATGAAATCAGATTGCCAATAATTTTTGTCTTCAAAAACAAACAACACCTTAATCTTTGTCGTCTGTCACATTTAAACTCAAAACTTTCATACATGTTAATACGTATTTTTAGAATTCTTTTAATAAAATATCCGGCGTTAAAGTTATAAACTAATTTTTATGAATAATATGAATAAAAGTAGTTATGCAATAAAAAATTAAAATAAGCAAAGAACGTAAATAAAAAGTGTATGAAAGTCACATTATTCCTCTGCTTTTAATCATATGTGTGGAGTTGGTGGGTCTACAGTTCGGTTTTAATTTCCATGGGGACCAACTCTCACTTTCATAAAACACATCCCAAATTCTGTAAATCCAAGAAACTTATCTCACCATAAAAACGTAACTGAAGAGGTAGGTCCCAGCAGAGCCCAGTTGGTCCCGCAAGACTCACCTTGAACAGGGACGTCTGCGCAAAGGCCATCTGCTCCCGCAGAACCCACCATGCTCAGAGAACCTTACGCGCAGTACGCAAGCTGTACACCCAGGGAAAGCCTCCCAATGGTGAAGTACCCCGCCTGTTCCCGCAGTTGCGGATACAAGCCATCAGGGAAGGCTACCCGCAGACAGCAGGGCTACACGCACAAGACAATAGCTACTTCAGTAGTCACATGAAGGAATGAGCAAGGCGGGAACAATCCCGCCAAAATGAGCCAGTCCGTATGATTCTGAAAGATCTTTTGTACTATACCTACCAAGGTATGGATAGGACAGACAATCTGACCAGAACAGCCCATGAGCCAATCACAGGGTGACAGCTCACCGACAACAGTACGAGGAGAAGCACCCTCTAGTACTGTTTGTCACTATTAGCCGCTGCCTACTCACCAACTCTTACTGAGGGGCGTGCGCAGCCTACAGTTGGTAGAATAGTGTTACTGTTGGCCGTAACCTATTCACCAACCAGCATGGCCTGCGTATAATCCACAGTAGGTGGGACGTGCATAATCTACAGTTGGTGGAATAGTGCAGCCGACTTTGTTACTGTTGGCCGTAACCTATCCACCAACTAGTATGGCCTGTGCATAGTCCACTGTTGGTAGAACAGGAATACTATTCAGCCGGCTGTACCTTCTAGGAAACCTACATTCGGCTATAAATACTCCAACATCTTGGAATGGTAAGATCATCTGATATCTCAATCTTATCTAGCAATCTCTTAATATACTCTTATATTCAGAGCAATCTAGTCTGATTCTCACGCCGGAGGGTGGTCACAAGGAGGAACCCCCCCCCCCTTCTCAGTGACGAGCTTACGGTGTCTGTTTTGCAGGTCTCCTGAAGAACAACCTTCTCAGCTAGATCTCATCCGTGGGAAACATTACTTAACCCCCAGATTATCTATAATCTGTCCAGGGTTCACTTAGTGTTTCTTCATTGGCGCCATCCGTGCATAAAAGCTAGAACTAATTTAGTTTTTTCAAATTTTCTGAAGAAATGGTTAACGTTACTCCGGTCCAAAGGCCAGTAACCGACCAAGAAACCCCGGTAACAACCCCAGCAACTGGGGGGAACACCGGCGGTTATACAATCCTTACGAACACTACCCCGACTACCCAAGCCGGGGCAAGTGCAGTAAATATTCCACTGGGGTTCACCGATACCCAGCTGGAAAAACGAACGAGGGTCCCTCGCCAAACACTAGATCAAGTGAAGGCGTGGGCCGAAGCACGTCAGAAAGAGTTCCAAGCTGAATTGGACGAACGCTTGCGTTCAGTTCAACAGGCTGACGAATTCGGCAGTACTCGCCAACACCTCATTATGAACAGCGAGGGCGAGTACTCAGACGACGAGAGGGAGGAGTCCGATACCGACGCAAACCCTCGCCATAAGGCGAAAGGGAAGCGTAAGGAAACGGACTCCCAGCCCAAAAGGAATTTTGGGGAAGCCTTTAAACCAACAAATGCAGAGAGAAACCCGCGTGACTTCTCCAAAACCTTTAGACCAACTGCTACGAATGCAGGAAAGTCAAAATTTGCAAGGGACATTGCGGAAGCAATCGCCCCGAGAAGTGCCAAACAAATGTCCAACATTGGCACTTATGATGGTCTATCCGACCCAGACGACCATTTGAACAGGTTCATTGCGGGGGCTACCGTCAGTAACTGGACGGAACCCACGTGGTGTTACATGTTCCAGATGACTCTGGTCGGAGCAGCCAGGGCATGGTTCGATCGTTTACTGGTCCACCACATATATGACTGGGCGGACTTTCAGAACAAGTTCAGCCAGCACTTCAGCCAGCAGAGGAAGTATACTGAAGAGCAGTGGACGATCCTCAACTGCGTTAGAGAGGAGGATGAATCTTTACTAGACTTCATCACCCGCTTCAACTCCAAGAAGCTGAGTCTGGGCAACATAAGTGAAGATCTTGTTCGCGCCGCTTTCATCCAGGGCGCCGAGTACCCAGAGCTTATCCGCACATTGACGGGTAAGGACGGCATGCCATCCACATGGGATGCCATCATGACGGCAGCCAAGCGCTTTGCCGAGACGGAGAAGCAGCTGGGAAGAGATCTTCCCCAGAGTACACACCTCTACACGCAGAGGACAAGGGAGAACAACGTTAGGACCGCCCGGCAGAACAAAAAGAGGCGGCTAGGTATTTGGCAGTCAAGGGTAAACTTTGACACCTCATCCAGCTCTCGCCCTCTTGTTGGCGGAAGGGACAACACACACCCTTCAAACCGAAAACACCGGTGGACGCCACTCACCAAGAGCGTCACGGAGATATTTGCCACGGAAAAATTGCCATGGCCAAAAGCCCCATTGATCCGGCAGAAACCTAATGCGGATCAAAGCAAATCCTGTGATTTCCACGGGACAAAGGGTCATGGTACTGAAGAGTGCACATCCTTGAAGGATATTGTTGAGACATTTGTCAAGGATGGAAGACTTGCACATCTCGTGGCATCAATCAAGAAGGGAGGAAGGAATGACAACCGGTACAGAGGTAACGGACGAAAGCCCGTCGACATCAGCATCAACATGGTTCATGGCAAGGTCAGAGGAAGAAAAAGACGAGTGACAGAACCATGCGCGTGGAAGGAAGCTGAGGTACGCTTCCCGCGAGTGCCAGGAGGCCCCAGCAAAGAAGGCCCCATCGTCATCAAAAGCCAGCTGGGGCATTACATCACTTCCCGCACTCTTGCTGACAACGGCGCTTCGTCGACAGTGATGTACAGGCAGTTCTTTGATAAGCTGGATGATGAAGACAAAGAACGCTTGGAAACGGTCTACGCTTCAATGGAAGGGTTTGACGGCAGTACAGAAACCCCCCTGGGTATCCTATCTTTCCCCGTTACTCTTACCGATGGGAATCATTCACGCACAGAAGACGTGGATTTTGTCGTGATGAAAAAGCCACACCACACGTACGACATCCTATTCGGAAGAGACGGGATGGCAAGATTCAACGCCGTGGTATTTTCAGTCCACGGCATGATGGGATGGCCAACAGCTGAGGGTGTAGCGATGATCACTGGCATTCCCCAGGTATGCATCGCATCGGTCTCATCTAAACCCAAACCGAAAATGGCTAAACCAACCATCACCGAACCGGAAAAATGGGCCTTCAATGGCAAATACCCCGACCAGGCCGTTACCATTGGACCAACAATCGTTGATCCCACCCGCACCCTACTCAAACGCTTACTGCAGAAAAACGCTGACATCTTTGCGTGGGCACCAGCTGACATGACTGGTGTACCCCGAAGTAAGGCGGAGCATAAGCTCAAGTGCGATCCGGCTGTTACGCCAGTCGTACAAAAGCGCAGAGTAATGGGGCCTGAACAAACTAACGCGTGTAGAACCCAAGTCAAGGAACTCCTTGACGCAGGCATCGTACGCGTTAGTAGATATCAAACATGAGTTGCAAATCCCGTAATGGTACCGAAGAATGACAAACAATGGCGCATATGCATAGATTTCAAAGATTTGAACAAAGCATGCCCCAAAGATTGTTATCCGTTACCAGAAATTGATCTTAAGGTGGATTCGTTGGCACCATTTCGCCTTAAATGCTTCTTGGATGCGTATAAGGGGTACCATCAAATCCACATGGCCGTAGATGACCAGGACAAAACCGCATTTCGGACGCCCGATGGTACATTTTGTTATAAAATGATGCCATTCGGACTTAAGAATGCAGGGTCCACGTACCAACGACTAATGGACAAAGAGTTTCATGCCCAAATCGGGAGAAACTTGGAAGTCTATATGGATGATTTGGTCATCAAAAGCCCCGAGCCAGAAGCGATGTTGAAAGACATTGAAGAAACTTTCAACACGCTCAGAAAGATAAACATGAAGCTCAACCCGAGCAAGTGTTCATTTGGGATGGAAGAAGGGAAGTTCTTGGGAGTCATTGTTACTAAAGATGGCTTCAGAGCGAACCCTGAAAAGGTCGAAGCCATTGTTAAAATGGAATCACCTACCACCATCAAACAGGCTCAGACACTGAATGGACGACTAGTCGCACTTAATCGCTTTTTGGCAAACCATGCGGATAAGTCGTTTCCTTTCGTGTCAACATTGAGAAACTGCTTAAAGAAAACGCACTTCCGCTGGACACCAGAAGCGGAAGCAGCTTTTCAAGAGATTCGGTCACGCCTGATCGAACTTCCAACACTTACAGCACCACAAGCGGGAGATGAGTTAATCCTATACCTTTCCGCAACAGATAGAGCAACCGGGGCAGTCCTGCTAATAGAACGAAAAGGCATCCAGATGCCAATCTATTATGTTAGCCGTGTAGTAACAGACGTAGAAACCCGGTACTCTACCCTCGAAAAATTGGTCTTAGCACTTATACACGCTTCACGCAGGTTAAGACGATATTTCCAGGGCCACCCAATCACCATTCTCACCAACTTCAAACTCTCAAACGTTCTAGGCAAACCCGAATTATCGGGACGTCTAGCCAAATGGGCAATTGAATTGGGAGAATATGCAATTAAGTACAAGCCAAGACCAGCCATAAAAGGCCAGGTCCTGGCCGATTTTATTGCAGAAGTCCCCGCTTCGCGGGAGAAAGAGTGCCAGGAGGAGGCTCAACCCTCCCCAGCACAGGACATCAATGATGTCTGGCGACTCTACACTGATGGAGCAGCCAGTAACGAGGGTTCAGGCGCAGGGTTAAAATTAACCAACCCAGCAGGCCAAGAATATACTTACGCTATTCGGTTGGATTTTCCAAGTACGAATAACGAAGCCGAATATGAAGCATTCCTGGCCGGATTGAGAATTGCGCGTAAGATGGGAGTGAAAAACTTGGAAGCCCACGTGGATTCCATGCTGGTGGCCAACCAAATAAATGGGACGTACACGGCTGTGAACGACACAATGGCCCTGTACCTCGCCCAGGCAAAAACCCTTATGCGTGATTTTAATGATTGTAAAGTCATACACGTCAAGCGCAGCGAAAACAAATCTGCGGATGCGTTAAGCAAGCTTGCATCACTAGCCTTCACCCACTTGGGAAAGGACATCCGCATTGAACTCCTCGAAGCACCATCAGTCCCGCACAAGGAAATTTGTGTCATCCAAACCGGTACAGAAACGTGGATGACACCAATTATAAATTACCTTGCAGCATGAACACTACCAGAGTCAAAAACACAGGCAAGAAAACTACGCTGTAAAGCACTGAATTATCAACTCGTCAATGACATCCTTTACAGACGTAACTTTCTTGGCCCACTCTTAAGATGCGTGGACAACCAAGATGCTGACTACCTCCTAAGGGAAGTACACGAAGGCATCTGTGGAGTACACGCAGGTCCCCGCGCTGTTGTAGCCAAGCTAAACAACGCGGGATACTTTTGGCCGGGGATGCATACGGATGCACTGGCATACATCAGAAAATGCAGGTCTTGCCAGCTTTACGCACCCAACACGCACCGCCCGAAGAATGAACTGGTTCCAGTCACTTCTTCATGGCCATTTCAGAAGTGGGCCATCGATGTGACAGGCCCATTTCCTACAGCAGCAGGAAATGTTCAGTTCCTAGTGGTAGCCATCGACTACTTCACCAAGTGGATAGAAGCAAAACCTTTAGCCCAAACAACCGCGAAACATATCAAAAAATTTATTTGGGAATTTATTATTTGTCGTTTTGGACTTCCACAGAATTTGGTGAGCGATAATGGCACCAACTTTGCTGACAAGAAGCTACAACAGTGGCTGAAAGAACTTCAAATCACCCACACCTTTACCTCAGTGGCACACCCGCAAGGTAATGGTGAGGTGGAAAGAGCAAACAAGAGCATCGTCGATGGCATAAAGAAGACTTGGAACACAGATCCGGCTGGGTGGACGAGCTTCCGCACGTCCTTTGGGCAAACAGAACGCTGAAAAAGGCGAGTACGGGGGAAACCCCGTTCAGTCTCACTTATGGCACTGAAGCCATGGTCCCGGTCGAAATTGGTTTACCCTCACCAAGGGTCTTGATCCAGCCAGAAGACAATGATGCGGAAAGACGGTTAGACCTTATGCTAACCGAGGAACGCAGAGACTTGGCCGCAGTGCGTGAAGAGAATTACAAACGACAAATGCAAAAGTACTACAACACGCGGGTAAAACTCTGCAACTTCAATATAGGAGACTACATACTGCGTAACAACGAGGCTTCAAACCAAGAGCGCCCGGGAAAGCTGGCCCCGGTCTGGGAAGGGCCATACATTATCAAAGAAGTCCTGGGAAAGGGCGCATACCGGCTCGAAAGGCTCGATGGCACTCCCATCCCAAGAACATGGAATGGAGCTCAATTACGCAAATGTTATATGTAGATCAATTCCAAAACTTGTAAAGAAAAGGCCTAGAGCCACTTCTAATGGAAATGATTCTCCTTTCATGTGTTTACCTTTATACTTATGAACTTCCCACTGGTGCCGGTATTTACCGCATAAACGGGAAGAAGTAAGTCGTTACGTGTGGAAGGCGGCAAAACCCGCATAAACACAACGTTAAAAATAAGGGAAACCTACACGCAGGTCAGATGTAAGTAAAGTTTAGCCATCCTTGTAAGTGCAAGTGACGGTCTTACCCGCACAATCACGAACAAGGAAGCAAAACTTCAACCTATCATCTACCACGTTCAAAGGTAATCCTAAAAAAAAAAAAAAAAAAAAAAAAAAAAAAAAAAAGATGAGGAAAACCTACACACAGGTCAGATATGGGTAAAGTTTAGCCATCCTACTAAGTGCAAGTGACGGTCATACCCGCACAATCACGAAAGAGGAAGCAAAACTTCACACCTATTATTTACCACGTTCAAAGGTTAACTTATCCTCAAAGATAAGGTAAACCTACACGCAGGTCAGATGGTAAAGTTTAGTCATCCTACTACGTGCAAGTGACGGTCCTACCCGCACAATCACGGAAGATGAAGCAAAACTTCACACCTATCTACCACGTTCAAAGGTTAACTTATTCTAAACACTTGGAAAATTGCTAATTTAAACTAAAGTATGTAAGTCATATAACGTTTATAAAGCAAGGAATCCAATGAATCAAGCGGTCTTAGCCGCGCAAAGATTTACATTTCATAAATATTCGTTACAAGAATGGCCGGGTAACTACCCGCCTACAAGAAAGTAAATCTATACAAACTAAATCTATCCTAGCAGTGGGAAGGGATCTTCAGGATCAGGCTTCAGGGCCACTTCCACTTGGACAAGCGCCGTCAGTAGAGCGTGGCTGTTCAAGGTAAGCCTTAAGGATAGATAGCCCATCATCAGCAGCAGCAATTTCATTCACCTTCTCCACCACCGGATGCGGGAAGGCGGCGTATTGATTTACTGCTTGGTCATATATGGCTTCGGTATCTACATTGTACAAAGGGAAGTTGGATGGCGGGACGCCTTTCTCAACAAACCCTAGACCAAGCAGGAAGCCGACCCGTTCCCCATCCTCGTGAGAAGCGTTGAGGGCTGCGCTCATTGCATCGTCGTAAGATGTCTCTGAGAAGACCCGATGCACAACCTACATAAGAAAATATACAAGTGTCAACACCCTATTTACAAAGAAAAGCGTGAAGACATGAAGATAGACATACCTGAGACAACGCTTCTCGAAGAAGCCATTCCTTGGCAACCAGAGCTTCTTTAAGGGCGGCTTGAGCTTGGGTACAGGCGCGTTCGGCTTCGCTTTTGTTAAGGTTGGCAAGTAGCACTTCATTTGCGGCAGCCTCTTCGACGCCCTTAAGCTTCCGCTCGGTATGGTCAAGCACGCCCCTCTGGTCCAAGATCTCCTGGAGCTTCTTGGCATCTTCCATCGCCAAGGCATCATGAGCACGTTGGAGAGCCTCTAATTTGGCCTTGAGCTCCTCGTTCTCCATGCGTAAAGGCTCAGCAACGGCTTCAGCCTTGGTGGCCCTCTCGGTCGCGTTCCTCGCAGTCTCCTTAGCTAGCCGAAGCTGTTCGTTAACAGCTTGGGCAGCCTTGGAGCGGGCCTCGAGTCGCGCTTGAACCTCAACCTCGAGGGCCTTGAAGGCCTTCTCCTTCTCCGCAGCCACTGCGGTTAGTTTTTGGTTCTCCTCCCGGAGAGCACGCGCCTGAGATACTTCTTTAACGCGAGCTGCTTTCAACTTGTCGTTTTCATGACAAAGCAGCTCGACGCGTGGCTGCATCCGGGCCAGGAGAACCCGAAGCTTATTGGTTAGCCTACCCTCCTGGTAGCTAACCATGGCTTCCCCCAACGCACCATGGGGAGCAGCGTGGCGAGCCCAGTCCACGCACTCCACAGGTGTGCGAAGGGTTGTTCCTCGGCGAATGTTCCATCTTGGAACATACACTTCATTGGAATCCGACACTGCAAAAGAAACAAAGCAGTTAGGAAAAGATGATAAAAAGTACATAAAGGCCAAAAGAACCCTACGCACCTGTAGGGTCGATCACAGGCCGATAGCCACCGAACCCATCACCTGAACCTAAGGGAAATCCATCCAAAAGGTCAGGCAGATGGGAAGGTAACAAAGATTGGCGAGAAGCCCCGCGCGTACCTGAAGGTTCGGCCGTCGAGGCCAATGGCGGGGGCGGCATGGTTTCCGCCGCAGTCGATGGCGGAGGCATGGTGTCCGCCGCGGTCGCCGCCGCGGAGTCAGCAGCAACAGTAACCGCAGGCTCGGTGAAGGATGCTGTAAAAATCGCACTCACCACCGGCGGTGACGTCATCTCGGCTGGAACAGTCGGCTCAAAGGAGTGAGCAACTGGACCAGCGGAAGCAGGCGCAGGCGCCTGGGTCGACGCCTCAGGAAGCCTGACCGAGCCTACCGTCATTGGCGGAGAGGTACTCCTCTGCGCTCCACCCTGTAATGCGTCAACATCCACGCCTGCACAAGAAGATAAGTGTCAATAAATTTATAAAGTGAAATCTACAAAGATAAGAAGGATGTTTGTACTTACGGGTTTTCTTGAGCTTGAACGTACGGACGGGCGAGGACGAACCCGATGGAGCCGGTCTCTTGATGCCGGTCACCGTCGTCGTCATTGGTTCTCCGGAGGTAACAGTCGTAGCCTCCGGAACAGTGGTCTTCTCACCACCGGGGTTCCCCGCCACCTCTTCACTATCTGACTCAGTGTCAGATAGGAGCACTGGATCGGCTGTGGAGGCCGCCTTCTCATTCCCTTTCCCGCCGGCAGCCCTCTTCTTCCGCACTAACGGAGGACCATCTGCGGATTCCTCAGAAGAAGACAGGATGTCAGGAATTCCAGCAGCGGGTACAGCACTGAGGGGTGGAGGAGAGAATAACGCCTTACCTGGCCGCCGGTGGCTCAAGATCTCGTGGCCCAGCGGATAGACCTCCACAAACCGATCCGCTGTTTGCTCCAGGATGGGCAACTCGTTCTCGTCAAGAGCACGAGTACCCACCCGCACGGGACCGTCAGCTTCCCGCGGGTACAGGAGCGACTCCAAATCGTTCCCCTCTGAAAGAAAAGAAACAGTTAGAAGACAAACTCATATCAGCAAGAAAGACAAGACATACCATAAGGAGTAGAGTTCAAACCGTATTCGAGAAGGATGGGAACCTGAGACGCCTCATTCCATACCCGGCTCATCCCCAGCATCACCATCCCGGACTCCGCAAACCGGTAAACCGGAGATTGGACCCGGGATATCTTCGCAAACCATTCCGCCTCCTGGTAGTTGGTGGCGTGGTGGCTCAGAATTGCTTGGCCATTTTTAAACTTCATGGCAATGGGGATGGCGCGGGCAGAAATGTAGAAGAACTCCCGCTTCCACGATCGGAGACTGCGCTCGGTCGCGCAAATCTTCAAACCCTTGATCCGGGTTGTCAGGGTGTACCACCCCTGGATGCACCTCCAAGTATAGAAGGTCATCAGGCGGTCCACATAGGGCTCAATGCACAGAATCCGGCACACCGACTCGAAGTGCCGAACCTTGGCAATCGCCATCGGATGCACCTCGGTCAGGTGCACACCGTGCCTCTCAAGGACACGGTAAACAAACTTTGTCAATGGGAACCTAAGATTCCCATAGACAAAGAATGCTGCATAAACCCCGATCTTGCCTCTGGGGGCATCGTACACGGTCTGATGGGGTTCAGGAAACTCAGGCTCGAAAGGATCGAGCATGAGCACACTGGCACTCACCAGCAGTACTCTTATCATCGGCCGAAGACTCAAGATCACGAGAAGACATTTTGCAGAAAGAAAGCGATTTCGGGAGAATGCTTGCCTGAAAAGGGGAGTATTTGCCGGAAATCGCTAAGAAGAAGAAGAGAAGGGTGAAGGTGTGGATTGCAAAGAGCCCTCTCCCCCTTTATATACTAATCGCAATTAATGCGATGAATTTAATGCGGATGAGAGAGAAATCGAAGGTGCAATGAAACTATGACACGTGGCAAAAAGCAGGCTGGCAACAGCTGTTGACAGGACGCGTACCATTAATTTCGCGGCCATGCGCCCGAAAAATCGCGCCCACGCGCCTGAAAAAGCGTCTGGAATGACCATGTACTGTCACGTCACCATAACTTCCTGCACGTCCTGACACAGTCAGAAGAAACCGTCGCACGACGTTTCAGATGTTTGGACTGTTCCTATCTTTCCACCAACTCTTCGAATTTCGAAATTCAAAATTCAAAAAAGATTCAAAAGTAAGCGGGAAAATACCCCTTACCTTGGCAACCAAGTAACCGTAAGACGGATGCGGGTACAGTGTTAAGGCAAAACCCTTCACATACCTAGCACCCGCAGGGAATTGAAGCCAAGAATAACTTGGCAACCAAGTAACTATAAGACGGATGCGGGTACAGTGTTAAGGCAAAACCCTTCACATACCTAGCACCCGCAGGGAATTGAAGCCAAGAATACCCCGGCAACAAAGTAACTATAAGACGGGTGCGGGTACAGTGTTAAGGCAAAACCCTTCACATACCTAGCACCCGCAGGGAATTGACGCCAGGGGTACCTTGAAAGTAAAGTAACCGTAAGACGAGCGCGGGTACAGTGTTAAGGCAAAACCCTTCACATACCTAGCGCTCCGCAGGGAATTGAAACCAAGAAGGATCTTCTGGGCAATGCTTGCGGAAACGGAAATAACATCCCCGCATAGCGGGAACGTCGAGAACTACATTGTTTGAGGCTCCAGGATGGAATTGGTGGTTTTAACATAATTGATCACTATGTTCAAAACTACCAAAACCTCAGGGAGAATCCACACAAGTGGGACACAACGCTCCTGACTTGCGAGGAGGTTACATACCTACCCGCATCATACCCAAAGATCAAGCAAAAAAATCAGGAATTTTTGCAAGTGACATTAGGAAACCCGCGGGAAGAATCCCCACGGAGAACCTTAAAACTAAAAACCTTTTTCAAAACCCCTTGCTTAAAGTCCAAAAGTTCACCTCACTTTATTAAACATTCATGAGAAGAACATTGGACTGGGGGACTTGAAGAGGTAGGTCCCAGCAGAGCCCAGTTGGTCCCGCAAGACTCACCTTGAACAGGGACGTCTGCGCAAAGGCCATCTGCTCCCGCAGGACCCACCATGCTCAGAGAACCTTACGCGCAGTACGCAAGCTGTACACCCAGGGAAAGCCTCCCAATGGTGAAGTACCCCGCCTGTTCCCGCAGTTGCGGATACAAGCTATCAGGGAAGGCTACCCGCAGACAGCAGGGCTACACGCACAAGACAATAGCTACTTCAGTAGTCACATGAAGGAATGAGCAAGGCGGGAACAATCCCGCCAAAATGAGCCAGTCCGTATGATTCTGAAAGATCTTTTGTACTATACCTACCAAGGTATGGATAGGACAGACAATCTGACCAGAACAGCCCATGAGCCAATCACAGGGTGACAGCTCACCGACAACAGTACGAGGAGGAGCACCCTCTAGTACTGTTTGTCACTATTAGCCGCTGCCTACTCACCAACTCTTACTGAGGGGCGTGCGCAGCCTACAGTTGGTAGAATAGTGTTACTGTTGGCCGTAACCTATTCACCAACCAGCATGGCCTGCGTATAATCCACAGTAGGTGGGACGTGCATAATCTACAGTTGGTGGAATAGTGCAGCCGACTTTGTTACTGTTGGCCGTAACCTATCCACCAACCAGTATGGCCTGTGCATAGTCCACTGTTGGTAGAACAGGAATACTATTCAGCCGGCTGTACCTTCTAGGAAACCTACCTTCGGCTATAAATACTCCAACATCTTGGAATGGTAAGATCATCTGATATCTCAATCTTATCTAGCAATCTCTTAATATACTCTTATATTCAGAGCAATCTAGTCTGATTCTCACGCCAGAGGGTGGTCACAAGGAGGAACCCCCCCCCCTTCTCAGTGACGAGCTTACGGTGTCTGTTTTGCAGGTCTCCTGAAGAACAACCTTCTCAGCTAGATCTCATCCGTGGGAAACATTACTTAACCCCCAGATTATCTATAATCTGTCCAGGGTTCACTTAGTGTTTCTTCAGTAACCTATTGGAACAAATTTTTTGATGATATATTTTCGTGATAAAATTTTAAAATAAATGGCCCGTGTGTTCTGAAAATAGAAAGCCGAATCCAAATAAGCAAAAATAATAAATCTCACTTCACCTGAAGACAAATTAATGTCAGTAAAATAGCCTATCTGACTAAGAAGGTATGGAGTGGAGCAAGCACATACACACTGGAAACAACCGGCTTACCGGAAACATGGGAATGTATTCATTACTGAGTTCATTTTTCAGACTTTTTTTGACCGTCTAACGGTCACATTATTGTTTAACAAAATAATTTTACCCTATAAATTTAGTGTCATTTAATATAACATTTTACACAATTCTACTTTCTCTATTCTCTACTCTTCGTATCCATTTCAGTCTTTATTTTCATAAAACGGAATCATCTCAACAGGCTAAAACAAAGCATGTTTCGAATGCCTAGTCAAATAACCCAACAATCATCATACCCAACGTCACAACAAAATAAACCATTTGACACCCTTGTTGAACTTTCCTCAAAACTTTATTGTAATGCTCAATTTTTCAATATATTGAAATTACTTTTAGTTTTGCAATTAACTTGATTTCAAATATATTAATTAAACATAATTGAAAACTATGTAACATACTTTTATATTAAAAAACATAAATCAAAATAGAAAAACTGCAAAAAGAAATAAATAAATAAGATGACACTTTCATTTCTGAGAAAGACCGGAAAATAATACAGATCGCTGATATGATATCTGGACTAAACTGGAAAAAAAACGCAACGACTCCCTCCAAACAAAACTCAAAACATTAGTACAACAACGAGAAATATCCAACTATGCTTATTATTAAAGCAACAAGTAGCATTACATTAATAGACACTCTCACTTCTAAGAAAGACTGGAAAAAAATAGGGATCGCTGACATAGCATCCAGACTAAATTGTAAAAAAACGCGACGACTCCCTACAAACGAGCTCAAAACATAAATAAATTATTTAAAGACAATCCAACTATGCTTATTATCAAAGCAACAAGTAGCATTACATTAATAGACGCTCTCACTCCTAAAAAAGACCGGAAAAAAGTAGAGATCACTGGCATGACATCCAAACTAAACTGAAAAAAAAACGCGACGACTCATTCCAAACAAACTCAAAACATAAATAAAACAATAAAAACAATTCAACTATGCTTATTATCATAGCAACAAGAGCAGCATTACATTACATTACATTACATTACATTACATTACATTACATTAATAGAATCTCAGATATGACCATATAATTGAAAACTCATTATTAAAAAAAACAACAGAAAAGGACATTTCTTGTGATTTATTACATAATTCACATAAAAAAAAGCCATACAAAACCGAGTATGACAGCCAAGAATCATCTTCATATTCATATTCATATTCATATTCATATCCATCTTCATCTTCATCTTTATATTCATATTAATATTTATACTTCCTAACCATTTCATTTCATTCCATTATGATGGATTTGATCTCATGTTACAGTCAATACTCCGTCCAAGTCTCCGAATCATCATCCTCATCATGTTCATCATTCACACCAACTTCTTCATGTATAGTCGTTTCACCAAATAATAATAATCTGACCCCAGCCACCCAAACCAGTGTGTCCAGTCTATACAAAACCACCCTCTCCTCCGGTGACCACCACTTCACCACCGTCACCTGGCACCGTAACCCCACCACCGCCGACCACCACCTCCACATCACCTCCGGCAACCACCAACCCACTACCATTTTCAGATTAAACACACATTCCGGCATCTTCCGTAAGAAGAAAGGCACCAAAGCCCTCGAAATCAACGGCTCAAGAGTCGAAATTTGCTACGATCTTTCGTCGGCTCAGTACGGCGCCGGAGCCGAGCCGACTGAAGGGTACTACGTTGCAATTCTCGTCAATTCCGAACTGGGTTTGTTGGTCGGAGACATGTCGGATGAGAAAATCAAAACGTATAAACGGATCGGAAAGTATTGTTTAATTTCCCGGAAAGAATATTATTCCGGCAACACTTTGTATTCAACAAAGGCTAAATTCTCCGATGCCGGAAACTGGCATGATATTGTGATCCGGTGTACCGGACAAAACGAGGGTTTGAAGTACCCGGTTTTGCAGGTGGGTATAGATAAACGGGTCGTGATTCGGGTCAAGAGGCTGCAGTGGAATTTTAGGGGGAATCAGACCATTTTTTTGGATGGGTTGCTGGTGGATTTGATGTGGGATGTTCATGACTGGTTTTTTAGTTCGGAGTCCGGGTCCGGGTCGGGTCGGGCGGTGTTTATGTTCAGGACAAGAAGTGGGCTGGATAGCAGGTTATGGTTGGAAGAGAAGATTGTTAAGGGTGATGATGATAATAATGATGATAAGAAGACAGGATTTGCATTGTTAATTTATGCATTGTTAATTTAATAATGATGATAGAAATAAATAAAATTTTTGTCTTAAAAAATTTTTTTTTTATTTTCTTGTGAATTTTTGTTGAATATAAATCATTTTTTAAAGATTATAATGCTGCGATGGGTTGTACTTCGTGCCTAAAACTTGTACATTGTTAATTGGTTGATCTAGCTCATAAACTTCTGGGTTTGATTTTGATGCATTTCACATTTTCACTCCATGTTGAAGACCTTTTCAGTTTTCACCTGTTTTTAAATTATTTTAAGGTGATAATTTAAAATCAAAATTTGATTTATTTAAGTCCATTTGTGTCATGGGTATATTAGGTTCATTTGGGTTCTAACTTCTAACCAACCAAATATTTTTTATTGGGACAGAAATTTGTTAAAATATCTATTTCTTCATCTTTGATGTAACATATAATATATTTATATTGAAATGGATATAAGTAGTATATAACGCATCTCACAAGAAGAATATTGAATTGAGAATCCAAATAGGGAGCATTTATAAAATTTTGAAGCAAACCGAATCCTCCAATCGAAACTAGTTTGACATGTTCATGGTTTAGAAACTGAAACCGTTTATTCATCATTTATTTATTATTACTTCAGTTTAGCCTTTTAGACATATGCATTTATGTATATGTATTATATTCATGTACCAGTTTTATTTTTATTATTAAAAAAGTTACTACAAATTTTGTATATGAGGAAAAATCCAATCAAAATCAGGTCAAGCAAACCTGACTGCTATTTTCTTATCAAAACCGGACCATAAACATCTGCGTCAATGTTGTACGAAATGTAAAATATGATAAATTGCATCAATGGATGGAAGATTTGGGTGATCTTTTCGAATATTTGAAAGTGGATTAATCTCTTTTGCTTTTGAGGACTTCCATGCCATTTTAAGAAAAAGACTGCATTCGGTGGCTAAAGTGAGAAGAGGAAAGTTGAGAGGGGATGTGAGAATCTCATTTCAACATGAATTGGCTTCACTTACAAGCTTAGACAAGGACTGTCTTTTTTGCCAATCGGACCCTAATTTACTCGGTAATACATTGCCTTTTTTCTTTTGAACGGCCGAATAATATAAAACCAAAAACGGGAACCTTCTAACAAGCCAGCTAGGAGCCCAAAATACTTACAAACAAAAAAAAAAAGAAAAAAAAATGCCCGACAAACATGGACTGGAATGCTTATGATGAAAAGTTTACAAAATTAAACCTACACCAAGCCAACATGGATCTCTTGCTCTGATTTTTAACCCACAAGAAGGAGTTTGTATTAATTTCCCCAATTACTTTTGTTAGCATCCGCTGATTATCGTTGAAGATTCTATCACGTAACCATCATGATTGCTTGTAACGCCTTTGATTTCTCCTTTGTGAACTGTAGCTTTGTAGGTCTTCTAGGTATGCTAGGAATGATTCTAAATTAGTTTTGATCGGTAATTTCATCCATAGGAATATAATCGACCATATCATCCGTGCAGTGATGTTTCAGGTGCTAGACCACACAAACCACAACAAGTATCTCCGGTGTTGATTCCCATTGCCACCAGAGTTGATCTTGTAGGTATTCGATCTAATAAAACTCTCCAAATGAAGAAATTGATTTTGATAGTAATCCATTTATGCCAAAAATTACGACTGCCCACCTAATAATCCCCATTGTCTAGTTTCAATCTAAGATCTTTTACCATGAAAGGTATGACCTTATTACTCAAGTCTTTCCACATCCATTTATTAATGGAACATATGCATGTTGTGATTTGTGAGCCTCTTCACGTTTTGTATTGATGGAAATTTTAGGCTCATGTTTTTGATTAAGGTGTATTGGTTTTCATTAATTTCAACTATATCATATTTTTTCCGGTCAAAAGCGTTTTTTCGGCGACCTGCAACCAACGGCGTTAGCATTTCGTTAGTCGCTGACTATTGAGAACAAATATGATAAAATTAGAGATCGTTATCAGCCAATTCGTTAGTTGAGACCGATAGCGATCAAAAAGATGATAGTTAAAATAATAAAAACTTGTACACCTTTTGAGTAATTGAAAGTTGGAGCATGTGAGTTGTCCATTTATATTAGGGTTTACTGAACAACTTTAAAACTTGGTTACCTTTATATTAAAAATCGACCTCAAAATTAATATTTTTGTTTTCTGATGTTTAATGACTAATCGGTTTCGTTATGATGGAAAGTTGCAACATTTCGTTGGTAGAATATATTTGGACCAATCTTTGGTATTAGAAACTTATGAGTACATTACTCAAAAGGCTTATCCAGATAATTCAATCTATAATAACTTTTTTGGTTTTGCTTTTATAACGGTGACACACATTATAATTCTATATACTACCTATAATCCACCTAAATACCCCACAACAGGGTTTGAAGTTCACTTGGTTGGGTAGAATTGACTAATACCATTGATAAATCTATAATATCTAGGTTTTGTATTCTAAGACATAATTAGCTGACAAATCTTGAATAACTATGTTTGTTTTTAAGACATAATTAGTTTAAAATTTATTTTACTAAGTTTCACAGGTGGCCCACTTGGTGGATTATGTCTCATGATATCAGCCCCCCCCCCCCCCCCCCGCGCGCGCGTTTAGCCAGTGTTCGTCGTTTATTTATTTTCTTTTACTAACTTTCTATTCTAACTTTGGGATGAAAATAGGCCTCGAGTATGAACAGATAGACCACTGAACCTTAATGGCAATTTATTTTATTTGTTTAATTATCTCATAGATATAAAACGACATCTGGCTAAGATGAATATCATTTTCCATGATGTATATATATATATGTTAAGACTAAACACGTGTTTTCCATACACAAAACGCGAAACAAAAACTAACCAAATGTGCACGTCAAAATCTAAAAGTAGTTGGGTAATGAAGACATGCCGAGACTATTGATTTCATTTTTGTTAAATGGTTGGATACATAGTTCATTGGCACCCACTATTCCATACAAAGGTTAACACGTGTCCACGAGGACACTATCCAAACACTAGGTATTGTCACTTATATCTTTCTCTTTATGGTCAAGTAGTTCGTGCCCTCTTCTTCATGCCTACATCAATATGCATGTAATATGTGGATGTTGATACCTACAAAAGGGTCATCTCAAGAACATCTTTATATCATCCACCAATAACTTTAAGCATCAAAGTGCGTTAACATGAACGACAAGTTTTCTATTGAGAACTTTTCACAACGACAAATATCTTATGGCATGTTTGGTTGGTAGGAATTCAAAGGATTTCAATAGAATTGGAATTTAAATTCCATTTCATAACATGTTTGGTTGGCCAAAACAAGAAAGTGGAATTGAAATCAATTCCAACCAATTCCTTCAAACTGTGGATTTCACAATCCTTCATTATATCTATGGAAAGTTTGATTAATCAATGGAATCTTTATATATTACATAACTGTCCCTGACAAACAATAGCAAAACTATTGACCCTCATCTCCTAATCGCAACCGACACCGACATTTTTCTCCGGCGACAACCACCAACACTTTTCTCCGGTGACCACCACCAACGTTATTCCATCGATATCTGAACCACGTTTTTCGGCTATAACATTGCCTAAGCATCGCCGCCACTCCCTTCGTTATGTCAAACGTGCCTGAAACACCGGCAGGCGCCACCATCGTGTTACTGACCAGATAAGAACCACCATAACCCCCTGTTTTTCCTTCATCGATTCGATTTTGATTGTCGCTACTTGGTAATGGCCGGTGATGGATTTTGATTTCAAATCTGGATCAGGATGGTGATGTATTGGCGGTTGAAGCTCGCCTCCCCCAATGATAGACGAAGGTGTTTTTAAGATCTAGGTTAACATTAACCATACTGGTGGTGGTCGGGACGGTGGTGACCGGCGGGGCTTTTAAGGGGCAGATGACCGAATATATTTGTTGATTCTCTAAGGGCAATTTTGTCTTTATAGCTATTTTGTTCATTCCAATTCCAATCAACGAAAAAATAACCAAACAAATGATTGTTTTCCAAAGGAATCTCTTAAATTTAAATTCCAATTCCAATTTCAATTCCTTCTAAATTCCAATTCCAATTTCAAAACATTTTGTGAACCAAACGCACCCTTAGTTTTGTAATCATGAGTTTAAGAATCTTAGACCCAACAATTATCTAATACCCGGCACTTGTTTTTTTTATATAGAATATATGAATATTGAACCTCATTTGGCGCCTATATTCGAAGAGTGACCCCGACAAAAAAAAACGATGGGTCCGCTATTTCGCTCCTGACCTTATGTGCACAATTGCACATTAATATCGTTGAACTTATTGGATCTTTGATCTTTCATTACCAATGTTTTTACAGGCTTTGGTCAAAGGCCGGAGGCAATTGGCGATGACTGGTGGATTGACCGTGGGGACAAGATATTTCATTTGCATGAGTTCACAATATAATTTTAAAAGCTATTCAAACTAACACATTTAATATAAGTTTACTTATATGATTTTAAATTATATATACTCAAATCACTCTTAGGGAGACAAGATAAGCCACTCTTGTCAACATCATATTTACTTCCATATTTTTTTTACGTTCTTTCTGAAACCTCATACTTTATGTTGAAGATACTCAATGTCGATATATCTGGTCGTTGGGTCATGCCCTCATGCCTTGATCGTCTGGACGAAATCAGGATTTTTGCATTCCTAAACATAAACAAAACTTGTAAAAACGCTGAGGCTGTGCGGTTGACATTTCATCTTAAGAAAGCTCACTTAGGTATTGGAAGTAGTTCCAAACGTTTAAAAAAAAGAGTCTCCCTCCCTCCCTCCCTCACACACACACACACATAGTGGTGTGCACGGTTCAGTTATTAGCCTCAACTGAATTAACCAATTTGTTCAATTCATTTAGTTAGTTTTTGGTTCGGTTATTTTCACTTAAAAAACCAAAGTCAGTCTTGGCTAAAACTTTTACTTAGAAACACATGAAATGGATGCATAAATACATAAAAATATAAAAGGAAGGTATAAATATATGAAATGGAGATATAAATACATTAAATGATGGTATAAACATGAAATAAATGAAATGAATGTACAAAAGCTAAAAATATGTGAAAATATGAATGATTCGGTTTGATTAATTTATTAGGTTAACCAAGGGTACAAAAAAATAATCGATAACCGTTTTTCAGATAATTTCGATTCCGCTTCGTCAGTTTTTGATCTGATTCAGTTAACATTTTGACTAAACTCAATGACACACACATTGTGTGTGTATATTAGAAAGTTTATTTATAATCAATAATATGTTAATAATGGTGAGAACCACATTAAATATTGTATTATTTATCATATAAATTGACTTGATACATGTAGATTTTAACATTTTTAGATTTATTTTAGAAAACCATTATATTGTTAGTTTTTATTTATTTAAGCATTTTATATATTTAGAAAAAAATCAAAAAAAAAAGTGATAAAAAAAACTAGTGTGGATGGATAAATAAAGACTTGATTTTAACTTTTCTAGCTTGTAGTTGAAGTGAAAATAAACTACAATTCTCAACATAATTAATGTCAGAAGAACATGCTTATGTAGTAATGTGTATGGGAAGTTTTTCTTTTCTTTTTTTTAACTAACTAACATCCTCAAATTCTACTCATAAATATACACTTAAATTATAATGAAAGATGTACCTCCTTCAACTAAATAGTTATGGGTTCTACTGTCCTAATCTTATTTAAGAAATGAGGTAAAATAGGTGAAAAAAAAATAGCTGTTAAGAAAAATCTATAATGAAAGTAAAACTCCCAACAATTGAAAACAAGTACCAATTATGTACCCAACTAAATAACTAAATGGCGCTAGGCTAGAAAGCCTTTGGTGGAAAATTTCATCTATTTGGTCCATTTGGGTTCTGCTTTAACTTGGAGAGAGGAAGGGGGTACCTGCCCTATAGTTGGCACATGAATGGTTTATTTGTGTCTTCTAATAGGACCCTATCCCGTGGCCAAATATATTTGGGTATTTGGATTTTTCATACATAATTTGATTATGACCAATTATACCTACCTTGTCGACAACAAAGCAACAAGTTAATCAGGCACACCTCGTGTTTGAAATGTGACATGAAAGTACATCTTGTCTAAAGGTTTTGTAACATGTATGATGTATTTATATACATCATCTCCATTCTTCTTGAAAATAAATTTATCTTTTTGATTAAATCACACGCACAGGACAGGTTTAACTGAATTGCCGTCTTAATTTTCAACCAAATTGTTGAGGCTATGCCTACCCATTCTTTCCACTTTAGATGAAGAAAGGTCTATGTGGGTAGACCGAGTCTATCCCCACGGCATAAATGCACACATTTCATATGTCCGTTGACACACAACACAAGTGTTGACTATGCAATGAATACATACACATTGGTGAAGCCAATGTCATATAATGTCTAAGAAGGTTTTGAAGACACGTCATTGATGTTTATTTAGAAAAATATTTAAGAAAACCTAAATAAGACATCTACCGATTAATAGAGTGCCAGGTAGTTTGGTATAACGTGCTGGGTATGGAAAAAGTATTTTAGAATATAAATATCAAATATTTTTCTTACTTTAAATAATAACAATTTAAAAAGTAATTAAAAGATTTGTAAAAATATAATGTAGCAAGCGTTATGATACGTTCAAGTTGTTTTCAAAGTCCATCTCTTTACTGCCATGAAACCATGGTATGGAATTTGAAGTTATGTGTACAATTTAGTGCACCATATGTTTATGTAAAGGTTTGATTTTTCAGTTGTATATTTTGTTATTAGCTGACTAGTCAAATGTTTATGTTGTCCTTAGTTTTTTTTTTTTTGATATTTCTAGTAACTAAATGCTTTAATAGAATGACTCGCTTTCTTTGGCAAATTTATCACAATTGTTGATATGACGTGGATAATGAAAAACATAAATATTATGATAAACCTATAACTAAAACATACATGTTATAGCAGAGAGAGTAGTCACAGCTAAAAAGAATGATCCAGACGATATGATAGTCAGCTTGGTTGAGTTCCCTTTTAGGATATATATTAGTGATGGGGATTATGGTTCTTGAGAAACCGAAAATATGGAGAGAAAAGGGATTACGAAATTCTTATGTGAGGTTTAGAGTTTATGTTATGATGTTAATAAATTTCTCCATATATTTATATCCGTTCAAGGGAAAACCCTTGATTAGCAAGTAAAGATAATATGGTCCATCAACAATTACCTAACTAATAAAATAATAAGGTATAATTTTATTATTTTAATCTATTATTATATAAATAATAATGATAGCCATATATAAATATACGTATCCATGTATTTATTCTTACAACTAACGGCTTTAGTTCTTTATTGACCAACCCAACTTTCTTTCTTAGAATTGACCTATCCTTCCACCTTGGGTACTCCTCTACATATTTCAGATCCTACGCTCACACTTATTTTTATTATTATTATTTTGTAAAAATAACAACAGTAAATAATAAAAGAAAAAAAAATCTTTGTAGACATTAATTTTAATATCTAAATATCAACATATACGAATTAAAGCTTAGCTTTCAAGTTTCAACTATTTTTTTCTAGGTTTCATAAATACTGGTATAATCAGCAACCAATCACGTCATGTGTGAATGCTTAAGGTGTTTGAAAGAGAGTAATCATGTGTCTCATGCAATAAGCCAGTAATAAGTGGTATCATGGTCTTATTATAAACAAGTGGTGTAACTTTAGGTGTTTTTTGTTTTTTTAGAGGTAAAATATCTATAGTTCACACCTGCAGAAATTTGTAGAAGAAGATGTGAACCAAATCTCTAACCTCTGTAGTCTGTAAGAAGAAGACTGTTTGTTTTTTAACGTATGGTGACTAATAAAATAATTTGTGATGGTGTAAGAACTGTGGTAGTGTAACATCCTGAAATTTATAAGGTTGAATAAAGAAAGTTACGTTTAGTGATTTCCGCGTTATTAATTAATTAATATCGAGTAAAGAACGGATCATGGATTTAGATTAATTGAGATGGGTTAAATGAGAATGGGCTTTAGGTCCATGGGCTTTAAGGGATATAAATATTCCCTAAACCAACCTAAAACCCTAAACCCTCATTTCATTTCCATCATAATCTCTACACACTCCAAAACACACACACACCACACACCGCCATATACGGCCGGCGGCCGAGGGAGAGAAACGAGCAAGATCCGAGAGAGAGTAAACGATTAGTTGTGATTAAACAAGTTAAACGAGATCCAAACGAGCACAAAAGGTATGTTATTGACCTTTAAAGTTTATGTTTTATTGAATGTCCTTAAGCTTAAAGATCCAAGCTTTATAGTATATACGGGATATATATACGAACGAAATGGTTAGGGAACGATAGTGGGTGATGTCGAACCATAACAAGGGTATTAAAATCGCCAAAATGCTTGATAAAAACCAAACCCGTAGCTGAACTGGGCAACTTCGCCTGCGAACTGGGCAACTTCGCCTGCAAACTGATAACTTCGCCTGCAAATTGGTAACTTCGCCTTCAAAGCTTAACTTCGCCTACGGCCAAGTTCGCCTAGCTGGTAACTTCGCCTAAAGCTAAGTTCGCCTAAGGTTTAACTTCGCCTAAAGCTAAGTTCGCCTAAGGTTTAACTTCGCCTAAAGCTAAGTTCGCCTAAGGTTTAACTTCGCCTAAAGCTAAGTTCGTCTAAGGTTTAACTTCGCCTAAAGCTAAGTTCGCATAAGGTTTAACTTCGCCTAAAGCTAAGTTCGCCTAAGGTTTAACTTCGCCTAAAGTCAAGTTCGATTAGAAAATAAATTAAAAACCTAATGGAAAATGTGTTAAGACAGTTAATGTAAGCTAAGCTCGACCCCAGCCAGGGGCTCTGCCCCTTGGACCCAGCCAGGGGCTGCCGCCCCTAGACCCCGCTGCCAGGGGCGCTGCCCCCGGACCCCCGTTCGTTGTGGGTTGTATAAAGATAGAAATACAACATGAGTAGTAGTAGTTAATTGATACATGTAAATATTATACAGTTAGCCGTGCACAGCTCAAGAAGGGAATAACGATTAACGGAGAGCGTAACATGATTCAGGTGAGTTTCTAGCCCCATTTATGTGTTATGTTTTCGGGGCTGTGTGCATACTCGATGTGTTGTTAATACATTTATCCTAAGTGATAAGTGTATGCCATATGTGATATATGTGATGGATATGAATGATTGCTTGTCGGTACGCGAACGATCTTCGGATATTACGCGTACTGTCAGGTCAAAAATAAAGGTACGGATATTATATATCGAAGATGTATGAACATTACAAATGAATACTTGTCGGGGCGTGAACGATCTTCGGATATTGCACGTATCGACAAGAGGTATGGTTGTTAAATGAATGATGTAAAGAACGCCTAGAGTGTTCTTATGCTATAATGTAATTATTGTATATGTGAAGTATGTGTATACAGGTACACGAATGGTATGTGAGTTCTACGTTCGACATAGTAAGTTAGGATGACAAATCCCTCTAGCTTTTGTCGGACATAGACTCGGCTGGTGATGGCGTAGTTAAGGACTGCGGGCCTTATACGTAATGTAGATGATAGATGTAAACGTAGATAGGGACGGTGGGCCTTATACGTATTACAGATAATAGACGACAACGTAGTTAAGGACTGCGGGCCTTATACGTAAAGTAGATGATAGATGTAAACGTAGATAGGGACGGTGGGCCTTATACGTGTTACAGATAATAGACGACAACGTAGTTAAGGACTGCGGACCTTATACGTATTATAGATAGGCATCAGCATGGGAAAGGACTGTGGACCTTATACGTGCTGTATTTGTATTGTGGTAGCATATGGGAGGACTGCGAACCTCGTACGTGCTATGGTTTAGGTTGCAACATAAGGAAGGACTGTGGACCTTGTACGTGTTGTGGATGTAGGATGGTATAGGGAAGGACTGCGGACCTTGCACGTACCATAAATGGTGAACATAGATAAGGACTGCGGACCTTTTACGTGTTCACGACCTTGAGTACAGGTATAGACGGCGGACTATGAACGTACTCTCGGTAGACTGAGGTTAGTGATTGTAGATATGTATGTATGTATGTATGGTAGTAAGTATGTATGTAGAATAGAAGGGTAACTAGTTAGGTATGGATATGTATATTCGGATATGTATGTATGTGTATGTATTGTACGGCGTCCGATTAACTAGAACTCACTCAGCGTAGCTGACTTTTAGTATGCACGCAGGTGAGTAGAATGAGACAACTAGCTTGAGCGGGCACATGGTGGGCGAATAGGAGACTGGCATTTTAAGACTCAAGATGTTTTAATGTAATTGACGTTTATTTTGAAAGACAGGAATATTTAAATAAGGCAAGTTTTGGATTGTTGTAACGTTTCATGAAAGTTTTTATATTCCGCGAAAGTTTTAATGAACTCTGATTTGTAAGAACTGTGTTTTATGAGTAAATCCGACGCTAAAGTAAGGCTACCGGGTTCGGGGCCTTACAGGTAGTGGGTGGTGATAGTGGATGGTGATAGTGGTAGTAGATGATTTGTGGTAAACGATGGTTGTAGGTGGTGAACAGTGGTTGTGGAGATACTGGAGAATGGTGGGTGGTGGTGGTTGACGGTGGTGGTAGACAGTGGCGGTGGTGGTGAACAGTGGTGGTGGCCGACATTGGGTGGTGGTGGAGGAATGGTGGGTGGTGGATGGTGGTGGTGGCGAACGATGGATGGTGGGTGGTGGGTAGTGGTGGTGACGGACGGTAGTTGGTGGACAGTTCGTGTTGGTAGAGTGTGAAGAAATTTAAAGAAGTTGGATATTAACTTATTTTTTAAGACTATAAAGGCATTTTTAATGTCTTTTTTTAAAAGAAATAAACTGTCTTCAGAGACTTATGTCTGCGCGTCCACAGACAAAAGCGATAAACCCATTGCAGACATTTTAAGTAAAAACAAGCATAGCATACTTTAGACGCATTGGTAGACTGAAGCTAACTTGAAGAGCAACGCAGGCCTATCCCCCAGCTCATTTTGTGAATGTCTTGTTTAACCAAGTTTAACCAAAAGTAGATATAATTTATAATACCTTGTTTAATTTTCTCACAGTCCTCTAGTGCTCTTTCTTCAAGCCAACTTAAAGCCTTTTTTTTATATTAAAAAGTCTTATGTAAAATGTTTTGGCTTGATTTTGCGTCATGCATTTCATATTTAAGTTACAAAATCACTAATTACTTATTGTCTTGTTTTTATTCAACAGACTAACATGTATTTGTATTTTATACGGTAACTGAGTTTTATGTAAATGTTCATGAAATGAAAAACAATCTTTCCAAATGTATCCCACTTGTATTTTCAAAAGAAAGTTTAATAGTTGAAATAAACCAGATAAGCTTGTTGTGCATAAAAAAAAAGCACTTGAAAGAATTGTAATCTGTTTCTCAAAAATAAAATTATGTATAGGACTATTAGAATATGTATTTTTTATATATCTATTCATTAAAGTTTGTTGTTTACATATTTTAATGTTTATATTTATCAACCTTCTTTTACTCCATTGGGTAAAATTTTTAAATCCGTCACCATATAGAGGTGTGTAAATTTGTGTTAAAAATATGCTTGTAAGTAGAATTTATTAACAAAGTTGATAAAAACAACTTACAACTTATTCACTTTAAGTGAACGTTTTTAGTCCTAAATCTACTAGAAACAATTAGTTTAACTGGATGTATGCTCGATTTTTGATAACATTGTTAAAAAGTGGTGCAAATTCTTACCCGCCTTGAGAATTTATTTAAAAATAAACATGTGGCGTATTAAAAAAATGGAAAGTGGCATGTCTTTCATACGTTATTGAAATGATTTGTCGAACCCGTGACATTAGCTTTAATATAAAGAATCCTGACACGCGACGGCTATATGAGATGATTGTTTTACTAATTTCATCTTTGGTGCATCTTTTATGTTCCTTGACGTGTTTAAATTTTAGATTTTATAAACATTGCGAGTTTTTTAATCAAATGCTTGTGATGTCTAAAATCAAACCTTATATCTGATATGATATTGGCGACATAATATGAGAGTTGTATCAACTAAAGTATTAATTTTACACATATAACTTTAAACAATGTAATTTCAACTCATTTTCGTACATATAGTAAATCGATATTGTATTTAAACGATGCTAGTTACACTTGATCTTTTATGTCTTGTAATGAAACTGTAAACACAACAAATAGCTCGTAAGAAAGGGTCCAAAAGCTTAAGTCTTGGGGGTCTACCCTCTCACACTCAAGTCATTTTTTATATCATGATCATAAAATTTATGTGTGTCTATATATAAAACGTTTGTTCCAATGTATGTGCCAGAGTGAGGAAGAGTGAAGAAGCACAAAATCGAACTGGATAATTCAACTCTACGTTTCCCCAAGTGTGAGTCTACTGATGGTTAGATGACTTCAGATTCCAGCCAATCATCTGCAAAACTGAACACAGTGAGTCTCGTCACGGGAAGGACGCGATGGGGGGGTTTCCCGTAACCACCCTCCGGCGTGAGAATAAGTACTGTACTGATCAGAAAAAAGTACGAATACAAGTAATTGCTTAGAGCGTGTGGGAGTGAATGAATACCTCAAGGAGATGACTCAAGTATTTATAGCCGAAGGTGGAGGGAATATGATTGATGGAGTTGTCATTATCAAGATATTCCATATCTACCTGAATGGCCACGTGTCGAGCGCTTATAGGATGTGACAGCCTGGCCACGTTTGGGGACGGTTACCAGATGTCATCTTTCCATTGGTCGATGTCGCTATTAGGGAATATTGAGAAAATCTTTTAGAAATAGTTTGTTACAACTGCTCTTCCATATCACGTGAGGACCTTGTGTGTGTGGGGTCCTTTGTGCGGCTCGCGGGTTCCTTTCTCGGATGCTCAATGGTAATCCGCGAGTTGTGTTGGAGACCCGCGAGACGTGTCTTTTGATCCGCGGTTAGTTTTACTACCCTACTGGCTACATCTATAAAGAGAGAGCTTTGAGTATATAGAAGGGAAACTCCTTACGAAAGGCCCACAATGTGATGTGGGGGCTAAAACAAAGAGAAGATATTGGGCTAAAATCTATGGGTCGATATGACTAGGTCTAGATTAGGGCTATTCACGAGCCGAGCCGAACCGAGCGAAGGCTTGCTCGTTGCTTGGCTCGTTTACAACCGAACCGAACCGAACGGCCGAAATTCGAACCGAGCGAAAAATGAAACGAGTCAAAATCGAACAGAGCATTTTTCAATCAAACATCGAGCGATTTCGAGCATTTTTTATTTCTTTTTCACTTTAAAATTTTCAATAAGAAACAAGTTTGAATGCTGAAAATAATATATGTTGTAAACAAATTAGTAGTTTTTAGACAAACATATAATATGTTGTAAATTTTTAAGAGGAATAAATTTGAAGTGAGATATAATGAACATGTAAACAAACTTTTATTAATATGAAAACTTGAATGGAACTAATAAAACTATAAAATTGACGGAATAGGAAAAATTTAAAAGAGTTTAAAAAATTGTATACTTATATTTTACGTGTTTTGTCTATATATTTATATATTTGTTCATATATACTTATATATAAAATAAATTAAAATTTTTCGAGCCGAACCGAATCGAGCAGAGCGGCTCATTTACAATCGAGCGAGCATTTTCCGAGCAAATTCCGAGCGAGCGGCGAGCGAGTTCGAGCGTCGAGCGGTTTGGACGTGGTGAAGATGAAGAGGGGCGTTGTTGATTTCGTGCTTTGCGGTGTTGTTCCAACTCGCCGGAGTACTTATTTCTCACCGGAAAACCGAAAATAACATAGTAGAGAGAGGGAAGTGAGCGAGAGGGAGATAGGAAGCTGCTTGATTTATAGAAGATGTGATTTTGTTGATCGGAAACTCTGCGGCGGTGGATGGTAGCGGTGGCGGTGGCGGTATCGATTTCACTTCTTTTTGTTGCACAGTTCTAAAGAGTTGCAGAATTAGCATGTATAATATTATTAACATTATTTTCATTTAATAAGTTACATTTTTTTTTTCTTTTGTGTACAGTGTAGCCATTTAATGTCCTTTTTTTAAGTTATATTACACATGTACAAATTATATTTTTTCTTTGTCTAAGTTATTGATGGTTAACATGCATGTGGCCGAAGAGTGTAGCCAAGTTAAAGTATTGATTGTCAAGATGTGAGTTAAGGATTATAGGGTGAAATATTCGAAGTCATAAAGGGCGCTATATATGATCAATAATGAACTTTTATTAGAAGACTTAACATATTTGTAATTATAGTGTAGCAGATATAGTCTCTAAATTTAACAACTGTGGTGTAACAGATATAGCCTCTAAATTTCACCAAACGTCGATTTACTCTGTCTTGCGTACAACGACCATACCAACTTGATTATGCTCCAAGGATTGTACTCATAGTTGATTTTGTTGTACAATATACTTTTCTTATTGTTTGTTATATTATGTTCATATGTTGTATTCTCTGCTATCGTTCATTTACTTAAAACACCTTTACACACTCTTTTAATTGTTCATATACTTGCACTTTTACACCACCGGTGCTTATTGATATCAACTTTAAATATTTCCGAATCAATTCAAAGCGAATATTTTTTTACGGGGTTTATACTAAAGTAAAAGCTACTATTAAAACCGAACGTTACACAACTTAACGGCGGGTCTAAATTCTAGTTTATAAATAATTCATAACTATAGAATAAACAAATATAAGAATCTTAGTGTTTTAATGTAGTATGTATAAGTAATACAACTAATTCAAATCAAGTATTGTCTTAGCCTTAGGTATCCTTTTAACACAATTTCAGTTATTTAGTTAAGTACTTAAGTTAAAACTTATTTTAAAGGAGTTGGATAAGTGGATCACAGATTTGTCTGGTTCTATTTTCTCATTAGACAAAACTCAATGCAATGCATTTGAGATAAATTTGTGACATGAATGATAAGTTAGAGGATACAAAGGAGAGAAAGGGTATAAAATCATTGGTTAAAAAATCATTGGTTAAGTGCATAAGCGTGTGATGTTGTGAGATCCAATTAGAAAGAAAAAGAAGATAAAGACTAGATAAGAGGAAAAAGAATAAGTGAGGATATTGATATGGCATGCATTTAGCAAGCATTGTCTATAAAACACGTATACCATTATCTGTTTCATGTTATATTGTTTTGATGTATGTCTCATGACTCTCACCTAGTTGTTTGGAGATGCTTTTCATAATATAGTTTTCCCTTCTTGAAAGTGCATTAGTTTTCTTTACATGATGAACTTTTAGTTCACACGAAAAATCAAAATTTTGATGATAAATTTTGAATTTTTTTAACCAAACCGGTCTTTCACTCTTTTATAGCATATATATATGTTTGTTGGGTAAAGTTAAAATACAAAGAGAGACAAAAATGAAAAATGTGAGAAAGATTTCAAACTATACAAAAACCCCTAAAATATTAAAAAAATAATAATAAAAAATCATAACTCAAAATATAAATAAAAAATGAAAAAATTTTAAAACCAAAATGTTTCCCTCATCATTCTTGTTACAAAAAGAAAAAAAACGACGAAAAAACACAATGCCGAGAAAAAAGACACGATGATGAAAATTAACAAAATACACAATTATAAATAAAAAAATATAATAGATAGCAAAATATAACACAACGCTGAACAAAATATAAATAATGTTAAGTAATATAATACAATATTAAAAAAGAAAGACAAAATGACAAGGAAAAAAAACATAATTAATGACGAAAATAAACAAAAAATACACTGATAAACAAAAAGACACAATGATATTTTTTCCTCAACATTGCGTTTTTTTAACGAGAAATTTGGAAGAAACATTATTGTTTGTTATCCTTTTTATTATTATTTTTTAATTTTGAGTTATATTTTTTATTAGTTTTTAAAGGGTTTTCCTTCTTTTTTTTTTTCACAAGTCTTTCTCATTTTTTTCGTTTTTATTTCTCTCTACCAGACTCTATGTTTCTTTTAATATTCTTTTTTGTTTAATCGAATTACAACGCTACATAAGTCTAGAAGTACATCCAAAAGGCCCACCGGATTATTTTAAATATTGTTTGTCCTTCATTCTCGAATCATCGTGTGTAGTCTCCACTGTGGTTTTGCTCGTTGATTCTCCATTTCTGCTCCTGCACAAAAATCTTCTCCTTCTCCATACTCACGTACGTATCGTAAGACTTCTTCTCAATATATTTCATTGACCTCTATTGTTTCTTGATCTTACAGACTTGTAGTATTAACATGCTGACCGATGCTTTAAAGCCAGTCATGAGGTTTCAAGTGCCTTATACGAGCCGAAGAAATTAAATTCCCTTATACACTAATGAATCATATAAACTATTTTTTTTAAATAGCAATTAACGTTATATAACGTTATAGCAATATTAGTTTTGAAGTTCCGGCCCAATCCTTTTGGAGGCTTAAAACGAAACCAGAATTTGAGGCTTTTTTGAATTTTAGTGTTACAAAGCAAAATAAATTACCATGAATATGTTTGTTTTTTCAATTAACTTAAGAATAATTTTCATCATTTAAGATGTTTTTGGTCAAACTCTAGTCTAATCTTCATTATTTAGTATGTTTTTGGTATGAAACTTTAGTCCAAATTGGAGGCCTGGAGGCCTCTAAGCGTGACTCTAAAGCTCTAACTTAAGTTTACTCTCCCTAGAGACGGGGACTGTTGATGGCCCAATCATTGTTTCGGTTACATATATAAAGAAACATGTGCCTATGAAAAATGCACCTAGACAGACCAGGGGTCTGGCTCGCCCTTGCTTGGGCCGGCCATGGTAATCATGCTTCTTGATTCATGGGTGATAATATTAGCAAGACTATAATTATATAGAATTATCATGATTATAATTTATTAGGCTTATTTATAATTATCTATACCTTGTATAAATAGTTGATCAACCATGTATAATATTTTACGAGATTTTTATTATTCTATAGATAGGTATCTTCTTCCCTTGAGAGGATGGTCGTAGAGGAACCACCTTTTAGGCCAAGAGAGAAGCTGATCGAGAAGCAAAAACTGTTTCAAAGCGTTAATAAACCAACTTATCTAAAAGGTCCAATGGACAAAATAACCTCGGTTGCGATTCCACTTGCATTGGCAGGATCTTCCCTGTATCTCATTGTGAGTCTAATCTATGTTTTATATTGGAATCAGCGTCAACATATTTACACTGGTTTATTAATCGTTAATATACCTTTACAGGGACGCGGCATCTACAACATGTCTCATGGGATTGGAAAGAAAGAATAATTGTATGTTGAAGAGGCCGTGAACACATATGGTTACAATATTCATCTAGTTGTGTTTAAGGCGATTTACCGTTTGTATGCTACTACTAATTAATGTATGATAGAACTTAAGTGGTATGAAATAAATATGGATTTTAATGTATGGATTCTCTTCACATTTTAGTAACAAGATAAATAGTTACACTAAATTATAATAGAAATAAAACTAGAACATAAGTTCATATAAACAAATCCGCTTCAACAAAATAAGGTAGTCGAATACCAGTGGAGCTCGCTGTCTACTTCATGAGTCGCCACAGTTACGACTACGCCACTTGTATATGTCTAGCAATAGATTGGTGTATGGACTTGAAACCTAAGAAGTTAACAGTACATAATAACTACATTTATATGGTTGCCCAACTTCTTGTATTACATGACATCATGTACACTATACATAACCTAACGTACTATATTTATTCATATTCATGTGTTACAAAACATTACTCAAATTCCTCATTTCTGTAAAAAAAACATTTCCCCCCCTAACTAAAACAACTCAAACCCCGAATTTTCACTTCGACCAACACTCCGAACATCACACGTTTTAGGCACCTCGGGCGGCACTGCACACCGTATCAAAGCCCAATTCAACCCCTCAAAGAATGAGTGCAGCTTGATCTCTGCAGCCCCTTTCACCGAACCTAACCTATTTTCCGGCTGCTTTTGTAACAAACTTTTAATCAAATCTCTTGCGTGAAAACTAACAATCGGGTTGTTTGGAAACTCGAGACCCTCGGACACCACATTTGCTAATGTTTCATCATCCCCTGTACCTTTAAAAGGTGTCTTACCGTATAAAAGCTCGTATAATAATATCCCAAACGTCCACCAATCCACCGAACTCCCGTGCCCTTCACCTTTTATTATCTCGGGAGCCAGGTATTCGTGGGTCCCAACAAATGAGTTGGATCGGGCGCCACTGGGCTCCACTACTAGCTGTGGCAGAGGGTTGACCGGAACAGCCACATCTTTGACCTTTGGTGTGCGCACCTTTGGAGTGAAACACGGGACTTGCCATGATGGTTGCAGACAAAACGGGTCAATGCAGCTTGACGCCGTGTCTTTACGGTGGTCAACCGATGGTGACAACGGCTTGACCAGTGTCGGGTTTGGATCGCATCTAAGTGACAAATCAAAATCAGTTAACATTATGTGACCGTCTTCTCGTACCAATATGTTTTCAGGTTTCAAGTCGCGGTATACAACACCGAGCATATGCAAGTATTCTAAAGCAAGCAGGATTTCAGCAACATAAAACCTAAATTTTAGTTACCAAAAAAAATAATCATAAAACCAAACAATAAAACAAAACAAAATAAAATAAATAAACCTTAAGTTATTACCTGGCTGCGGGTTCAGAAAAACATTTATTTGGCTGTTTTTGTCTAAGAACATGTAAATCACCACCGGGACAATATTCAATAACCAAACACGAATATTTATCACTCGTGAAATGCGAAAACAAAGTCGGGAGAAACGGGTGATCAAGCAATTGTAATATCTCTCTTTCGGTTTGGGCCCGAGCAGCTTTTTTCTTCAGGCCCAATAACTCATTATCCAGAATCTTCAAAGCAAAAAAGCAATTTGATTCAACAAGTTCAGCAAGATAAACAGTTCCAATATCTCCACCGCCAATTTTCTTGATTAACTTAAAGTTTCTTATATTTAAGTTTCCACATTGCTTCTTAGCATTATTAACAGCTTCCCATCTCAAATCCTTTGACATGTGGGGCCTACTGATGCTACTCGTGTTGCTGTCACAGCTAAAACTTGTACTGCTGCTGCATTCACCAACACTGCTCTTTGAACTCTGCGAGAACTCGCCTTTTTCTCGTGGGTTTAATTTTGCATCGGGTTTATTATTATTAGGTTTCGTTTTTATTTCAACCAAATCAGGCTGGATTTCATCGACCACGGGAAGTTTTCTTCTAGTACGGGTCGATAAAGAAGAAAGTTTTAGCTTTAAGTTTCTGCTTTGTACCAATTCAGTCACGGAAGTCGACGACGATCTTTCCGGAACAATGGAAACTTCCACCATATTTTGATGATTTTGAGGATGCATTTTATCATCAAATTCAATTCCTGCGGCTATCTGTGACCGTTTGACCGGTCCACCTTTTGATAACCGCTTCATGGCTGCCATTTCTGAGGCTTGAGAGATGGTTAATCCTCTTAGCGCCTGCTTCAAATTAATGGGCTCTGAAATTCCAATTTGTGACGACTGATATGGGCCGACTCTCATTGGTCTCTTCATGGATTTCTTATGTTTATCTTTAAGAGACTTTGGTAAACCCGTCGTCTTGACTGAAATCCTAACCGACTCAAAAAGACTATTGATGTCATCCTCTACAAAGAATCTTTTTTGTGTTTTATCAGATTGAAAATCGGAATTTTCTTCTAGTTCAACGATTTCACCGGTGTTATATAAAGCCCCCATGTTGATAGATGTGTTTCAATAGGCCTTTTGAGTGAATATTATCAACCCGCACCGGTATCACACAGACCATTGGTCATCCTTGTGTCACTTTCTATTCTGTCAAAATATTTAGATTCCATAAGAACAAAAATAAATTATCTCAAAGGTATAAAAGAAGCATGATTTTGTAAATAATATCTTTAGAAATGTATCGCAAAATACAACCCTAAAGAATAATATTATATTTCTATACAAAATACCATAAGCCTCCAAAATATGCAATCATGTTGGATGGGTCGATTGTCCTTATCATCGTATACATTAAAAAAATCTATGTCTTAAGTAAAGATAAGATAAACAATTGACCATCAAACACAGTTCAAACACCGACATTCAACAACGTTTGATCTTTACCAAAAGTCTAAATCCAGCCTCAAATAAACACGTTTCATTCATTATCGTAACTTAACATTTTCAATTCATTAGTTAGGTCTACTTAAATGGTGTTCAAAAATTAAAACAAGCGGGCCCCACTTACTTGACGCTAGAACAAATGAAAAACTGGACCATCAACATGAACTGGCATGAAAGATGAACCTTAAAACTCAAAACCAAACAGCTAGTAGTTGAGTTTTGAATTCATTTAATATTACTTAATGTTTGAATTCTACAGTTTCAACCTACAACAAACCAGATTCCACCACATAACTCCTCATGACTTCAAGAATCAACTTAAACTGTATTTATAACTTAATAAGTACCAAATCTGAACAATAATAATAATAATAATAACAATAACAATAATAATAATAATAATAATAATAATAATAATAATAATAATAATAATAATAATAATTTGGTCTAGTGGTAAGAGGCTTGCCCTCCCTTAGTGGAGACGCAGGTATGAATCTCACTTGGGCCAGATTGAAGGTTTTTTGGGGAAGGGACGAATCAGGGCTTTAATCCCAGGTCAGAACCGATTGGGGGTGAGGGTTTACGGATTCCATCCAGCTCCTGCGCATGGGTGGGACGTAGCCCCGAAAGGATAGGTTTACTCGTGAGATTCTTTGCCGTTCAAAATAATAATAATAATAATAATAATGATAATAATAATAATAATATCAGAAAGCAGATAATCTCTACAAATTAGCAACATATTAATAAAACTGGAAAAAAAAAAGCTTAAATTAAACTAGTAGTGGCAGTTTTAGCTTCATGCCCGTGTAACCCAACCTAATAAAACTATTACCGAATTAAGAATCAAAACTCATGGGATCAGAAAGAAGCAAAATAAAATACATATATGGGTATAAAATTAAACAACAAATTATGAAGTAACGGAGGAAGAATAATTACCTGAAAGAAAGAAAGGGTGAATTGGGGAAGAACAAACGAAAGATAGGGTTTATGGTGGAGAGAGAGAGAGAGAGAGGTGTGGAATTGAATTGAAGAAAAACGGATGCAAAGCAAATCACGAGAAGTAACACTGTTCCTTTCCTCCTTCCATCCTTCCAAATTGGCGGATGGATGGATGTCATAAATGGTCTGCTTTGGTTTTCAACAATTTTCGTTTATGTTATGTTTTGCTTTTACTTTTCAAGACAAACTGATGACGGATAACGAGGTTTTCTTTTTTGTTTTTTACTGTCTCCTCTACTAACAAAATCTAATCTAACACTAGAATATACATGTCGGTTTTTAATTGATTTATTATTATTTTATCCCTTTTAAGTGGATGAGTTATATGAGGGTTAACTTCGTATTTCATCTGTTTGGTTAAATAAGTTGTTTCCTTATTGATTTAATTGGTTTATCAGTTTAACTCGTTTATTACAACTTTTCGGCATGTTTAGGGCTGTTTGGGATTCCTTATTTTCACCTCTAACTTATAAAGAGAAGTCATAAGTTACAATTGTGTAACTTATCAACATTTCCTCTCACATAATAAGAAAACCCAAACATTTTTTAACTTATCATAAGTCATAAGTTATAAGACGGTAAAAATAAGGAATCCCAAACACCCCCTTAGTATAATACTATTTTATTAAATAAGGTAATCGAGATGTGTTTGGGTTACAAGAATTTGAAAGTATTGAGTATAAAGCTAATGTCTTTGATATGGAATGAGCATATGAGTCGTGTTTGGTTTCAACTATTTAATCTGTAGACCCAATGATTTGTATATTTATTGATATTTTTATATTGTTTAATATACTTTAATAACTTTAAAAGACGGTAAACACAGGTTAAACTTAGAAGTTGTTAAAAAATGTTAAACTTAAATTAAATCCGTGTGTAAATTATTATGTCATAATTAGACTAATATTTGGTATATTGGTTTTTAATGATCCCAACTATGACCTTTTAGTCACTGCTGGTCCCAACTAATGAATATGCTATTAATGGTCTCAACTTTTAAAGTATTTGTTTCTATTGGTCCGCAGACTAACAGAATCTTAACGTCGTTAGTTTTAGGTCGCCGGAAAAACAGTTTTGGCCGGAAAACTCAATTTTTTTCCTCGAAAACTCAACATTTTCGTCCCAAACATCTTGGTAACTTCGTATTGGACATTTAGGAACCTTTTTCAAGTAAAAGCCTCACTTATTGAGGTCGCCAGTAACCCTAAAACTATCGTTGGAATAGGTTGATGGTACTTGAGTGGTGGTAGTTGGTTAGCGGCGAGTCAATTGGCGGTGGGTGCGGTGTTCAGGTGGTGCTTTCCGGCAACAAATTTGAATTTTCTGGCCAAAAACGTTTTCCTAGGGACCTGAAACTAACGACGTTAGAATTATATTAGCCACAGACCAATATAAACAAATACTTTAAAAGTTGGGACCATCAATAATAGATTCATTAGTTGGGACCAGCAGTGACCAAAAGACAATAGTTAGGATCATTAAAAACCAATATACCTTAATATTTTGCTTTGCTGTCGGTGGGATTTTACTGGGCATGATTGATTGATTGATTGATACCTTAATATTTTGAAGTAATTTTATTTAACTGTAAAACAAAAATCTGTAATAACCTTTGTCTTTAATGAAGTCACCAAAACAAATGCATTTAAGTACTTGAATTATTTGCACATAAAACTGATTTTAGTATAACAAGAATTAAATATAAATACGTGTTTTGTCTCTTTAATTTCAATATCTTTAAATTCCATAACTGATTAAAACCCAACTTGCCTCGTCAATAATGGTTTTGAGAAGGAAAAATAATAGTTTTTACATGACATTTAAATTAGTCTTTGGTCAATATGGGTGTACCGTACCCCAAGTTAATTTTAGTTGAACACTTGAACCATTAGTCCTATTTAAAGCTAGCAGGTCAGGCTGGCAATAAACGTGGTTCATGACCATAAGGCTTGGTTATTGATCTTTTATGACGTATTATACCATAAATCCGATTATGATACCTGCTGATTCTTTTCTAGTTGAAAGACTGACCCGTCGGAGGGAAGATCATCTCTTCGACCGGCTGACATTTTGGTGTTTGGATGGATAGGAGGGAAACACGTGTGTGTGGATTTAACAGGGGTTTCTCCTTTGGTGGGCTTAGGGAGTAGTGGTTTCGCGGTCGGTCAAGCCGCATTAAAAGCTGCTTCAAGTAAGGTGGCAAAACATGAAAAGGCGTGTCTTGACAACCAACATGTATTTATTCCTTTTGCTTTTGACACTTTTGGTTTCCTCGCGCCTGAAGCTGTGGAGCTACTTACCCGTGTTCAGCGGGTCATGCATAGTAATGTTATGACTCCAAGATCAGCAAATATAGTTTTTAAAAGATTGGGTTTTGCGATTCAAAAAGGGGTAGTGGCGCAGCTTGTTGCCCGCTTGCCTTCTGTTTCGATATAATCCAATAAACAATCATATATTATAGAAGCAATAAAAACATAAGATTTGTTTAACTCATTTGAAAGTATGTTACGTTGTAATGGAATTACGGTATACAGAATCAAATATGTTATAATGTTAGGTACTATCGTTTTCCACAAACAAAAAGAGTACGTATGTTTAAGGTGTGTCCTCGTGATGAACCACGTGTAACAGAAATAACAAAATATGTCCATGTTCATTTTAAGCTTGAAACTATGTAAGACGTAATCATGTAAACATTTAAACACAAATAGTCTAAGAAAATGTGTACCTTTTATTTAATACTCACAGTTGTAAGTAATAATTAATTTGAAAAAGTTTAGGTTTAATGTAACTCATGTTCTCTTTCATGCATCATGCTTCCAAACTACTTTTTACAATTGCTATCAATATTTGTGGGTGCATGACTAGAGTCTTGATAGGTGTTGACATCTAGAATCTAGATACTAGGTCGATTTGTTAGCTAAGAGTAGTTAAACCTGCACTAATAAAAGTAATTAGACTCATCACGACGAAAGACCTAGGATTTTTACTATCATCAGACTTCTATCTAACCCCCAGGTTATCCGTAATCTGCCCGGGGTCCGGTTAGTGTTTCTTCATTGGCGCCATCCGTGCATAAAGCTAGAACTTCATTTCTTTTCAGGTTTTTCAAACTTTTGGAAAGATGGTTAAAGAAATTCCGGTAACCACAACCCCAGCTACTGGGGGGAATACCGGCTACACAGTCTTTACAAACACTACCCCGGTTACCCAAGCCGGGGCAAGTGAAGTAAATTTTACGAACACTACCCCAGTTACCCAAGCTGGGGCAAGTGCAGTAAATAATCGCTCACTGGGATTCACCGATACCCAGTTAGAGAAACGAACAAGACTCCCCCGCCAAACACTCGATGAAGTTAAGGCATGGGCGGAGGCACGACAGAGGGAATTCCAAGCTGAGTTGGACGAACGCTTGCGTTCCGTCCAACAGGCTGACGAATTCGAAGAATACTTGGACGATGACTCGGAGGAATCCGACACCGACGCGAACCCTCGCCATAGGGCAAAAGGGAAGCGTAAGGAAACGGACTCCCAACCGAGAAGGCGTTTTGGAGAAGCCTTCAAACCAAAAAACACAGGTGGAAGCCCACGTGACTTCTCCAAAACATTTAGACCAACTGTTGCAAATGCGGGAACATCCAAATTTGCAAGGGACATTGCGGAAGCAATTGCCCCAAAAAGTGCCAAACAAATGTCCAACATAGGCACATATGATGGTATATCTGACCCAGATGATCATTTGAACAGATTCATAGCGGGGGCAACCGTCAGCAATTGGACGGAACCTACGTGGTGTTACATGTTCCAAATGACGCTTGTTGGGCCAGCTAGAGCGTGGTTCGATCGTCTACCGGTCAACCACATCTACGACTGGGCAGACTTCCAACAGAAGTTTAGCCAACACTTCAGCCAACAACGAAAGTATACTGAGGAGCAATGGACAATCCTCAAATGCATTCGAGAGGAAGATGAATCTTTGCCAGACTTCATCACTCGCTTCAACTCAAAGAAGCTAAGTCTGGGGAACATTAGCGAAGATCTTGTTCGCGCTGCTTTTATTCAGGGCGCGAACGACCCAGAGCTCATCCGCACCTTAACGGGTAAAGATGGCATGCCATCCACATGGGATGCCATCATGACAGCAGCAAAACGCTTTGCGGAAACTGAGAGGCAACTGGGTAGAGATCTCCCACAGAGCACAAACCTCTACACCCAGAGAACAAGAGAAGACAACGTCCTTACCGCCCGATTAAACAAAAAGCGGAAGCTAGGCATTTGGCAGTCAAGGGTAAACTTTGACACCTCATCCGGCTTGCAACATCGGTTAGGCGGAAGGGATAATGTACAGTCAAACCAGAACTCCAGATGGACGCCACTCACCAAAAGCGTCACCAAGATATTCGCCACTGAGGAGCTCCCATGGCCAAAGCCTCCAATAATCCGACATCGTCACAATGCTGATCGGAGCAAATACTGTGACTTTCACAGGACAAAAGGTCACAACACTGAAGAATGCATAGACGTAAAGGACATGGTCGAAGCATTTGTCAGAGATGGGACGCTCGCGCACCTCGTGGCGCAATGAACGCTGAGCAGGCTGATCCGTGTAGAACCCCAGCTGGGGAAAACAAGAATAAAATTTCCAGCTTCAATGTGGAGACTACATGTTGCGTAAAGAACGAGATCCCGAACCAGGTGCATATCGGCTCGATGTCACTCCCATCCCAACAACATGGAAGGGAGCTCAATTACACAGTTTGCATGTAGATCAATTCCAAATTTGTAAAGAAAAGGCCCAGAGCCACTTCTAATGGAAATGATTCTCCTTAGAACATCGACGCTGATGATTTTACATTTGTACTTTATGAACTAACACTGATGTCGGTTTTCACCGCATACATAAGTGTGAGTCGTTGCATGGGGAAGGCGGCAAAACCCGCATAAACCCAAAAAACGGCAAACCTTCACGCAGGTCAGTTGAAGGGGAAAAGTTCAGTCATCCCACTAAATGAAAGTGCCGGTCTATCCGCATGAATCATGAGAGGAAACTGAACACTAACCTATTAACAACCGCGCGTCGAACGGTTATTCAAAACAGAGAATTTCTAAGAAAAGGATGAGGAAAACCTACACGCAGGTCAGATGTAGGTAAAGTTTAGCCATCCTACTAAGTGCAAGTGACGGTCCTACCCGAACAATCACGAAAGAGAAAAAAAACTTCTAACCTATTACCTACCACGTTCAAAGGTTAACTTATCCTAAACACTTAGAAATTTCAAAAAAGATGAGGAAAACCTCCACGCAGGTCAGGTGTAGGTAAAGTTTAGCCATCATACTAAGTGCAAGTGACGGTCCTACCCGCACAATCACGAAAGAGGAAGCAAAACTTCAACCTATTATCTACCACGTTCAAAGGTTAACTTAATCTACACTTGGAAAATTGCTAGTTTAAACTAAAGTATGCAAGTCATAACGTTTAGAAAGCAAGGAATCCAGAGAAAGTAGCGGTCTTACCCGCACAAAGATTTATATTTCACAATGATTCATTACAAGAATGGCCGGGTAACTACCCGCCTACAAGAAAATAAATCTATACAAGATAAATCTATCCTAGCAGTGGGAAGGGATCTTCAGGATCAAGCTTCAGGGCCACTTCCACTTGGACCAGCACCATCAGTAGATCGTGGCAGTTCAAGGAAAGCTTTAAGCATAGCTAACCCATCATCAGCAGCGGCAACTTGATTCACCTTCTCCACCACCGGATGCGGGAAGGCGGCGTACTGATTCACTGCTTGGTCGTATACAGCCTCAGTATCTACATTATACAAAGGGAAGTTGGAAGGCGGGATGCCTTTCTCAACGAACCCTAGACCAAGCAGGAAGCCGACCTTTTCCCCATCCTCGTGAGAAGCGTTGAGGGCTGCGCTCATAGCATCATCATAAGACGTCTCTGAGAAGACCCGATGCACAACCTACAAGAAAATATACAAGTATCAGAACCTTTTCTATTTACTAAGAAAAGCGTAAAGAAATGAAAAGCATACCTGAGACAACGCTTCTCGAAGAAGCCATTCCTTGGCAACCAGAGCTTCTTGGAGGGCAGCTTGAGCTTCGTTACGGGCGCGTTCGGCTTCATTCTTGTTAAGGTTGGCAAGCAACACTTCTTTAGCCGCAGCCTCTTCGACGCCCTTTAGCTTCCGCTCAGTGTGGTCAAGCACCCCCCTCTGGTCCAAGATCTCTTGGAGCTTTTTGGCGTCTTCCATCGCCAAGGCATCATGAGCCTGCTGGAGAGTCTCTAATTTGGCTTTAAGCTCTTCATTCTCCACGCGTAGAGGCTCAGCAACAGCTTCAGCCTTGGTGGCCCTCTCGGTTGCGTTCCTTGCAGTTTCCTTAGCCAGCCGAAGCTGTTCATTAACAGCTTGGGCAGCCTTGGAACGGGCCTCGAGCCGGGCCTGAACTTCAACCTCGAGGGCATTGAAGGCCTTCTCCTTTTCCGCAGCCACTGCGGTAAGCCTTTGGTTCTCCTCCCGGACAGCCCGCGCCTGAGCCACTTCTTTAATGCGAGCTGCTTTTAACTTGTCGTTTTCACGACAAAGCAGCTCGACGCGCGGCTGCATCCGGGCCAGGAGAACCCGAAGCTCATTGGTTAGCCTACCCTCCTGGTAGCTAGCCATGGCTTCCCCCAACGCACCACTGGGAGCAGCGTGACGAGCCCACTCCACGCACTCCACAGGGGTGCGAATTGTTGTTCCTCGGCGGATGTTCCATCGTGGAACATACACTTCATTGGAATCCGACACTGCAAAAAACAAAAAACAGTTAGGAAAAGATGATAACAAAATATATAAAATAGTCCAAAAGAACCCTACGCACCTGTAGGGTCAATTAAAGGCCGATAGCCGCCAAACCCATCACCTGAACCCAAGGGAAATCCATCCAAGAGGTCAGGCAGATGGGAAGGAGGCAGAGGTTGGCGAGAAGCCCCATGCATACCTGACGGATCGGCCGTCGTTGCCGATGACGGAGGCATGGTAGAAGCCGCCGCGGTCGCCGCCGCGGAATCCGCAGCAAAAGTAACCGCCGGCTCAGTGATAGATGCGGTAAAAATGGCACTCACAGCCGGCGGTGACGTCGTCACAGCTGGAACAGTCGGCTCAACGGAGTGAGCAACTGAACCAGTGGAAGCAGGCGCAGGCGCAGCCGCATGGGTCGTCGCCTCAGGTAGGCTAACCGGGCCTACCGTCATTGGCGGGGGGGTACTCCTCCCCGCTCCACCCTGGAATGCGTCAACATTCACGCCTGCACAAAGAAGAAGCGTTAATGAAGAAAAGCTAAGAAGTTAAAAGCTAAAGGAAGTTGTACTTACGGGTTTTCTTGAGCCTGAAAGTGCGGACGGGCGGGGATGAACCCGATGGAGCCGGCCTCTTCACGCCGGTCACCGTTGTCATCCTGGGCTCTCCGGAGGTGACAATCGTCGCAGCCTCCGGAGCGGTGGTCTTATCACCACCGGGATTCCCCGCCACCTCTTCGCTCTCGGTCTCCGAATCAGACCGAGGCACCGGATCGGCAGTGGAGGCCACCTTCTCCTTCCCCTTCCCGCCGGCAGCCTTCTTCTTCCGCACCAACGGAGGACCATCTGCGGATTCCTCATCAGAACATACGATTAGAGGAATTCCAGCAGAGGTTTCAACATTGAGGGGTCGAGGGTTGAATAGCGACTTACCTGGCCGCCTGGCGCTAAGGATCTCGTGGCCTAGCGGATAGACCTCCACGAACCGATCCGCCGTTTGTTCTAGGATGGGCAACTCGTTCTCGTCTAGAGCGCGAGTACCCATCCGAGCGGGACCATCAGCCTCCCGCGGGTACATGAGCGACTGCAAGTCGTTCCCCTCTGAAATAAACAGGAAAGAAGTTAGAAGAAATTCTAAATTAACAAAAAGAAACAAAGCATACCGTAAGGAACAGAGTTCGAACCGTATTCAATGACGATTGGGATCTTTTGCGCATCTGCATCCTTCCACACCCGGCTCATCCCCAGCATCACCATCCCTGACTCCGCAAACCGATAAACCGGAGATTGGACTCGGGATATCTTCGCAAACCATTCCGCCTCCTGGTAGTTGGAGGCGTGAAGGCTGGGAAGTGCTTGCCCATTCTTGAATTTCATGGCAAGGGGGATGGCACGAGCGGAGATGAAGAAAAACTCCCGCTTCCACGAGCGAAGACTGCGCTCGGTTGCGCAAATCTTCAAACCCTTAATCCGGGTTATCAACGTGTACCACCCCTGGATGCACCTCCAGGAGTAGAAGGTCATCAGGCGGTCGACGAAGGGCTCAATGCCCAGTATCCGGCACACCCACTCGAAGTGGCGAATCTTGGCAATCGCCATCGGGTGTACCTCGGTCAGGTGCACACCGTGCCTCTCAAGGACACGGTAAACAAACTTTGTCAATGGGAACCTAAGATTCCCATAAACAAAGAATGTAGCATATACCCCGATCTTGCCTCTGGGGGCATCGTACACCGTCTGATGGGGTTCAGGAAACTCAGGCTCGAGAGACTCGAGCATGAACTTCCTGACGACGTACTGATACAGATCGACGGGCAGAGCACACTGGCACTCGCCAGCAGTACTCTTGTCATCGGCTGTGGATTCGAGATCATGAGAAGACATCTTACAAGATGAAAGAAGAAAACGATTTCAAGAGAATGCTTGCCTGAAAAGGTGAGTATTCGCCGGAAATCGTTCAGAAGATGAAGAGAAAAGTGAAAAGTGTGGATTACAAAGAACCCTCTCCCCCTTTATATACTAATCGCAATTAATGCGATGAATTTAATGCGGAAGAGAGAGAAATCGATGGTGCAATGAAACTATGACACGTGGCAAAAAGCAAGCTGGCAACAGCTGTTGAAAGGACGCGTACCATTAATTTCGCGGCCACGCGCCCGAAAAATCGCGCCCACGCGCCTGAAAAAGCGTCTGGAATGACCATGTACTGTCACGTCACCATAACTTCCTGCACGTTCTGACACAGTCAGAAGAAACCGTCGCATGACGTTTCAGAGGTTTGGACTGTTCTTATCCTTTCACCAACCTTTCGAATTTCAAAAATTCAAAAAGATTCAAAAGTAAGCGGGAAAATACCCCTTACCTTGGCAGCCAAGTAACCATAAGACGGGTGCGGGTACAGTGTAAAGGCAAAACCCTTCACATACCAAGCACCCGCAGGGAATTGAAGCCAAGAATACCTCGGCAACCAAGTAACTATAAGACGGGTGCGGGTACAGTGTTAAGGCAAAACCCTTCACATACCTAGCACCCGCAGGGAATTGACGCCAGGAATACCTTGGAAGTAAAGTAACCATAAGACGAGCGCGGGTACAGTGTTAAGGCAAAACCCTTCACATACCTAGCGCTCCGCAGGGAATTGAAACCAAGAAGGATCTTCTGGGCAATGCTTGCGGAAGCGGAAATAACATCCCCGCATAGCGGGAACGTCGAGAACTACATTGTTTGAAGCTCCAGGATGGAATTGGTGGTTGTAACATAATTGATCACTATGTTCAAAACTACCAAAACCTCATGGAGAATCCACACAAGTGGGACTCAACGCTCCTGACTTGCGAGGAGGTTACAGACCTACCCGCATCATACCCAAAGATCAAGCAGGAAAGTCGGGAATTTCTGCAAGTGACAAGGACTTCCGCGGGAAGAATCCCCATGGAAAACCTTAAAACTAAACCCTTTTCAAAACCCTTTGCTTAAGTCCAAAAGTTCACCTCACTTTATTAAACATTCATGAGAAGAACATTGGACTGGGGGACTTGAAGAGGTAGGTCCCAGCAGAGCCCAGTTGGACCCGCAAGACTCACCTTGAAGAGGGACGTCTGCGCAGAAACCAACTGGATCCGCAGGACCAACCATGCTCAGAGACGTGACGTCCTTACGCGCAGTACGCAAGCTGTTCTCGCAGGAAATGCCTCCCAATGGTGAAGTAATCGGCCTGTCCCCGCAGCTGCGGATACTAGCCATCAGGGAAGGCCACCCGCGCAGCAAGGCTACACGCACAAGGCACTTAGCTCTCAATCACTCAGTGTCACCTGAAGGAATGAGCAAAGCCGGGGACAATCCCGCACAAAGGCGGGAGGGGGAATATTCACGCCCAACTAAGCCAGTCCGTACGATACGGGAAGATCTTCTGTACTGTACCTGACGAGGTATGGGCAAAAGATCTGACTAAAGATACGACAGCTTATTGACAACAGTATGGCGAGCAGCATGCTCTTGTACTGTATGTCACTATTAGCCGCTGCCTACTCACCAACTCCTGTCATACCACGTGCATAGCCGGCAGTTGGTGGAAAAGGAATAGTACACAGCAGGCCTGGTCACTATCATCCGCTGCCTACCCACCAACTACCAGCAGGACACGTGCGTAGGCCACAGTTGGTAGAACAGGAATACTATTCAGCCGGCCACACCTCCTTGGAAACCTACCTTCGGCTATAAATACCCCAAATGGTATGATCATATTATCATCATATTATACCTAATATCTGCTCTAGCAATCTCTTAATATACATTTATATTTAAAGAGCAATCTAGTCTGATTCTCACGCCGGAGGGTGGTCACAAGGAGGAACCCCCCCCCCCTTCTCAGTGACAAGCTCACGGTGTCTGTTTTGCAGGTTATCAGAAGAACCATCTTTACCGGGTCTAACCCCTCGTGGGAAACATCTATCTAACCCTCAGGTTATCCGTAATCTGCCCGGGGTCTGGTTAGTGTTTCTTCAGGTGTGAGAATCAATATTTATGTGAGTAAATTTGAAGGGGACTAGCTGACTTAATAAATGCATCCCTCTCCCACAAAATGAAAGTTTATATATATAATCTAGGTTATTTGTTGTTGATTTTCATAAATGTCTTTTAAGTCTAGTTATCCCTTGTTCGGGAAATGGGTCAAAGCTAGCATTCCACATGCGTAGGTTCGATACTTTACCAGCATGGCAATGTGTTTATCTATAGATTTATTCTCAAGTATGAGTGACATTCCATGTATTTTTACTTTTAAGAACTTTGTGTTTGGACATATATTATACGACTTGGTTACCATTGGTCTTTTGGGTTAATTTAGTATAATTCTGACATCGTTTTGCACCAATAACGTGCTTGAGTCATCCGACCTTATCTATAATCGAGCTTTCTTGGTCATCAAATCTTTTGTCAAACCATGATATGACCGTTCGGATTTGTTTGATTTCGGCTAGGTTGTTTGGTTCTAGTGTGGTCCAATTGTCCAATGCTTGTGTAATTGGTTTATCCGGAACTTGTGTGGTTCGGCAGTCAGGTACTCTTTATTTTGATTGTTACATTACATGTGAAAATTTTCTTGCCTTGAAAATATGGTGATACTATGTAATTGTACATGTGGAACGTTTGGTGTTACTTTACCCACTAATAGAAATATAGTATGTCATTTTGTATTGCTCAGTCTTGTATTGGACTTACCCGCATCTTACTTAAGTTCCTTAAGTTTAATTTCTTTACATTAAACTTTAAACCCCGATAAAACACCATATGTCAAAACCTAGCTTAACCTTTTAGGCCTCACTGCAAAATAGGCTGTTTATGAATGTCTATTAAAATCCTTTAGGGAAGAGTAGGTTGTATTTATTTTCCGTTTAAACTTCATAGAAAACTCTAGGAAATATTTCAAGACCCGTAAGTAAAAGAAAGTTTGAAAGAGAGTGATGAAACATGATGCATGGTAGATCGATAAACGTTAATGGTTACCGTATGCCACTACTCCATCTTCACATGAGAGTAGTCTTTATTAACTTCTATCGGTAGATACCATATCGTATAAACTTCCCTATAAGATAGATATTTCCCAAGGCTTTGTTCAAAATCAACTTACCGCTAGGGGTGTTCAAAAAAATCCGGATCCGAAACCGAACCCGAAATATCCAAAAATCCGTATCCAAATTATCCGAAATTTCGGATATCCGAATTTTCGGATATCCGAAAACCGGATAATCCGAATTTTCGGATTCGGGTTTGGATGTCGATTTCTAAAAAAATCGGATAATCGGATTATCCGATATACGAAAACTAAAAAAAAATGAAAGTAATTAATATATGTTATAATTTATAACTTAAGTTTAGGGTTTCCCTTCCATTATAAATTCTCTATTTTCCATATTATTTTTGGTTGTTTGAATTTATCCATGAATTTCTTGAATGTTTTTTTATCTTAATGTTGGAAACTTAGAAAATCGAACACAAGCTTAGATTTAATATATGCTTAAACGATTTCCTTTTTTTAATCCGGATTGTCCATTTCAATAACCGAATCCGTATCCGAAAATCGGATATCCGAAATTTCGGATACGGATTTGGATATGAATATTCACTATCCGAACTTTTCGGATATCGGAAAACCGGATAATCCGGTCTTGAACACCCCTACTTACCGCTATGTGGTCTTTTTATTAACATGCTTATACATTAATTTTTCCACGAGATTAATACTGATATAAAAGTTGTTAAAACCGACCATTGTTATATATATGTTTCAAACCCACCGCAAGTTCGCACAAATATTCACTAGTTTAAACGAAATTGAGTAGAAAAAGAATAATTTTTTTCTAGCCAATAAAGTATTGTTTTCTGAAAACTGACATTTTGATTTTACTGACTTAAATTTTGACATGGAAATAGATGATATTGATAAGGACTTTCCCCTGAAGGCGATTTTTAATTGATATGGTTTATTTAATTTCAACTTTATCATTATGTAACGTTTCATTTTAATATATATTTTCAATGTTTAAAAAGTACTTGGTACTTATAAAATAAAAGGTCTACATATATAATTAAGGCTTTTATATAAATGCACAAAACAAGGAGGGTTTTATGGAAATATGTCATTATTCGAGGGGCATAACAATGGTCAACCAAGCCGATAATTCCGTTGACCGATAAACAATATTTTTTTAAAACTTACTTGGTGTTTGAATGTAACCGGTTGGTTCAAGGAAGGTGGGCTTTGTGGTTTTGTGAGCGGTTTTGGGTCGACTACCTAGTTTTAAATTTTGATTCTTTGGGAAAAATGAATATCCCAGTAAATTCAATTCTTTGTCTGATTTGTGAGGACGCAGAGGAGTCAATGGAACAGCACTTGTGTCATCTAACCTTACATAATTTTTATGGAGTGTGATGATGTATCTAGCATCTTGCTAGTTTTTTTATTTTTGTCGGTAGTTAGAAAAAAAAAACAAATAAAATTATTTAACAACAATAAAAAATCTAGTTGCAATCTCAGTACATCTTTGTTAAAAAATTTAAAACATAGATGGACGTGTAGAACGACATGGAACAAATAATTTCCTATTTATGTTTCGCTTTGTGTTCTTGTTTTAGGATTAAAATTGTAAAATTCTTGAATACTAAATATCTTTTTTCCGTTTCTAATAATTGTATTTTACTATTTAATCATGAATTTGTTTGACCCAACTTCTTTCCCTTTTCATGATCACAATGAATATGTAATTTAATTTTGTAGATATATTATTTTTCATCCCTAGCAACCGAACATAATATTATTATCACTGATATTTTAAAGTTAGTTTTTATTTGAAGTTAATTCTGAATAGGTCATAAACAAAGTTAACGGATTGTTTAAAAAAAAAAAATAAAAGTTGAAGAAGTAATTCAAAAAAGTTTATTTAACTAGGATTTAATTAATAGTTAGAATGTTTATAGCTATCTCTTTGAGTTAGTTTATTTGTTTGCAAGTTTATCTTATTAGTTTTAAAGTTTGCCGATTGGAGTTCGAGTTATAATATGTCTATAAAGTTATTCAATATAAATAAATAGTTAGGGTTTGTAATTCACTAATTTGTGTGTCAAAAATATAATAAATATAAAGAGTCGATCTAGTGTAAGGATCGTTGGATGTTCGTTCTTGATTTCTTATACATTTTCTAACTCCTTGCTAGTTTGTTATATAAATTTATGTCAATAAATAAGGATTCTTACTACTGCTGCCGCTGCTGCTCATCAAGCGATTTATTTGGTCAAACCATGACTTGATAGCCTACAACTAAAGTGGAAGACAAAAAAAAAGATGTTGACAAATCTAAATGGTAAAAACATCGAAGCCAACACTAAATTTGATCGAAGTCAAGGAAATAAGAACAATGTTATTGCGGATTCATGTGAAACCCAACAAAATTAAACTCACATTTAAGACTCAAGTGAGTATGATACGTTATCCACGAGCATTAACTTATGAAAAATAACACATTTGCATTAATTAAAGAGAGAGGACACCTAAATTTTGTTGGGTTCGTAGGACTTGTTCGGACAGGTTTATTATTTGAAGTCAAAAGAGGAGACGGGTGTGGCCGGGCCCAAGCCTAGCCCAGTTTTAGATTTCTTGTTCAATAATTTACAAACCCTTATTCATTCTCTATATAAACAACGTTATGTACACGTAATCTTTTGTTACTCAGTAAAGAATACCTAGTTGCCACCCGTGGACGTAGGTCAGTTTAGACCGAACCACGTTAAATCCTCGAGTTTGTTTATTGCTTTCGCGTGTGTGTTCAGTTTCGTGTGTGTGTGTGTTTAATCTTAACAAGTGGTATCTAGAGCTTAAGTTCGTTACACACGAAGAACACTGAACCAGTTCCACTTGTCGAGGCCGCACCAGAAGTCGGAGCTAGGGTTCCGTCGTTTTTTGTTCGTCGCTGTCACAGTCGGTTAGGGTTTGTTCCCAGCCACCGACACTTGTTTTTGTGGAGGTTCTATTAAATATTTTGAAAGAAAGTAGCAAGCATCGCCGGCAGTGTAGCCGGTCTTGTGCCATCGATCGTCATAAGGAAACGAAGAGGTCAGTTATTTCATCCCGTTTTCGTCTTTGGGTTCACGTCGGCAGTTTTTGCCGCCACCCTTGAGGTTTTGCTCGATTAGCTGGAGTTCAGTTTAGACCGGTTTTGTAGAGGCAGAAGCCTTGATAGTGGTTTACTTTAGAACTAGAGGGTGAGTGGATTTCTTGTGAAAGAAAGTTCCGTTTGACCAAGAGTTCTATTTTCTTGGTTGGTATTTTGGCTTGGACACTTTTTGCAATTATTGGGCCTAAAAGTATTAGTTTTTTTTTCTTTGATCCGTCAACAAAGATCAGAACTCAGAAGCTCATTTGGTTGATTGAATCGGAACCAGTGCCAACCGTGTTTGTCAGGTTATATCAAGATCCTATTTTTCATTGAAGAACCGTTGTTAATAATAAGAAACATTAAAGAAATCGGAACCAGTGCCAACCGCGTTTGTCAGGTTTTATCGTTTCAGTTTCTGATTTACGGTTCGTATTTCTGTTGCGGTTTTGATGTGCTAAAAGTAGTCTAATAAAAACACGCTAATCTAGACACTAAGTAATAAATTCTAGACTCTTAAACTTAACTAAACTACTAATCGGCAAGTGAACTGATCGACTCTAGTACAACTAAGTAAGTCCGGATATCGAACCCACAGGGCTCTTTAAATTACGTTTACTAGCTAATTAGACTCAACTACAGACACGACTATTTATTTATTATTTGTTTAAATGGGGTTTTACTAATAAGCTAATTTTAAACTAATTAAGAAAACTAAAAACGACTAAACTTAGAACTTGTTTAGCCTATCATTATAAAATCAAACAAAACAAACTTAAAGGAAATCATTGTAAAAATAAATAAGAACGGAAGATTAAAGACGATAAAACCCGTGGTCCTCGTCCTTGGATGATAAGCACTTCGCTGGCTGATTCCTTGCCTTCAAACCCGCCAAATATTGCAATCCTAAGCTCCAGGAAACTACAAATTCGGCTCTGGTTCGGAGGGTATGCTCAAGATTAAGTTTAGGGGTGTTTATATAGGTTTCCTAGGCCCAAAACTGATAAAAAAATGAAGAAAATACGCAAAACTGGGTGCCCAGAACGCTGCGCGGCGGGAATTTGCCTCCCGGTCGCGCGGCACTCCGGATGAGGTGGGCTAACCAGTCCGGTTCGTTTCCTGATGCGGTCCGGTTCAATTCTGATGCTCCGGTTCACCGGTTTGGCTTGTTTTAGCTCTTTTTTCGCTCTTTTTAACCACGATAAACCTCCGGAACCTACATTATTCAAATATGTTAGTAATATACAAATTCTAATAAAAACCAATAAAATATTATATAAAATATACAAGGAAATTATATATATTTAGCATTATATCAAGTTTAAATAAGTTGATTTTTAATAGAGTTCAGTAGAATAGCCGTTAAGTTCAGGCCCATGTCATTGCTGTGTCTGTCTCTGTTTTTTATCCAGATTTTCGTTTTAGTCATTGTCATGGCAGAAGACGGAAAGGTTTCGATACAGAAGTTTGACGGACAGAAATTTGGTTGGTGGAAGATGCAAATTGAAGCGTTACTTTGTCATAAAGACTTAGATATAGTGCTTGAGGATGAAAAACCAGAAAATATGTCATAAGCAGATTGTAAGAAGTTAGACAAGAAGGCTAGGGCTTGTATTACATTGTCTTTGTCGGAAGATGTGACATTTAACATCATGAAAGAAACCACAACGCGTGGTATGATGGATGCACTATCCAACATGTATGAGAAGCCTTTGGCAGCGAATAAGGTCCATCTTATCAGAGAGCTTGTGACAACTAGAATGAAAGAGGGTGGTTCAGTTACAACGCATATCAATAATCTTAATTCGATCATGTCCCGCTTAGTGTCAGTTGACATTAATTTTGATGATGAAGTTCAAGGTCTATTTTTATTATCCTTTTTACCCGAAATTTGGTCGCAAACAGTGACTGCGGTATGTAGTTTGTCTACAAAAATTACTTTTGATGGGATTCGAGACCTGATTCTGGGAGAAGATTCAAGACGCAGAAGTTCAGGTGAATCATCAGGAAATATGTTAGTCATAGAAGGTAGAGGTAGGGGAAAACAACGAGGCTTGGGATCAGGAAGAGGAGTCAGTCTAAGACTCGTAAAGATATTGAATGCTGGAGTTGTAAAGAGAAAGGACACTTCAGGAATCAGTGTCCGAATGGTAAGAAAGAGGTGAACGTTGCAGAAGACGACACAGGTGATGGGGTCAGTAGTGATGAGGCTTTAATATGCAGTGTTGAGAGTTGCGTTGATTATTGGGTGATGGATTCTGGTGCATCGTTTCATGCCACTCACTGTAGTGAAACGATGAAAAATCTAAAGTTTGGGGATTTTGGAAAGGTTTGGCTAACAAACGATGATATTCTAAAGGTTACGGGTATGGGAGATGTTGATTTGATAACTTCAGCCGGTATTTCTTAGACTTTTAAAGATGTGAGGGTTATTCCAAGTTTGAAGAAATGTTCGATTTCAGTTGGGTAGTTGGATGACAAGGGACACGATATTAAGTTCGGGAATGGGCAGTGGAAGGTAGTCAAAGGGAAAAAGGGGATCGTTATATATGGTCGACGTATCACCGGAAGGAGTTGATCCAGTTCCGATGAAAGACAAAGTCTGGTTAACAGAATCTCGTGGGCGGAAGAAGGTTCGTTTTGCAAGTAACAAACCCAGAGCCAAAGTGAAGATTTAGGATGAACGAGCTAGGAAGGTTAAATTAGTTGGGGGACATTGTGACAGTGGGAGCACATGTCGTGTTTCAGTTACGGTTCCAGGTCGACAGTGGATTAAGAAAACCAGTATTCCAGCTATCAAAGTCTCTCCAGTGAATTACTTGCTGAATATGGAGAGTGTTTGTTCTCAGGTTATCTCAGGATCTGGTAGTTTGTTATAGTGGGAGCCGGTAGGGACAGAGAACGAGTCAGGGGCAGTTTTAGCCGTGACTGACGTGATGGAGCTCCGGGGATTTTTAACGAGCCTTCAGGTTAATTGATGAGAAGGCGGTGGCAACTAGAAGAAGTTTAATGTTTAGATTGCAGAAGTACGATCAGGAGTGCAGACGAGAGTGCTCAAGGCCTCCGAGTGGGAGATTGTTGGGTTCGTAGGCCTTGTTCGGGCCGGTTTATTATTTGAAGTCAAAAGAGGAGACGGGTGCGAGCGGCCGGGCCCAAGACCAGCCTAGTTTTAGATTTCTTGTTCAATAATTTATAAACCCTAGTTCATTCTCTACATAAACAACGTTATGTACCTGTAATCTTTTGTCACTCAATAAAGAATACCTAGTTGCCACCCGTAGACGTAGGTCAGTTTAGACCGAACCACGTTAAATCCCCGAGTTCGTTTATTGCTTTCGTGTGTGTGTTCAGTTTCGTGTGTGTGTTTAATCCTAACAAATTTACTGGCCATACTTGCAACTATAGAGTTGTATAAGACTTAGTGTTATGCTATTGGCGCCCCTCAATCTCCACAGGGTCCATTTGATTGGGTTGCAAGAAAAACGGGGTTCTGACGAGAGAGATTGGGCATTACCCGATGTTAATGAAAAATAATATGCAATCTTTAAAGAATTAAATATATCTTTCATCCGACGTCAGTAAAATAGGAACATTGTGTCAATTAAAATGTCAATAAACGTGTTTATCTGTCACATATGTTAAAGAGAATTTGAACTTTTGTTTCCTACAAAAACCAAGCATCACACTTACAAATATTGCATGATTCTTCATGCCATTACCAAGGATTTTCAATAATAATACAAGTATCGGTGACAAAATTTGAACTTTTAAACTGAGGCTTAAAATATTTGAAATTAATATAAAGTTCTCACACAAAGAAAATAAAAAATTATAAATAAAAAACCATCAAACAAAGACTATAATTACTAAAGAAAATAACTAGTTATTTTAGCTGGTCTGGTTTGGGATATCAAAACTCATGAATTATCACTTCTAACCAAAAATATTATTGTAAATATGAGCTATATTTACCAAAAATATATATGTAGAAGTACTGAGACAAAAACAAAGGGTCGAAACGGCCTCCTCGCCCCTATAAAGTATGAAGTTCCGCCCATGGATATACCATTTCTGTCCGCTTGCTTTTGATTTTCCCGTATTCTACTTCTGTTTTTCTAAGACTTTTCCTTTCTTTTTTTCTTTTCTAAATTCCACTATGATAAAATATCACGTATTGGTTTTACATGAATTTGATTAATGTATTTACATAACTTTCAAAGATAACAACACCTTTTGTCTCAAACTTCCTTGAAAGTGGATTTCAAGTAGTTCAACAACCACTCAGATGCTTCACAATAAGCAATATATTATATTTCCCTACACTTGACATGATCTTTAAGTCTTATACCATTAACATATATCAAACTGCCTATACTATCTTAAAGTAATTTAGCCCATAGAAAACCTAGCTCGCACGGGTTGGCCCCTCTTAACCCATACATATTATTAGGATAAACTGTGTTGCACTCTCGTACTTGTCACTTGCGCTACTGTTGAACCATCAAGAAAACAACTAGTCTCCATTTCAACAAAAAGGTCATCAATGTATTGATGAAATATGATTCAAATCCTAGTCAGATATTCCACATCAGCATACAATCACGTGGTGAAGTCTGGTTTATATCTGCAATTTAAAATCAAATAATATGACTGATTCTAAGTTGTTTAGATTAGTCCGAGTCTTTTGTTTTTAGCCGTTTATTTTCTGTCTATTAAAGAGAACGTTGATTCTCATTTTATGTAAGCAATTCAGTTGATCATAATACAATTGAATCCATTGCTACCGCTTGATCTTTCTTAATGATTGTTAATTGATACCATCATATTGGTATCAGAGCCAATTCTGCTTGATCCTTTCAAACTGTAATTTCATTCCTATCAAACACTATCCATTGCTGAACAAACCAGCATACTACCAACAGCTCCAACTCCCATTCCAGTATTCAAAGGAGAAGGATATAAATACCGGAGCATTAGAATGAAGACAATTCTCCGTTCAAGAGATCTTTGGGACCTAGTTGCTGACGGCTTCGATAACACAGAGAAAGACCAAGGCAAATTATAGAATGCTCAGAAGAGGGATGCTCATTCAATGGCCATCATTCAACAGGCTGTTCATGACCAACTCTTCTCGTGTATTGCTGCTGCTACCACGGCTAAAGAAACGTGGGAAATATTGAGAATGGAATTTGAAGGTGATTCTCAAGTGGAGGCTATGAAATTGCAAGGCCTAAGAAGAGACTTTGAGAATCTCTCCATGAAGGAAGGAGAGATTATTTGTGACTATTTTGGGCGTGTTATGGCTCTTGTGAGCCAAAAGAGGGCATATGGAGAGAATGTTCCTGACCAGACCATAGTTGAAAAGATACTTAGGAGTCTCACTCCTAAGTTTGATTATGCTGTGCCTTTTATAGAAGTGGCTTATGATCTTGCCCAACTCACCCCAGTGAAACTTATAGGGTGCCTTCAGTCTCAAGAACAGAGAATAAACAGCAGAACAACACCAGAAAAATCAAATACAAATGATGAGCAAGCCCCTACAAACAATGCAAGATGATATGCAGTTTTCAAGAAATAAGTCATTCAGAGGTAGGGGCAAGTTATCATTCAGAGGTAGAGGACGTGGTAGGAGTCAAGACAGAAGTAAGATACCTCAGTGCGACCATTGTAACAAGTTAGGACATGTAAAGAAAGATTGTTGGTTTCTTGATGAGTCATCTTCTGTATATGTGGCAGAAACTGATGATAAGCCTAAGGAAGATGAGCAAAGGTTGTTCATGGCATGCACTGTGTTCCTCTATCACTCATGGCAAAGTTGGATTCCAGTGATAACACCTCTTATCTCCGGTTCCTTGATTCAGGTGCTTCAAACCATATGACAGGAACAAAAGAAAGCTTCACTCAGCTCAATGAGAGCTTCAAGATTCATGTAAGACTTGGTGACAAGAAAGAATTCTCAGTAGAAGTTAAGGGAACTGTTAAAATCATTACCCCTAACGGTGAAACCAGGGTATTGGATGATGTCTACTATGCTCCTCAAATGGGCTACAACTTGTTGAGTGTTGGACAACTCATGAGGAAGGGGTACTCTCTTCTCTTTGATGATGATCGGTGCACAATCAAGAGTAAGACTTCAGGCTTGGTTCTAATGCATGTACCGGTTCAAAACAATAACATGTTCCTACTAGATGCATCAAAGGCTGGAAGTAAATGCACATCTCAACCCAATGCATGCATGTTTACAACTGATGAAGTTTCCCTGTTATGGCACAAAAGGTATGGGCATTACCATTTTCAAAGCTTGAAATTACTACATGATAAAAAGATGGTTATAGGGCTGCCAAGTCTAAAGTATGCAGAGAAATGTGAAGGTTGTGTGGTAGGGAAACAAGCGCGTGAGTCATTCCCTTTCAAATCATGGAGGGCCACTAAACCATAGGAACTAGTACACACTGACATATGTGGTACTATGCAAGCTACCAGCCTAGGTGGAAGTAAGTATTACTTGTTATTTATTGATGATTTTACTAGAATGTGTTGGGTGTATTTTATAGCAGAAAAGTTTGAAGCCTTTGCCAAGTTCAAAATTTTTAAACTTATGGTTGAAAAAGAGAGTGATTATTCTATCAAAGTCCTTAGATCAGACCAGGGAGGAGAATACACTTCCAAAGAGTTCAATGCATTTTTTGAAGCACATGGGATCAAGAGAGAGCTCACGGTACCCTACACACCTAAGCACAATGGTGTGATAGAGAGAAAGAATCGTACAATAATGGGTATGGTAAGGAGCATGCTTAAACAGATGGGGCTGCCAAATTATTTTTGGGCTAAGGCAGTTGCTACTTCAGTCTATCTCATCAATCTTGCCATCACTAAAGCAGTAAGAAATCAAACACCCTTTGAAGCTTGGTCACATAGAAAACGATCTATTAATCATTTGAAAGTTTTTGGTTGTGTGGCTTTTGGACTAATCCCATCTCATTTTAGAAAGAAGCTTGATGATAAGTCTGAAAGGTGTATCTTCATTGGATACTCTACCCAAAGCAAAGGATATAGACTCTATAATCCTATAACCAAGAAGTTTATTACAAGAAGAGATGTCACTTTTCTTGAAAATGAGAAGTGGACATGGAAGTGCACATCTGGTAACATTCACACCTATTACTCTGATCCATTCCCTGTTGACATTCCTGAACATGCTCAAACTACCCAAAACCAAAGTCCTACTTGTAACACTCCGGCTAAAGCAGAAACGCCTGAGTGTAACGTACAGATTGCTCAAACACACGTGACACTATTAGGTGACCATAATAACATTATTTCATTTAAATCATCTTGTAACACAAGTTTATCAAATAATACAAGTTGTAAACAAATAAATAAACGAATCGATAAGTTGTTCTTTGAATATCCTATAAGCATGCTATGTGTCTTCTAACCTTCATCCTCGTATCCCTATACCTGTAGGATATGTATAAAATAAAGTCAGCTATGAACATAGCTGGTGAGAATTCCCATAGTTTGATATAACACGTAAAAATCATACAAATCCATGAAACTTGTGAAATGAGCATATAAGGGTTCTTTACACTCGATGCAATGGACCTGAGTGTAAAGAACAAACGAAGGTCCTTTCCAGTTGGGGTTGCCAACGTACTCGGATATGAGGTCCCTTTTTCACTCGATACAAATGGACCTGAGTGCAAAGGGGGGCGTATGATCATACTTATTGAGGCAACCACTTGAAATCCATGTATATAACAAATAAGCAAGTAAGCACACAAGTCCATGATATGAATTGTAGTTTGTAAGCAAAATTGTAATTCTTGAGGTTTGATAGGGTACATATACTACCCCCAAAATATGAAAACGTTTAAAAAGAGGGTGTGAGAAACTCACATTGAAATTGAAGATAACATTGCAATGAAAAACCGAAAGCATGATAACGAAGCCAAAGCAACCGAAAGTGCGTTAAGGAATCCGAAACGTTGAACTTCTCGAACTATAATTAAAATAAAAACAAAATCTAACTATCGGGATTGAAAAGGTTATATATAATTGGTTGACGGGATATTGCATTATCTTAATATATTTATTAACATTTGATGGCATTTTATATAATATTAGTTTTTGGTTTTAACAAAACTTAACGATTTGTTAACATTCTAAATAAATACTAGTACGGAATTTATGGTATTTACGGGTCATCTCTCAAAAATACTTATGTTGTTGAACCAAAGTTAATGACCTAAAGTTTAACATTTAACGAATTAAAAGCTTAATAGTAACATAATTGTAAACTAATTTTAACAGTATAACGAAATATATTATTTAAGTTTTATTAAATTAATAGTTTATTATTAAGAGAACTTTAGTAATTATGGGATACGAATTTTAATGGTATAAAATTTATCTCGAAAATCATTATTTTAGCGGGTTATCAAGTTAACGAAAAGGTAGTGATAAAATATTATAATATTAACGGTCTAACAAAACGAATAATATAATATTATCAGGTTTTATGGGACTTAACGAAATATTAAAAAGTTTCTTTTCGAAGGATAGTGATAAAATCAAATTTATCAATAGTTTTATTTAATTTAAAATAATTTTATTTGATTTAAAAAGATTTTTAATAATTTTTAATGATTAATATATATAAGAAAAGGTTTAAAAGAAATATAAAACAAAAATGGTCTGACCCGGGTCCTTCCATTCACAGTCAAGAGAATAACCAGCTGGGCTGGTATGTATATTGTTTGAAAGGTGGAACTAGAAATATATATATTATACTACAAACTGATCTTCTTCCTTATACAAACCCTAGAATTCAATTCGTGAAATCCGTTATTTGTTTGATTATATTAGGTTAGGGATTTTGTTTATCGGCTAAAAATAAATCAAAAGCATATTTAAATTACCTGGTATTGTTGCGGGTTGACGGCGAACCAAGGTCGCCGGAAAACGAACTTTGAAGATCCAAAAGGGATAGTTAGAGAGTATTTTAGATTAGTATGATTGAAGGGACGAGTTAGGATGAATATGAGCGTCCTATTTATAGTTGTAATTGAAACAATTAGTGACTAATACTCGTTATTGAGTTTGAACAAAATTTCGGCCGATAAGCTTAGATTACGGACAAAATTAAGCTGTGAAAATGCGTTATGGTCATTGATTATTAGTCGTAGTTAGTGGAGAAATACGTTACGAGATTTAAATTGTATTTTTAATATGGGTTAAATGGTCGTCGGAGGCCGCTGCGGGACCGCCGGACTTCTCGCCAGAATTACGGGAACGAAGATGGGCTGGATGGTTTTTTTTTAGTTAAATATTATATTTTAAACATATTCACACTTTGGCCCTTGGAGTTTCATATTCTACTAAAACAAAAAAATTAATATATATTTACAATCTAAACCCCAAACTTTGATATTGCTTTAAGACTAGAAAATTAAAATGAAACTTACGAATTGGTTCCTGAACTTCGAAACGTAAAAAGAAATTATAAAACTTTGATATTTATTATACCCGAATAGTTTATAAATCGTTTAAATAAAGACTTAAAATTCTCGGAAATTCGTTATTTGAACAAACTGAATTATAAACGAACAACCAATAAACGCGTATCCTCATGAATATTATATTAACGGTGATGTTTAACACGAATGCACTACATCGACGAAAATGGTCGGTTTAACGAATAGAAAAAAAATGACGAAAGGCAGATAAAATACACGACGCGAAAACTTGATAAATAATAACATAATATATATATATATATATATATATATATATATATATATATATATATATATATATATATATATATATATATATATATATATGAAAATTCGAAATGGGTCGAGTTTTCGAGTTTGAAAAGTAGCGAATGCTACACTACTCACACTTACTCTCCTGATTTACGAACACCTAACCAAGCATGCAGCCAAACATCTAGTCAAACACCTAACCCAAATCATGTTTTACTATCCACCAATGTTCCCTCATCCTCATCCTCTTCCTTTAATGAATCCATATTTGACTCTGAATCACCTGTCCTAAGAACAAGAAAAGTACAAGATGTCATAGACAATGCTAGAAAGATTGATGTGTATAAAGATTTTTATTCTTGTCAATTTGCGTTAAATGTAACCGACCCAACCACATATGAAGAGGCTTCACAAATGAAGGAATGGCAAAATGCCATGGTTGAAGAGTTGGAAGCTATTAAGAGGAATATGACTTGGGATCTTGTTAAGTTGCTTCTTAACAAGAACGTGGTTGGCTTAAAGTGGCTGTACAAGACCAAGGTTGGGGCTGATGGGAATATTCTTCGTCATAAGGCAAGACTTGTGGCAAAGGGATACTCTCAACAATATGGTATTGACTATCAAGAGACATTTGCCCCCGTAGCAAGATTTGAAACCATCCGGATTGTTCTAAGTGTTGCAGCTCAAAGAGGATGGAAGGTGCATCAATTAGATATTAAATCTGCATTTCTCAATGGAGATTTAACAGAAGAGATTTATGTTGAGCAACCGCTTGGCTTTAAATTAAAAGGGAAGGAAGAGTGGGTGTACAAGCTAAGGAAAGCCCTTTATGGGCTTAAGTAGGCCCCGAGGGCTTGGTTTTCTAAGATTGATCGATACTTCATCAATGATGGGTACAAGAGAAGTTAAAATGAACCTACTTTGTATGTTAAGAGCAGGGGTGATAAGGAACTAATGTATGTGTGCCTATATTTGATGATATTATTTGCACAAGTTCAAGTTCTACGATGATTACTGAATTCAAGAAAGGTATGAAGCAAGTTTTTGAAATGACTGATATGAGCTTACTCAAGTTCTTTTTAGGACTTGAAGTCAAGCAAACTAAAAATGGAGTGTTTCTATGCCAGGAGAAGTATGCAAAAAATCTCTTAAAGAAGTTTGGTTTGTTAACCACAACTTCAGAAAATACTCCTATTAACACAGGTGAAAAACTCCAATTGGATGATCAAGCTGATAAAGCCAATGAAGTTACTTATCGTAGCCTGGTTGGAGGGTTGATTTATCTAACTCACACAAGACCTGACTTGGTCTATGCTGTGACTATGGTGTCTAGATATATGCAAGCCCCCTCCAAGATTCACTACGGTGCTGCTAAAAGGATTCTGAAGTACGTTGCTGGTACCACTACTTTTGGTTTGTGGTATGCAAAATATGTGAAAATAGAACTGGTTGGCTTTACTGATAGTGATTGGGCCAGTTGTGCGGATGATAAAAAGAGCATATCGGCTTGTGTATTCTCACTTGGTACTGGTGCAGTTACTTGGAGTTCTAAGATGCAAGCTACTGTGGCACTCTCAAGTACATAAGCCGAATACATAGCCTCTACTGCAGCAACATGTCAGGCTTTGTGGCTTAGAAGAGTATTGAATGATTTGGGGATAGATCAGACAAAGGCCACTGTTATGTTTTGTGACAATAGATCAACTATTAAACTCAGCAAAAACCCAGTCATGCACAGCCGTTCCAAGCACATTGAACTCAAGTATCATTTCATGCGAGAAATGGTTAATGATAATCAAGTAAAGTTGGAGTATTGCAACACCAATGATCAATTGGCTGATGTTCTGACTAAAGCCCTTACACGTGAGAAGTTTGTTTATTTTAGGCATTGGCTAGGTGTCATGGATCTTGAATCAAGAGAGGGTGATGAAATATGATTCAAATCCTAGTCAGATATTCCACATCAGCATACAATCACGTGGTGAAGCCTGGTTTATCTCTGCAATTTAAAATTCAAATAATATGACTGATTCTAAGTTGTTTAGATTAGTTCAAGTCTTTTGTTTTTAGCCGTTTATTTTCTGTCTATTAAAGAGAACGTTGATTCTTAGTTTATGTATGCAATTCAGTTGATCATAATACAATTGAATCCTTTGCTTCCGCTTGATCTCTCTTAATTATTGTTAATTGATACCATCATGTATTCGATCAAAAAGTAAAAACTACCCATGAATTAGAATGATACGAATTCTAACACTGACAAATCCACAGTGAGCACAAAGATACTCTAGAATGGTTGATTATATGCACACGCGATCGATAACATGTTAACACCTTGTTATTTGGGCATTTATCTTGTTGTTCTTCTTAATTTTATGGCAATTGGTACGTAGAAATCAAATGCATACATGGTGATTCAATATACAAATAACTTTAAAAGTTAAAAAGTTAGGTAAACTCCACATGATTACTCGTGAAACAAAATAGCACAGCAAAGTTACAAACAAGAACACCAAATTACACAAACTTTAAAGATAGTGAGTCATGACTGATGAGTGGACAAAAGGTTGCACATTATGTCTACGTTTAGTCAATGATGCATAGTCTTTTCTTTTATGGTTGAAATTTGATGGCCAGCTTTTGTCCCAGCTTATTTCATTATCTGTCTTATTCACGATTAATGCCATTGTTTAAGCTAAATACACAATAACAGCAGCAACAACACACATACACACACACACGCATAAGTTTTATAAAGAAGAACAAAAAATAATCATGACTATTTAATAAAATCTACTATTAAACTTTGTATCTATTCATTGGATAATATATCTTCCTCGTAAAATAAATACTTGATTAAAAGAAAAGATAAGCAAGTTCTTCTTCACCAAAAAACTTGCTTTTAAGTATACATGTACAAATTGGATTTTATCCTAATTACCAGTCTGGGTTGGTCAACTATTGGTCAAAACCGGACTCGGTTGAAAACTGGTTTGGAGACAAAATGTTTATCACTGCGAATCGGTTTGGAACAAGTATGGGATAAAACTAGCGTGTTGTGTTTGGTGCAAACCAGTTTGGGTCAAATCGGTATTTTTAGTATTAAAAACCGGGTTGGCAGGCCCAAACTTGTTTTTTTTACACCTCTACTTTTAAGGGTTTAATTTAGATGTTGAGAATTTAAGTGATGTCAAGAATTTGGTTTAAAATTAAAGTTTACGGGAAATCATAAATTTTAATGAATTCTTTTTAACCATAAGAACTCGCTGTCAAGAAGCTAAAGGGCCTCGTTAATACTATGTAATCGACGAGTTAAAAGGCGAAACCAGTCAAAAGTAGTTTCGAACCGAATTTAACCATTGTGTCATTGCACCACCTCCTTATAGAGTTATAGGTTTCTTAAAGGTTAATGATAATGGGTTGAAGAAAGGTGCACGCCATGTTTCACCTTTTTATTAATAAATGATCATAAATATCAACTTAATTTTCATGGCAACTCAAATATACAATTCTGTTTTATTTGAAGAAACACACTCTTTAATTCCCAGCTTGCTAAAGGTTAGAAAATGTGTACCAATTTGGGCCAGCCCAAAAATGATTGCAATAAATCAACAATAAAGTCCAGCATTAATTGGCCCATTGAATATGTCCAATAAATAATGTTGACTGGTTCCATAGGAAGGGCATCTCCAAAAATGGGGGACCGGGGACGTGGTCATTTATTTTCTATGAAATCAGGTTTTGATATCTATAATATATATAAACGAAAACCCAAAAATTCTATGTGTTGCGATGTGGTCGTTCCTCCTCTTTTACGGAAGCCACCAGATTTCTTGATTTTTAAATGGAGGCCTGTAATTGATTTAACCCAAATTCATGGGTATGAGTCTTACCAAAACCAGATAGCTTTTAAACGGGTTATAACATCTCATTACATTAAAAATTAATCTTACCAATTATTTGATATGAAAATCCTATAAAATAGGAATATACTAAAATTTAATATCCAATTTAAAAAGAAAAAGATATTATTTATAATTAATAACAATTTTATAGTAAAAAAACATAAGCGGGTCATGGGTCACCAAATCTAGATAGCTTTTAAACAAGTTATAACGTATCATTTATTTATGAAACTCTTTCATCATCAAACCTTAAGTATAAATATTAAAAAAACAAAAAATGTAAAACAACCATTCTCTCAAGCCATCAGATTACTTTATTTGTAAATAAAGGCTTCTCACACATTTGACCCGAATTCACGGGTAAAGGTCTGACCAAACCCAGATAGCTCTTAAGCGGGTTATAACATCTCAATATATTAAAAAATAATCTCATCAAATATTTGATATGAAAATCTTATAAAATAGGAATATACTAAAAATTAATATCCTGTTTTATTTAAAAAAAAAGATATTATTTATAATTAAAAAACAATTTTATAATAAAGAAAATAAACGGGTAATGGGTATCACCAAACCCAGATAGCTTTTAAACCGGATTATAACATATAATTTATTTGTGAAACCATTTCATCATCAAACTTCAAGTGTATTAATTATTAACTTTCTTACAATAAATAAAATTAAAATCCAAATATACATATATAAATATTAAGAATGAATAATGTAAAACAACCCCCTCTAATACGGGGAATAAAATCTAGTAGTAAGATAAATCAATAATAAAACGATATCCGACATTATCACTTGACTCGACGGACGATCAGCGTAGATCATGAGTTATAAATTTATTTGAAATTCGCATTCGTATAATTGCGGCCAGCTTTTACCTGTGTAACCAGCTTTATTATTTGAGAATGTCTAGGTCAACAAGAAAGTTTTTGGAGATTAAAAAGATTGTAAAAAAGAATTATTGAACCTATTAGTTCGATGGTTAGGGAAGCGAGGAGCACTCCCATTACCCTAACAAATTAACGGAAAAGAAGGAAAGAGGGGTGACACCCCCTTTGACATCTCCATTGTTTTGGCGGACATGGTGTAACAATAGGCAAGTGTTAAGATGCCTATGTGACATGCTTAGTGCCCCGCTTCTTCCTTCACTACAACCGGCCTAAAAGAAATAGTTCAATATCCTTTCTATTCTCATTTAATGTGCCCAATACCACACCCACACACACTTCATAGCTAATTTTGCAACAATACATTTTCTTCTACAATTTTCTAGTTATTTAAATAGAAAATATATTGAAACTTTGGATTAAAAAAACACTATAATATAAATATTTAGACTTTAATAAATACATAAACTATTTTAGAACTACACTTTGTCTTTGTATTTAAATTCATTTATACAAACGTGAAAGAATCCTAAAACGTAATATTAATATAGCATTAAAGTGAACTATACAAAAGTGAAGGAATCCTAAAAGTTAAAATATAAAAAAGTAGGGTTGCTGATATAAGTATGTTGAGCCAAAGGGTTGCTGGTTGCAAGGTATTGTGAAATTCCTCTCAAATAGAGGGGGTTGAAGTATCGTTACGAGCAATATGGCATGTGCATTAAGGACTAAGGAGTAGACTGTAGACTAAAGATGTGTGATTTTGTCATTAAAAAAAGTATATAATGTAAAGTATTGAAAAATGGTTTATTGGATTTTAATAATACCTATTGACTGGTATGACTGATAATAATACCTATTAATTTTATCAACACTGTCGGTCCCAATTTAAATAAGTTGGCCGCCAATGGTCCTCTGTTAAAAAGCACTTAACGGCATTATATTTTTTTTTCAAATTTTGAACTAATGTTTCGGAAGGAGGATACGATTCGATTGAGGTAAAACTTAGTTCGAAACGGTGCTCCAAAACACCGAAACAATGCTTCAATTTGGGTGTTTGAACTTTCAATTAATAAAAATCAAGTCGTTTGGATCACCGTTTCGAGCTAAGTTTTTACATCAATCGACTCGTATCCTCTTTCCGACCAAAAACCCTAAAACATTAGTTTGAAATTCAAAAAAAATATATATATAACGTCGTTAAGTCCTTTTTAACAGAGGACCATCGGCGGCCAACCTTTTTAAATTTGGAACTGCCATTGGTGATAAAATAAATCTGCATTACTATCGTCCAATACTCGTCAATAGGAATTATTAAAATTCAATAAACCTTGAAAAATCTGATATATTGAAAACTAGTAGATTTTATTTGTGGGTTGGTAAAACCTGAGCGTTGTCGATTCCAGGGCGTTAAGGAGGCGAGTCTATGTAAATTTGGTCAGGTTCTGTCACATTTTTTATGTAACCAAAACTAAGTCAAAAAGTACAAAAACAAAATTAGCATTCGGTCGGTTTTTCGTTTGTTTGTTACAGTACAAGAACTAAAACAAATGACAGTAAGTCTACTCGAGTTCAGTCAGTATCTGCCATGTTCGATACGGCAACGAAAATAAAACAAAACAAAGTTAACGTTTATTAAGATACCATAATTAAAAACAAAAAAAAGTGAAGTGGCCTGATGGAGGGCCGTCACTTGGCCCAATCATATCTTTGTTGCACCAAAATTATATTTTATACTTATTATAATAATAGTGCCAACATATAACAAATAAAAAGTTTTAAACAACGTTTATTCGATCGGTAAAATCAAGCACTGGTAAAGGCCGGGCTTGCAGTGGTGAGTCGGTAAAACCCGAGCATTGTCGGTTTCGGGTGTCACAGTGGTAGTTGACATGCATTTCTTTGGTTTTGGTTACGCTTATTACGGTACCGTATAAACAACGTTGGTAAAACCTAAGTGTTAAAACCCAAAATATAAATTCGTCGATTTAAAATATAGATATTTAAAACGGTGTTTATTCGATTAGTAAAACCCAGACGTTGGTAAACCCCGAGCATTGTCGGCCTCGGGTGTTGCAATGATCAGTGGGTAAAACCTGAGCGTCAGTAAGTTGACACGAATTTAGTTGATTTCGAATTTGTTAGATACCTCACCAAAAATAAAACATAGAATAAAAAAAACAATAAAAATAAAATTTAATGTGACCCAATTGTTGGCCGTCACATGGCCTAATAGGTGCCTTTGCGGCACCAACAATCTCAATTGTTGTATAGTAATAATACTTGAGAAGACAGCATGTTAGATAAATGTTTTTGAAATGGAGTCCCTTAGTAAACATTTAACCGAAGTTAAGGTGAGTATCATGAAGTTTAAGCATTTTTAAAACAAAAGTCATATGCCACAGGTAGTTCTTGTGGAGACACCCATTCCTTAATATAAAAAAATCCTGTTAATATGTGGGCATGATTCATGCCCACAGGTAGTTCTTGTGGAGACACCCATTCCTTAGTACTGTGGAGACACTATATTAAGGAATGGGTGTCTCCACAGTATTAAGGAATGGGTGTCTCCACAAGAACTACCTGTGGGCATGAATCATGCCCACATATTGACAGGATTTTTTTTATTATACTATTTTTATTTTTTTAATGCAATATATGTCAATTTTAAAAGGTTTATTGCTTTAACTTTAATGCTTGGAGTTATGTGTTAATATGGAGTTGTTCTCGTTCACGTCAATGATCAGAGCGCGTTAAAAATGGATTTCGTTTAATGTAGCTGTAGTAAGAAAAAGAACATGCAATGCTTGTAGAAGAATAGAACAAAACCTATCCACATTTATAAGTTAAGCTTCTTGTCCAACAAAACTTCTAATCAATTTAATTGATCAAGAATGTATCCAAAATGCAGAATACCTAATCTAATATGATTCAATCCTAATTTTGGTCAGTCATAAGTTGCTAAGTTGGTACTTAGTAGGATGTTGGCATTCGAAATTATTGATTGGAATTAACCGTCAGCTGGGCTCAACAAACACCAAGTAGTTGTATTGATTCGTTTTAATTGGACGAGCTTATAAGCACTCTCTTGTCTTTAAGATCAGTCAATTGTTTTTATCTTAGGCTCTAGCCGCTTGCTAGATGTTTTAATATAATTACCCTTTGTTCAAAAAAAATAAAACTCTAGTGATTCATCACACAATCAAGAGTCGAATTTAGTATTCAAGTAGAGATTGTAGAGCATCAACGGAGTAAATCTCTTGTTGTATAGGAGATAAGTCACAATTTAATTAAAATGATATTAGCAAAACAAGTAAAGATATGCTTACTTTATTTATCTGGTAAATTGTAGTACATGCATCGTATACAAATCCAAACGAAAAGCATGAAATACAACATATGTAAATAATTTGATTCAAATCAAGACTTCAAATGGTAGAGTTTTTGACTTTGTTCTTCCACAAAGTCCCCTTGTTGTCTCCTTTGGCTGCTAGAATGATCAAACAAATGTTAACGGTTGTGGCTGATGATTCGTGTTAAATACGGGTCCCTTAAAACGGATTTTGGGTCGCTACTAAAAAGTCTGTCTGTTTTTCATGGTACCACAGCCAAATCAGTATGCATTACCGAGCAAGGGCATGCAACCGATGTTACACCGAATAACCTTTAGTGTTTGAACTTATGTTATGAAACAAATCTAGTGTATCTAGCCTACTTATAATTGATTTATCGAATTATGTATTATTTATTTGTGTGTGTGTGACAAGTAAATTACAATTCATTAGCAAACCATGTTGTTTTATCTAAAGTGCAGGTATGGGTGATTATGATTAAGATGTTCTAAAAAAAATCATAACTTAAAATTCGGTTCCAAAAATTAGATTACTTAATAATAATTTAAAAGGTATGATTCATAGGGAAAAGAAGAGGCAAAACTTGGAAAAAAAAATATCATTTGACTCATCAATTCTAAAAAAAAGAATTAACAAAAGTTCGAACGATGAGTGACAAATGAAAAAAGGTTTATATGTAACAAATTATAATAAAATATGAAGCAGTTTTATTTTTTCTTTTTAATTTAGCTGTGATTTTATAGTATTAAAAAAATGTGAGGTGTCAATAAATAATATATATACCCTAAAAATGATCATTAAATGAGATTTTGAACAAAGAAAATTAGTAGGTAAATAAATTTGAAAAATTGCTAAAAATGAGTGATCTGGTTAGCTAGTTCAGTTATCAATATAAGGCTAAAGGTAGTGGGGCGTGGATGGGGGCGCGGCCACCTGGCTCACGAACACCGCTACCACGTTGGCGCGGATGGGGGGCGCGGGGCAGTCCGCGTGGGTGACCGTTGGGGAGAGCCGTTGGGGTATTAAAACAAAAAAAAAATTCAAACTTATTATAAATAGCAATTCATTTTTTTTAAAATCACCTATCTCATTCTCTTTCTCTCAATATTTCTACTAATACCTCTCATTTGATTTTCCAAAGTTTGTTAAAAAATCATGTCGGGTTCGGGAAATTTCAACTACAACGCTAAATTTCAGATGTAGGGGTTGGACTACATGTCTGACGAGGCCTTTCAAGATCTAATGGCATCTCAAAACGCGACTTTTTTCAACTCGGATACATAACCCGAGTTTTCCGTTCCAGAGACACAACCCGAGTTTTCCGTTCCGGAGACACAACCGATACCGGATAAACCCACAAAACGCTCTCACAAAGGTAAGAAAACGAATAAAACCGGAGAAGCGGGCGGTTCATCGACACCGGCTGTGACGAAGCGAAAGTCTACTCCTTGGAAAAAGGATGAAAAATAAGCGTTGGCTAGAGCTTGGATTGAGATATCTCAAGATCGAAACGAGGGTAATTATTTTTTGGTGCATTTTTTTTTAATTTAAATTTTTAGTTTTTGTTTGCAATTAACTAAAGTTTAGTTATTTTTTTTATAGCCGACTTTCATAAACGTCGAGTATTTTGGAGCAAAGTTCGGGAATTGTTTTATGAGCAAGTGGGGAGTAGGGACCGAACCGATAATATGATATCGGGTCAGTGGTCCGATATTCGTAAGTTTGTAGGATTATTTACCAACCTACATAACCGAAATGCAAACCGAATGTGACAGAGTGGGTCCGATGATCTTCAAGTTTTTCAATTTACTTGCGACGAGTGGAAAGCGGAGGTGTTAAGGAAGTACGGGATGGTGAAGACATTTGACGAGCACTACTTGTGGGACGTGCTCAAGAAGTGCTCGAAATAGATTATGTTAGTTACTCTGGATGCGGATGTCGGAAAAGAATCGGCTAAACGTACGAAAACTAGCGAGTCCGGCTCCTACGTCTCTTCTAGCGACTCGGAGACTCAAATTAACTTCGACTCAAATTAACTTCGACCTAAACTTGTCCGAGGGCGATTTGAAAGAGCAAGGCTCTAGCCGTCCCCCGGGTAGGGAACGTGGGAAAAGAATCGCCGATCACAACTTCGGAAAAGAGATTGCTAGAATGTCAATTGGTCTCGAGTCGATTGGTCAAGCTAAACATAATAGAAACCGGATGAGGAGTTTGGAATTTCTAACCAAGGACTTTAGCCACCTACCGCCATCCGACCAAGCGATAATGGAGGAAGAAAAAGATCGTATTCGGAAGGAATTGACGAAAAAAAATTAAAAACACTATTTTTATGTATTTTTTTAGAGGTTGTTGCGTTTTAAATTTATGTTTTTATTTTCCTTTTTATTTATGTTTTAATGAAATGTTTTAATTTAGTATTATTAATATTTATTTAGGATATAGTATTAAAAAAAAACTCAACCAAGCCCGGCTCACCTGGACCATTACACCCTTTGAGGCTTGGTCTGGGGGCTTGGTTGGTATGCCTAGTCAGCGCCACGTGTCATGAAGATGTTGGTTCACTTGGGGCTCAATCAAGCCCCATTACCCTTAGCCTAAGTTGTAACCCACATATCGAAATTAAGACGGTTCAAAAGTATTTAACCAGATCTATGGTGGAAATGTTTTTTTGATTTGACTGCTTAAATGACAATAGAAACATTTTTTTACCATGTAATGGTATTTTATGCCATTATTTGATTAAATATAACGTTACATAATTATAAATTCTATAAATATACTATGTACTAATGAAAAAATATAACTTGGTTGGACACAATGATAAAAAATTTAAAAAGAAACTTAAGAAATTGGCATATAATTTAATAGATCTATTATATTTTTCTCTGCAGCCAAAATTTGATCCTTGTTGAGCTTTTGGGTCCGATTGCATCCAAGAATTGACAGTACAACTTGAATCATTATCTTGTCATGGAGGGAAGGTTCGAGAACCACAAGTTTATAGGTCGAATCAGCCCGTTTAATTTCAAAAATCTACATTGGAATATCTTTGATTTAATGGATGTTACTAAATAATACTTCGTCGCCATGTGAACACATGTTCGGATTACTCCTCTCGCAATTAGATAAGTCTCTCATCTATCTCCTCCATGTTGGTGCTACATCCGAAAATCGACCAAAAACATCTACACTAGGATGCTCTTATCCATGAGAATATAAACAACAATTGTCCATTCATTTTGTCTTGTTTATTAAAATTTGGTCATTCCATTTTCACCTGATCTACAAATATATAGATAGCATAAAGAGTTTAGTTTAGTGTTGTTCCTAATAACTTTGATAAAACGGTAATTATATAAAAAATACCATTAAACATGTAATATTGTTGCAAAAAAATAAGTGTGCATAAACGTTGTAAATTCGTATCATAGGCAATCTTTAACTAAAATAGAGGTAACGGGTAGTTTGGGACTTGGGTGAAGGTTTTTTTGTATTATGGGTTAATAGGCATACATAATGGGCCAAAATGGACATATGTAAATGGGTCAAAGCGTTTGCTAGCTACTATAGATTTGCTCGCTAAGTTCTCACATCGAGCCGAGCTCAAACCTAACTTAAGTTGTTTAGTATTGAATGAGCCTGAAATTGGGCTTCATTCATTGAGTTCAAGCTCGTAGACATGACCAAACATATATTTATATAACTGTTATTGTTACATATAGACATATAATAAAAGAATAAAAATATGTATTATTTTATATACAAAAACTAAAATACATACAAAAATAAATTACGAATGTATGTAAACTAATCAAAAGATGATAAATGAGTTAAGCTTGAGCTTGAAGAACTACTTATAAGCCGAGCTTGAGTTGTAAATAATAATTGTCTTTTAATACAATAATATATCTTGTATTAGTTTTTGAATGGCTTTTAAAAAAAAATAAATGAAAGTAATATCAAGAAAACCTGAAATACTCTCACGTGCAAGGCATATAGGGTCTTTTCTGGTTAAAAATAATTAGATGTTAGTGTTAGATCGCTTAAGTGTTCCAAACCTGAAACCATAGATCATACATGTATTACTTCTCAAAGTTACGTCCCAAATCTGTAACCAAGCCGTCCATATTACCAGGCTTAATATATATTTATATTAATATATTATCATAAAGGTGCTGCTAAGCGTACCCCCTCCCATTCGTTTTTACTAAACATACCCCCTCCATCAAGTTTTACATTAATATAATTAAGACGTTTTTGTTGTTTCTTTTGTCATTTTGTTGTTTTTTGTTATATGCTTTTTTTCTATACTTGGGATAGCGCTCTTTTTAATTAAGAGATACTTTACATTCTTTTCTAAAAATTATATTGTTTTCTTTAAATAAAAGGGTTAAATAGCATACAGCTTGATAAATAAAATTGGCTCTTTTCTCAGGTAACATTAATCTCATGTGTCCGAACCTAACAATAAAAATCAAATTATTTGGAATCCATTTTACAAAAAAAAAATAAAAAAGATAGCTAGAGAAAGTATACAAATTTTTAATACATGTAAAAATAAACAAACTTTTAATAAGATATTAAAGAAATAAAATAAAAAATCAATAATAAAAATACATAAAAAGACTGTAAAACATGTTTAGCAAGGGAGGGGATACGTTTAGCCTCTAATACATGAATCAAAGTGTTTTATGGTAAATAAATAGGACATGTCTATTTGAGTCTTACCAAGTTGCTAATATGTACAACTCATTGCTTCTTTTCAGGGGTGCAATTTCTAACTTACTTTTTAATATAAAAGTATTTAAAGTTAATAACAAAATCACGACAACAAACATCAAGAACATGCCTGTCATATGAAATACCAAGTTGTGTCGATCCTTCGTATTATTGTGTTGGAAGAATGAATAATCCAAAATATGTATTGTTTATATACTTGTGTTCATATCCGTTTGTTTAAAAGGATTATTAAACATCTCAACAAGTGAATATGTCAACGACCATAGGGCAAAGAAAGGCATGTTTGTGGTTTGAAAGAGATTTGAAGAGGATATATACCTAATGACAGGGGCAGCCACCACCATCCATTGGCGGTTTAACGTCGTCCCACCATGTGAATCTGTTCCCCGCGGTGGTGCAATGGTGGGTTTTGGATCATTTGTCGTCTATCTTAGGTTGGTCTGAAAAGAGCCAAACAGAAACATCACAGTCTATTCAATATTATCATAATTTAAATGATATTGACACTCATTGATGGGTTCAAACTTTAAACCAATTTTAAGCTAAAAGCCCAGTTACAACCGGATCTGATTGTAGACCAGTCTTGAACAAAGCCTGCTCCCGAAACTTTAGGGGTGTTTGGGATTGCTTATTTTCATTAACTTATAACTTATTAACGTTTGAAAAAGTTAATAAGTTGCTTGGGATTGCTTATATTGTGAGAGGATAAGTTAATAAGTCAGGATGTTATGACTTATTAACTTATGACAAAAGTTATACGGAGGTAAAATAAGAAATCCCAAACACCCCCTTAGATTATAAAATTTGAGCACACCAGTAAAAAAATATATGCAATTTCAGCCCAAATTTGCATTTTCACTTATCAACATAACTACATAAGTACATAACACATCTTCTGTGCATCATTCAAAACATGTTCGATGCGTCATTTATCTCGTGTAACAACGGGAAATGGCTTCCCAGTTACATGTTGATCATATTTATTACCTTTAATCTTTAACTTTCATACCCTTCGTTCAAGTAGCAACAATATTAACAAACTTATAAACGTCAAAACAATCGTGACACATAAATTTTTTATCTCTATCATCCAAAGATAGCGTGTTAATCAGTATGTTTTTTTAGGAGATCATTCGGGTCATTCAACACAATTGGTCCAAGTTAATAAGTTCGTGAATCCGTTTATTTACTCTTACACAACATATAACTGATTAAGTAAATGCTATGGTATATAGAATGGTAAATGGAATAACAAATTGAAAGATAAGATATGATTATGTGATGTGTTGTTTTCGACATATTTTGATCAATCGTTAGCACCATTATAAATCAAGTGTCGCTTGGTTGAGTGTCCACTTGAAAATTTAGCTCGCATGGTTAGACGCTGTTAGTTTACCATAACCATAACACTAACAGCGTGAGTTAATACTGATTTCATAATATTTTGAAGTAACGGGTGTGTATTTACAAAAACTGTTAGATTATTGATGAAGTTGCATAACAAATCCTAGATGTTGCATTATATTGCAGTCATCAATACCAGCTTAGACATCTAGCTATATGAAGAGTGTAAACGAACACCAACAACTTCAGTGAAATATTACCAGCAGCTGGCTAAATTGACAAAGTCCAAAACTTGGATCGTTGGATAGATAAGTCGATTGAACTATGTGTGAAAAGCAAAAGTGGCAACACTAGTTCACTCCCACTCTTGATGCTCTAGTCACTTAGCAAATCAATAGCATCAACGTGTGAACACACAAATCGAAACTAATCTGAAGGGCTCACCATACAAAACTTCTAAGTTCTAACACCCCTGAACGCTAAATTGGGTATTTTCGTTGTATGCAAAATGTACCATACAAACAAAATGACCATTTCAGAAAGATTTGAAAAGGAAAACACTTCATTAAAAGGTCAAAAGGTCATACGAAACTCTTCCCAGGTCTAACAAAATCCAACATTTGATCACAAGACTTAGAAATCACTAACAAAAATATAATATCCAAAAATGACGCAAGAAAACGTTTAGTACCAAGATCCTTAGTCAAACAAACTGAATCCCAAGTCCTGCAAAACAAATCAATAAAAAGGTCAGCAACTTGTAACAAAAAAAAATCAAATGCCACAACTATATACTAACTTAAATAATAAAATCAAAATCAAACTTACGTCATCTGAATCTTCCTTCTCTTCTACCTTCTCCTCTTTCTTAGTCTTAACGGCAGCGGCTGCAGGTGCAGCACCATCACCAGCTGCAACACCACCGCCACCAGACGGAACAGAAGCCAACTTCTCCCTTCCAGATGCAATCAATTCGGTGACATCCTTACCCTTAACTTGTGTCAAAAGCAATTCAATTTTGTCATCATCTGCATCAGCTCCAACTACATAACACAACACAAATTTCCATCATGAGTACAAAATCTCAGCGTTTTGCAGCACATAAAAAGCATAAATTTTGTGTTAAAACACTCATTCAAGTTATTATTCAGAAATGCATTTAACAAACAAAAAACAAAATTTCATACGGAACAGAAGCCACCAGACCAGCTGCAGCAGCAACTGCAACACCACCGCCACCAGACGGAACAGAAGCCAACTTCTCCCTTCCAGATGCAATCAATTCGGTGACATCCTTACCCTTAACTTGTGTCAAAAGCAATTCAATTTTGTCATCATCTGCATCAGCTCCAACTACATAACACAACACAAATTTCCATCATGAGTACAAAATCTCAGCGTTTTGCAGCACATAAAAAGCATAAATTTTGTGTTAAAACACTCATTCAAGTTATTATTCAGAAATGCATTTAACAAACAAAAAACAAAATTTCATACGGAACAGAAGCCACCAGACCAGCTGCAGCAGCAACTGCAACACCACCGCCACCAGACGGAACAGAAGCCAACTTCTCCCTTCCAGATGCAATCAATTCGGTGACATCCTTACCCTTAACTTGTGTCAAAAGCAATTCAATTTTGTCATCATCTGCATCAGCTCCAACTACATAACACAACACAAATTTCCATCATGAGTACAAAATCTCAGCGTTTTGCAGCACATAAAAAGCATAAATTTTGCGTTAAAACACTCATTCAAGTTATTATTCAGAAATGCATTTAACAAACAAAAAACAAAATTTCATACGGAACAGAAGCCACCAGACCAGCTGCAGCAGCAACTGCAACACCACCGCCACCAGACGGAACAGAAGCCAACTTCTCCCTTCCAGATGCAATCAATTCGGTGACATCCTTACCCTTAACTTGTGTCAAAAGCAATTCAATTTTGTCATCATCTGCATCAGCTCCAACTACATAACACAACACAAATTTCCATCATGAGTACAAAATCTCAGCGTTTTGCAGCACATAAAAAGCATAAATTTTGTGTTAAAACACTCATTCAAGTTATTATTCAGAAATGCATTTAACAAACAAAAAACAAAATTTCATACGGAACAGAAGCCACCAGACCAGCCGCAGCAGCAACTGCAACACCACCGCCACCAGACGGAACAGAAGCCAACTTCTCCCTTCCAGATGCAATCAATTCGGTGACATCCTTACCCTTAACTTGTGTCAAAAGCAATTCAATTTTGTCATCATCTGCATCAGCTCCAACTACATAACACAACAACACAAATTTCCATCATGAGTACAAAATCTCAGCGTTTTGCAGCACATAAAAAGCATAAATTTTGTGTTAAAACACTCATTCAAGTTATTATTCAGAAATGCATTTAACAAACAAAAAACAAAATTTCATACGGAACAGAAGCCACCAGACCAGCTGCAGCAGCAACTGCAACACCACCGCCACCAGACGGAACAGAAGCCAACTTCTCCCTTCCAGATGCAATCAATTCGGTGACATCCTTACCCTTAACTTGTGTCAAAAGCAATTCAATTTTGTCATCATCTGCATCAGCTCCAACTACATAACACAACAACACAAATTTCCATCATGAGTACAAAATCTCAGCGTTTTGCAGCACATAAAAAGCATAAATTTTGTGTTAAAACACTCATTCAAGTTATTATTCAGAAATGCATTTAACAAACAAAAAACAAATTTCATACGGAACAGAAGCCACCAGACCAGCTGCAGCAGCAACTGCAACACCACCGCCACCAGACGGAACAGAAGCCAACTTCTCCCTTCCAGATGCAATCAATTCGGTGACATCCTTACCCTTAACTTGTGTCAAAAGCAATTCAATTTTGTCATCATCTGCATCAGCTCCAACTACATAACACAACAACACAAATTTCCATCATGAGTACAAAATCTCAGCGTTTTGCAGCACATAAAAAGCATAAATTTTGTGTTAAAACACTCATTCAAGTTATTATTCAGAAATGCATTTAACAAACAAAAAACAAAATTTCATACGGAACAGAAGCCACCAGACCAGCTGCAGCAGCAACTGCAACACCACCGCCACCAGACGGAACAGAAGCCAACTTCTCCCTTCCAGATGCAATCAATTCGGTGACATCCTTACCCTTAACTTGTGTCAAAAGCAATTCAATTTTGTCATCATCTGCATCAGCTCCAACTACATAACACAACAACACAAATTTCCATCATGAGTACAAAATCTCAGCGTTTTGCAGTACATAAAAAGCATAAATTTTGTGTTAAAACACTCATTCAAGTTATTATTCAGAAATGCATTTAACAAACAAAAAACAAAATTTCATAAATCACTCGGTTATGTGCAGACAAGAACATAACCCCCCCCCCTTCCCCAAACTCTGGTCAAACTTGAATTTTTTTTACATAAAATTTAGTATATATTTGTATATTTCAAAAACTCCACAAATTCCACTTTAATAAATCCTGATTAATCACTAGAGACCCTACCCCACCGCACGACTATCGTCTAGCAAGTTCTACAACACTGTGCATAAATATACAAAACTAATAACCTCTTGATTATTATTATGAGTATTATTATTATTATTATTAATTCATATGTAAGTTTCCAGTTACCAAATTACTAACTAGCAACTATCATTAAACAAAACATAAAACTTATAAGTCTAATATATGCAAACTTTATCCTTCAATAGTAATCTACTTATAGCAAACAATGTATCAGAATCATATTACTCCCATATTATTATCAAGCACAATCATCATTATAATGGATCATGTATCTAAATTGTATTATTACCTGAAGCAAGGATGCTCTTCAAATCCTCAGCAGAAGGACTTGTGATACCTCCCAAAAGAGCCAACAAGTATGCAGCAATAACCTTCATTATGCTGCATCAAAACAACACAAAACATAACAAGATTTAATATCAAACCCACAAAATCGAACCTTGTGATTCCAAAATTGAGACCTAATTTACAGATAGATGATGATGATACCTGGAAATTAGTTACCGCCGCTCTATGATTTGCTTGGTTATGGTTAGGGTTCTAAAGCCGGCATGAAACCCTAATTTATAACAGTTTGGATCTTTTGTGGGCTTGGTTTTTTATGAGAAGTGGGCTGGTCTATTATGTGTGCGGCCGGTCCATTCTTCCTAATTAGTCTTTTTTTCTTTTAACTTATTTTGATAGAAACAAGTTAATAACTAATAAGCTTACCCAGTGTTGTAGTAATTGTTAGTCGGGCGGTAGGATGGTGGCTAGCGATTAACTAGGAATTAATTGGTAAGTTAACTTAATCGGGGTTAATTGAGATTAATCGATTATTAATTGGGATTTTCACAACTTTAAATTAATCTAATCTCAGAAAAGGACTCTCAAATGTTATTCTTTTGATAAGTCATGATAAAAAGCTGTTTTTGCTTAATTGAAAAGGCAACACCCTAAACAAATTGACCACTTTGACAAAGAACACACAAGATATTTTGATAGTGGTAAAAACAACAAATACAAAAACAAATATTGAAATCAAATAAACCAAGCCATATAATAATAAAGTTCCAGGTTTCAATTCAGGCAAAAAGGTAAGATTCAAAAACAGAGCTAAACAATAAATTGCAGCCGATCGACTTCCTAATACTCTGAACATGAAATAATAACTCGCATTACGCTAATAGCCATAATATTGGGTAGGGATGATCGATTGGAGCTTGGAATCACATAGAGAGTCTATACCTTAATCGATCGACGGTAGATTGAGATGGGGCAATTGAAGAGCGCTAGGCATGAAGTTGAAGATAAATATTGGAGATTTGAATCCATTTATGGTTGGGATTGATTTGATAGGGGTTTTGATGTTTCTGGCAATTGAGATCGACGGGGAGTAGTTTGGGCGGCGGTTCATCGATTGGACATGGTAGACTAATTGTGAAAAAGGTTTTGCTGGAGATTAATAATGGTTGTAATATTAATCACCCGTGGAATGGAAAAATAAACCCTAAATAAGGTATGAACGGGTAAATAAAATTCTAGATGATTGATAAGGGGACACATGTCCCATAATTGATTCCTTTATTAGATATAGATAGTTTAGAAGTTCATATTTAGATTTAGATGTAGATGTAGATGTAGATGTAGATGTAGATGTAGATTTCTCCATTCCATTCAAATTAATTAATTGAAGGACTATTTTACCTTAGTGAATTAATTAAATAACTATTTGTCTATATCCCCTTTCTAAAAGTATCAATTATAGAAATGAGATAATTTTAACCTTATTTTCACCTTGTAACTTATCAATATTTTACCATTATCATCATCATTTCTAATTTTAACCCAAACTGAGATAATTTACAGAAATAATGATGATAATGGTAAAATATTGATGTTTACTGTCAAGATTCAAATTTTTTTTATTTTCAGTTTTGATTTCTTGTTTCCATCTTTCAAACCAGGCATTTAATAAGAAGACGAATCTTCAATCGGTTCTACTTCATAAGAGTATTCAATCACCCTTCAATTCGAGACAGTTATTAGGTCTATTGTCACTATTGAGTTCTGGTTCCGTTGATTGTAAGGAAAGATATGAGATGGTGCAGAGTAACTAATTCATTACAGGTGTTTTCTGCTCATACTTGAGATGATTGTCGGAATTGCTACGGCGGATCTTTCTGCCGTGAGTGTGACTGCATATAAACTTTACACGAATTTCCGGCGCTGTTCCGGTCTGGAATTGAAAATGGGTTCAACATCACCGCCGATGATGAACATATATGTCAGATTTAAAAGGAATGTAAATGAAAACAAAAGAGAAAGAAGGGAGATCGAGATTTGAGAAAGGGCCGATTCTAATGGAAAGCTTGGTGAATGAGCGTTTGGTATGGAAAACTGGGTGAAAGAGCGGAAAATTAGTGATAATGATCAATAAAAGAAAAGGGGGCATTTTTGTTGTGAAATGTGATTTTATAAAGAGAGGGGAATATACGTGATTTTAGATTTTGGATTGGGGATATATGCAATAAATGAAGTTAGTAAGATCATTTAAATAACATTATAATTTTTTATTTAATTTAATATAATTATGTATTTTGCATCATATAAACAACTATCTACTTGATTTCTGAAAGATTGTATTAGTTGATTATCAAAATAAAAAAATAATAATAATAACGATCACTAGTTAGTAGTAAGTTCTACCTGTAGTCAATGGTAGTAACTAAGATCAGCAATTTGATCCATCAATGGCAAATGTTATTAACAGCTTGACCATAGACATCAAATGTAGTTTTAACTTCACAGTTGTGCTAGCACTGATTGAATTTTCAAAGCATCATCAAAAAATTGGGAAAATTTCTAAAATAGCCCTTTTTAGAGAGAGAAAGTCCAAAATAGCCCCTTTTTTACTCGGAATATTTAGAATTTAGACCCTCCAGACGCATTGAAAAAAAATAATAATATAGAGGGAGCAGGCCAAATAACTAAGGAAAGGTAGGGAGAAGACCGGATTTAGGATAATAATGAAGGGAAAGTTCAAACAATTTTGAAATCTTGGAGTAAAAGCTCAAATTTCTACTAAACCTTTTTTTCTCAAAAAACCGTCTTGAGAGACTTTTTTTTATGTTTCCTACATTTTCCGTCCATATTTTCAAATTCTAGGAAAAAGAGATTTTCAAATCTCGTATTGAGAGACGAGATTCTACCACCACTCACCGTTCGCCTTCTACCACCACCACTACCGCCACCATCCACACACCACCACCACCACCACCATCCACCCCCACCACCCACCCACCGTCCACCACCACCGTCTTCTCCATCATCATCATCACCTTCTTCATCTTCACCTTCTTCATCTTTATTTTCATCTTTACCGTCGGATGGTAGACGGTGGTGGTGGAGGACGGTGGGTGGTGGTGGAGGACGGTGGGTGGTGGCGGACGATGGTGGTGGGTGGTGATCGATGGTAGTGGCGGACGGTGGGTGGGTGGTGGTGGTGGTGGTGGATGGTGGCGGTAGTGGTGGTGGTAGAAGGCGAACGATGGGTGGTGGTGGTGGTAGAATCTTGTCTCTTAAGACGAGATTTTTTCCTAGAATTTGAAAATATGAAAGAAAAATGTAGGAAACATAAAAAAACAGTCTCTCGAGACGGTTTTTTGATTAAAAAAGTTTAGTAGAAATTTGAACTTTTACTTTAAGATTTTAAAATTATTTGGACTTTCTCTTCATTATTTTCTCAAATCTGGTCTCCTCCCTAACTTTTCTTAATTATTTGGCTTGCTCCCTGTATATTATTATCTTTCCCCAATACAACTATAAAGTTCAAATTCTAAAAAAATTTAAGAAAAAAAAAAAGCTATTTTAGGCTTTCTTTCTCTTTAAAAGATTGCTATTTTGAGAATTTCCCCTCAAAAACTTTCATTTTAATAGTGACCTGAATTATAGATATTATCCAATTAAACATAAGCATAAAACAAAAATCAAGTAGAAAGAAACAAAAGCATTTCATGAAAACACATGAAGAATGAGTCCAACTTGCATCATTCCATAATCCCAAAATTAACCCTTCCACAATAAGGGTAATAGCATAACAAAACATCAAACAAGTTCCCAAAATTTTAAAACTCTTATATTTAAAACTAAAGCTACATTCTTTCTTACTCCTCTGTCTTCTTCTTTTTCTTATCTTTCTTCTTCTTGCTTGGTTTCTCAGTTTCAGCTTCATCTTCATCATCAGCTTCTGCATGCTTTCTCTTCTTTTTCTTCTTCTCAACATTCTCCTCTTCATTCTTCGGCTCTTCAACGGCTTCGGTTTGTTTCTTTTTCTTTTTGTCTTTCTTTTTACCGGCATCTGCTGCTGCTTCTTCATCAGCAACTTTCTTTTTCTTTTTCTTCTTATCTTTCTTTCCCTCATCAGTTGGTACCATCTCCGCATCTTTCTCAGCTTCAGCTTCTATCCGTCCAAGAACCGAGTCTGCTGATGCATTATAAGTCTGCAAAAACATTGCAGCACCAATTTAGTACAATACAAATGAATGTTTGAAGTAAAATAACGAATTTAAAAAAAGTACCTTCGCAGGAGTGATCATTGCTCCATCTCCTTTCTTAAAATCTTTGTTGTAAGCCTCAATCTTCGGTTTGCCTTTAGTTGATCCAGCAGAACGACCAAGTTCCCGCCCTTCAAGATTTCTTAATCTTGTTTCAAGCTACATTTTTTGTTAAAAAAATCAGCAATTTTACAAAAAAAAAGTCAATATTTTTACAGTCTCGTAATACAAAAAGTAACAAGAATACCTTGAGGCGATTCTCCAAGCCCATGGAATTATCTTGATTATCTCCAAGAGCATCATAACGAATTGCCAATGCAGTTTTGGCAGCAAGAGAACGGGAAATCTTTCCCTTATGTTTCGGTGCAGCTTGACCGATTAAACTTGCATGATAAATAAGCCCGTATTTAGGGGTTGCATGTTTTGTCTTCAAAGCCCTAAAAAGAGCCTTTTCAGCACCAAGAATCTGAACCGTACTCCCGGGTTGTTTTGCAAGATTCAACAAACTACCACCGTGAGCAATAAGACGAGCACCAACAAGCTCTCCAACAATTGCAGTGAGATTAGGGGCAATAGTATTCATCCTGCTTTTTAGATAATCATACAGCTGTGCTCTGTATTCTGAGAGTGACAATACTTGATCACAAAGATCCTTGATATTCACTAAATCAAGATCACTGACTTCAGTTCCCATGGAAACTACTGCAGCCTCTTTTAGTTCCGCCTCAACCTCTTCAGGTAGTATCTGTTTTAACAGTTAAAAACTTATCGTAATCAACATACAAAAGGTCACAAATGAAGATTATATTGAAGTATGCACATACCTCAGAAAAATCAAGTTTTGCAGCATTTGTGCGGTAACCCATGAGCTTAACTGCTTTAGCATAAAGAATATTGTCTTGAACAATCTTAGCAAGCTCGGGAAAATGCCAACCGTACCATTCACGAACCCTCATTGCGTAAGTGTTAAGTTCTTTATCGAGATCATCCAACAAGCCGATAGCTTGAATAATCATTGTGTCAACCTGTTACAATCACATTTGTAAACAAACTTTTCAAATCGTATTCATTGAAGTATGGTATTACTAACGAAAGAGAAACGATGGGTACCTTATCTGGGCTGAACTTAAGCTTGTATCTAGACAAACTATGAGATAAACCCAAGCTCATTGGAGCTAGATCTTGTGCACCTAAACCAGTTATGAGTTCCGTCAATTGACTTCTAACTCCCCTCATAAGTTCCATCACAGTTTGGTTGTGAACACAGTCTATTTGCTGCATAATGATGAGTTGAAATTAAAATCCAAATTTATTGCAAACAATTTAGTCCTTTACAACTCTTCAAGCCATAAGTACAACTTACCAGTTTTTCCTTTATAGCATTTCCAAGTTTAGAGTCTCCAACAGCCAATGACTCGCCATCACAATGAGCACGCAAGAACTTACGCAAGTCTTTGCTGGTTTTGCTTTCAATCAAGAGTGTAGCTGCTGATAGTGCTTCTGAAGTGTTCTCAAACTTGGAGAAAGCTTTCAGCTTTACAAACTGTTGTTATTAAGTTGAGTTCATTAGTGCATGTTTTGTTAAACAAGCCAGACAAGACAACAAGTGTCTATAACAAACAATCATTTGTGAAAATGGAATGAATGACCTAAAATCAAAGACTTTCTTCAGCGTTCGCAACTTCGCTGCACGTAAAAAGTTTTGAATAATATTCCAAACATTTTTGACATGAAAACCAAAACCTAACCACAATTCTCGCTTAATTGATCATGGGTTCACCGAACAAGCGGTTGATTCGATTATTTGCGACTATGTGTATCGATCTAACCTCATAACAGTAGCAACAAAACATAGCTTGACAGTTAAAATGTCAAAACTTTATTCGGAAAACCATAATATTAAAAGTTTTTGAAGACATATATTAATACATTGTTAGACAACTAGTGTTAATAAACAAGCATATGTGAAAATGATATAAACGGCCAAAAACCAAAAATTATCACATAAAAAAAAGTGATAAAAGTATCATCACACACATCAACACAAATCATGAAAACAACATACAACTAGTTCTAAAATTGACAAAAAAAAATAAAAAAAATGAAACCAAACTTCAAATTAAACACCAAAAACACAACACTTCAAACTCTTAAAAAAGAAAAAAAACACTATTAATTAACAAAGAAAATGAATAATAAAAGTGTTAAAAAAGAACCTGTCTAGCAGTGTCGGCGGATGAAAACTCCTTCCACAAATCCTGTAAACACAAAATCCGTACAATCAGAAACACATACAGAATGTATACAATATGTATCAGCTTACATCGACTTTAGACAGCTTTCCTTCGTCGAGAACTTTGAAGAGGGCAAACCCCGCTGGGGTTTCAAAGAGGAGTAACATTGTTTCTTACTTCTAATTAGTCCTGAAATAAGACGTTAATTAATGATTTGTGGTGCTAATAATAATAATAAGAAGAAGAAGAAGAAGAAGGTTGATGTTGTGTGCGGCGAATGGGAAAGAGTAAACCCTAGAAAGAAAGAAAGAGTTATATTATTATTATTCTTATACCTCAGAAGAGAAGAGTTGCTGCTGCTGCTGCTGCCGCCGCAAAGGAGGAAGGTGGGTGATGAAGAATTAGGGTCTAGGGTTTAAAGAGATGGAGGCCGTCGGTAAATGGGTGTTTCGGTTTAAATATGCCTTTTTTGGGTTGTTTTTTATTATTATTGTTGTTGTTGTTGTTTTCTTACCCTCTAATATATAGGTTTTAATACATGAATTAATTTATAATTACTAATTTAGATGTATGTGATTTATTTATTTTAACTGTGGATAGTATATATAAAATTATCTTGTTTTTTTACTATGAGTTTTTCATACAAGGTAAAATCTAGAAATGCAATATTTGTAGATGAATCGACTATAAGTAGAAGCTTAAGAGTTACGTTCCCTAGTTTTAAGGTTAACTGTGTTTAACTTACACGAATTGACGAGGAGAATAAAGAATTAGTATACTTTAATGAGTTTTTTTTTCAAAAACTTATTCCAACTCTAGCATGCGTGATGTTTATAAGAGTATGCAAACTATGTGCGAGTATATCCTCAACTTCTTACATCTAAGAAAAACAATAAAAACTATTTTAGAATTCACTTGTGGGGTTATAAGTTTTTATTTATAATAAAACTTAACACATATTATCATACTAATTTGAGACCCGTCTACTATACGGGTAGTTCGTGAAAATACAATATTTAATAAATAATCGATATATAAGAAACAATAAACCTATTAAACACTATTAATACACAGTCGTTGTATAATAGTCTTTAAAACATTTTTAAAGTTAAAGATATTATAAATATCAAATATTTAAAAAAAATTGGAAGTAAATATTAAATTAATAAATTTTAAAACATAAATTTTAAGAATGATAAATATTATTTTACTATTATAAACATGTTAAAAATGATGAGGTTTAATGTGAGAGTGACAATTCGAAAAACTTGTAGCTTTCTATTAGAGAGTATAGATATAGATATAGATATAGATTTTTCTTTAATTTTGTCATTGGTTTGTTATACTTAGGGCTATAAGTGAACCGGGCGTTCGGTAGGAAGTTCGTTTATGTTCGTCCGTTTAATAAACGAACCAGACACGGGCAAAAAAATTTTGTTCGGTAAGCTTAGTGGACGAACACGAAAAAAGGCTGCTTTCGTTCAATAGTGTTCGTGAACGTCCGGTAACGTCCTCCCAATAACGTCCGTTTAATAGTGTTTTGAATGTTGAAATCCCTCCCCCCCCCCCCTGAAGAATGAAGAACTTGAAGCTTGTTTCTTGTAAAATACTAGAAGTTTGTGGATTTTAGACACCAAAGCATTATTCTGATATGAGTATGTGTTTGGTTACTATGGTAAGTATTTTTTAATATCATGTGACGTATTGTTCATTAGTGTTTATGTTAAGTATTTTGATATGTTTATGCTTGTTTGTTTATTAGTGTCCATTGGTGCTTGTTTGTCCATTAGTGTCCGTTAGTGTTCGCTTGTCCATTAATGTCCGTTAATAATAGTAACGGACGGACACGGACAAACTCAATTCCTTAAGGAACGGTCGTTCGGTAGGGCGTTTGTGAACCGTAAGTTTGTCCGACAAAGCTTAACGTACGAATATATTGATAGACTTACGTTTTCCAATCACATCTTAACTTTTAACATTTTATTTGCTTTTTCTTCAATTTCGTTTTCGGTATACTTATAACTCCTAGTGTATTATTAAAGAAAACTTCCAAACTAGAAATGTGTAATGTTATGATTTTCGAACATCATATTAATATCAGTAATATATATACACATATAACAAAACAATATAACAGTTAAAATAATATTTCAAAGTAAAACACGTATACCTATTAACTACTCCTAAGAGTATTCTCGGCCCATTCCTTTAAAATATGTGAGGGGAATTTGTAAATTATATGGTATGGTTATGAGTGGTTGTGAGTAGAGGAGAGAGAAAATGTTATAAGGGAAAGTTAAATTTGAGAATTCACTGTTCATACTGTATAATTTTTTAATATTTTCTAAAAATAGTTGTGAATGGAAGAAAGAGAAAAAATAATAATAAATGAATAAAAGGTATTATATAATTAAACAGCAGAGAGAAAAAAAAGTGATTTTTAGTGTAATTATATGATATATATAAATATAAGGTAAGGAATGGGTTGGAAATGCTCTAACACCACCAAACCTGCACATTGCACGATTCGAACCACTCAACCTTAGGTTGGTTAGGGGAATACACATTTATCAAAGAAGTGGGTAAATAGCAAGTCTTACAAAATAATCAAACCAACATATTTATATACTCTTGTATGCAGAGGACAACAATCAAAACAACACATCCATAGTTCAAGTCACAATATAACAATATTGTACTGTGTTGTATGTGCATATTGAATTCTTTACATAGTAATGTTGGCTATGAGACGACACAATACTCACCATATCATCCTCCTTCAAACTAAATGCTTGATGACTATCTTATGCACGCCTGTATTCATCTCCGCAGTCACCGATCACTCTCATCAGATCTTTTCCTTTACTTATAACGTCTTGAATGCTCTTTACATCGTCTTCATCAAGCGTAAGTGAGAATATAGCACTTGTGTCTTTAATATGTTCCGATAACCCAAGTCTAACACCCACCATTGACCCAGCCACAGCGGGCTGAAATCCCACAAGCGTTTACAATGTTTTAAGTAAACGCGTTATGTTTAATCCAATCAAGAAAGAAATACGGGATTGGTGAGTTTACCTGATCTAGTATGTACCTCACAGCAACAGTTGGAATCTTGACTCCATGTTTTAACGCTACCTGATTTAGCGCTTTAAGCAGAGCTTGGAAGAGACTCCATCCACCCCATGCATCCATCATCTGGCATATGTATTGCAGGTGGATAAATGTTCTCCAGTTGCATACAGTTACACTTTATTTAACTTATTCTTTATGTGAAAGTTATTTATTGAAAAGCTTCAATCTTTTGATTGTGATGAAGTGTAACATACCCTTTTGTATTTCTGAAGGGAAGGGGTGTTGAGTGGAGGTCCGGCAAAAGGGATTGACAAGTTGGTATCTAAGAACTTTTCAGATAATAGTCCGCCCATTACCGTTCCGTAACTACACCACAAACAGAACATTAATCCATGCTATAATGCTAAGTATAATGATTCCCTTATTAAAAAGATATAAGGATGTGAGAAAGAGACGTAATAAGTTTCACTCCGGTGAGTTGGCAGAGTTCTGCCATCCTTTGTTGAGGTCGCATGTCCACAAGTGAATGTTGAACCTGATGATAGTAGCAAACACATAGTAAGACTGCTTAAAGTCGGATTTCTTAATAAGATATACATATGAAAGTATGAAACTGTGTCAGGTTATTTTATTACCTGATTGCTAACAACTGGAATACCATTTTCCAATATAATCTGTAACCTCTCGGTGTCAAAATTGGTCAAAGCTACGGTCTTAATCTTACCTGCAAGCCAGAAGATGAAGTAATCCAATCTTCTCAAGAAGTTAGTGAAAACAGAAAGAAAGTAATAAAGATCAAACCTTCTTCTTTCAAATCCGTAAGGTGTTTAAGGGCATCAAGATAGCCATTATTGGAGTAATCCCACCTGGTTCATGAGGCAAACAATGTCATCTTTAACATGTCAAAAAAATATTTGAGAAAAGCATACTAGTCACAAGAACTGCATGCAAATATTTTTGTATAAAAAGAGAGAATGCAATCAATACCAATGAAATTGAAGCATGTCCAAAGAAGCAACATCCATTCTCTTTCGTGAAATATCAATGTTTTGCCTAACATAACTGCTTGTCATTTTAATTGGCGGTGGGACCCACTTGGTAAGACTGCAATTCAGCGCAAGAACACACGTTTAGATAACAAATCCCAACAGTGAATTGAGCATGTAATTTGTGTCTTCGGTGTGAGCAAACATGTAGAACTATTAACTAACCCTTTGACTTTTTCTAAAAGCTCAGGTGGACGTTCTCTGCGGACACGATTAATAAATATACCATAGAGATCTTCTGCAGGTCCATCTGCAAAATCAAAACAAATGACACGTTAAAATATGATAAAGATTGTTATCAAAAGTAGAAACCGAACAAATTAACACGAACAATAACTTGTTAACTACATGTATTGTTAGAAAATTACATATATCAGCCATATCAAAAGAAGTAATGCCAGCATCAGCATAACTAAGCATAGCATCAACCGCATTATCCCTATCAATCTTGCCCCATCCACCACTAGTCTGCCACATGCCGTTAATCACACGACAAATTTCTAACGAATCATTCCCATTCTTAACAACACACACTTTCTTATCTTCTGTCAGCACACAACAGACCGTTCGTGAAACACGAGCTCCAGTTCCAATCCCTCTGATACAGTTTAATTTAAGAGGATTCAAGACGAACCGAGTGAGCGTGTGGCTTAACACCTCAGGCATTTCAACAAACAGATGGTGCACAAGAAAAAAAAGACACAATGTTCAAAACTACCACAAATTCAAATATGCAACCTATTATAGATAACTATTTGGCAGTTTATGGTTACGGGAATCATTGATCCAGATGCTGCCACGTGTCCATCCCCAAAACACTCACCATCCTCTATAGGCTAACTAGTAACTACAGTAACTTAATTTTGTGTGTATTGCGAGTATATCAAATGGGTCGGCTTGGGTTGCTTTTAAAATTATATGGGTTGGTTTGGCTAAGATATTTTAACTAAAATGGTGGTGTGCGTGGTGCGGTTCGGTGTGGTTTTCGGCTAAAACCAAAACTTCGGTTTTTGGATTTTTGAAACCGTTCGTTTTCGGTTTTCGTTTTGGTTTCGGTTTTTACAATTTGAATTTGAAAATTTTAGGCCGAAAAGAAAGTTGGCCGAAAATATTAAGTTTAGGTATACTTAATTTTGTTAATTGTTAACTAATAGACTATTATACATTTGGCCAAATGTATTTGAGTTACATATTTATTAAATTCTTATAAATTACGTAAAATAAAAATATATATATATAAAAATATAGAAATTCGGTTTGGTTCGGTTTTTATTACATGCAAAACCAAAACCAAACCATTAGTTCATTTTTTACAAAATCATATAACCAAACTGTCAGTTTTTGTTTCAGTTCAGTTTTTCGGTTTATTCGGTTTCAGATCGGTTTTTTTCGGTTTCTTGCACACCCCTTAAATGGGTCTATTAAAGCCCATTTTAACCCAGAACCGATTTGACCCGAACCCGTTCTAACCCGGACCCGTTCCGACCCGACCCAACCCAACCTCTTTGAATGTGACCCGTTTCGACCCTAACTCGTTCCCACCCGACCCGACCCGACCCGTTTTCATATTAAGTGAGATTGGAATAATTAATGAAAATTACAGTGATCAGCCATGTCGAAGGTGGATAGACCGGCATCGGCGTAGTTTAGCATGGCATCAACGGCGACATCACGGTCAATTCTACCCCAACCGCCACTCGTCTGCCACATTCCGTTAAGTACTCTGCATATCTCAAGCGAACTGCTGCTGACGGTTTTCAGATGCGACTCCGACCGCTTCACACCGGATATGGGTCCTCCTAATTGAAGGTGTCCGAGGCTGAGGTTTGGAGTGGTTAGCAGTGGCGGACCCAGGATTTTTTGTCGACGGGGTCCCAACTTTTTCGGTTTACAAAATTTTCAGGTCGGTCGTTATTCGGGTCGGGTCGAGACGAGTAACATAATAAAACACGGAAATATGGTGTCATTGGAAACGAGTAAGTAGAAAGAATCTAGATTAGAAACTAGATAGAACATACATTTTTAATTCATTTTTATTCATACTCGAAAAACATAAACATAAGCTATATATATATATATATATATATATATATATATATATATATATGGTCTTACATAAATAACCAAGACATGAAAAACTAACTCTTACACAAATAAATTATTAATTATAATATACATACATAAGATAATTAATAAAAGAATATGTAAAACCCATGTTGTTAGTATATATGTTGGATGGTGATAATGACTATACGAGAGAAACTAAAAAAAACACAAATACCCCAACTAAATAACTAATATTGACTATGATATAAAAAAACAACAAAAACTGAGTATGGAGAGGCTTGAACCTGCAACCTCTAAAAGAAAAACAAGGGAATTTCCACTAGACCAGTTTAGCCTTAATAGTATGGGTTCCAAGTATTAATTTTTATGGGGTCCTTACAAAATTTAGTATACCGTCTCTAAGTATTTTTTAAAAAACATTGGTGTCCCGGGACCCCGATGGGACCTATGTAGGTCCGCCCCTGGTGGTTAGGACTGGTGAGGGTGTAGAGAGTACGAGCTAAGGTGGCTGAAGCCATGCTTGATTTGACAGGAACAGGAAATGGAATATACGAGGGAGAAGAAGATAATGTTGTTTCACTTGAAAACTCAAAACAATTTAGATGGGGCAAAAGGGTAAATACAAATAACAAGTAGACCAATTTAATCGTATTAAAGATTAAGCAAGTTAGTTATGTCCAGAGTGGACACCTGCTTTCATTTATTATTACCCTGACGAACAGGATCCTATGTGTGATTCCCTGATGGGTCCAATGGTCAGAGCCCGTAGCTAGGGTTAAGTTTGTAAAAAACTTTATTTCATTAATAAATGCTTCATTAATAAAAATGACTTTTAAATAAAATTGCATAAGACAGTTTTATTAAAATAATAAAGCCTAACTGTCCATCTGGATACATGCATTCATTTGTTTTGGTCACACTTCTTCTGGTTCACAATTCTCACGAAATACATACTAACTTGTTAATCTAATTTAGAATTTTCTTCTATTAAAATGTTAGGAAACCACCAAATGGCTTTTAATCTTAAGGTTTCCATACGAATCTCAAAATTCAAATGTTAATTCCTAAAATCCCTTACAAGACGTCATTACACGAACGAAGGGGTAATTAGTTGATTACTCTGGCTTTATGCAAATTATTACATATTTAACTCTTATAAGTTTCAAAAGCTACGTATTTGGGCTTTATTTCTGGGCAAATACCATACAAAACTAATATACTTTCTGTTTTTCTCACAAAAGTCTCTCAACAATTTTTTGCGTGTTAAAGTCCCTCCGCATGTTAAATTTGAACAAAAAAGTGACTTAAGTTATAAAAAGTTAAATTATGTGAAACTTATTTTCTTTTTTGCTTACGAAAGTCGGTCATCCGGTTGATGTGAAAGGAAGTGATGATAAAACCCCGTTTAATTATTTGTTCCTAGTTTCCAAGTGTTTTAATTTTGTTTTTGCTTGTTTTCTTGTATCTGCGCATGCTTAGTTAATTCTCACCATATTCTTCTTTTTTTAGTTGATAGCCATAGCAGCAGCCAAAAACTAATACAAAGAACTAGTGTTCAAAGTTATAGTATTTCTTGGTATTTTTAAGGATTCAAATAAACTACGTGATCATAATCATTTCTATTATCATTTATCTTGTTGATTTAGTAACATTTACACAATGATATGCAAAACAGACCAAGCCGACTAGCGTGATATAAACCCTACAAGGTTCTGGTTGGTGGATTACCCGACAACACATAGTTTTTATACGCTGCATACAGTTTTGTAAGTTGTGTCACTATTTTGTTCAATTTTAACATGTGGAGGGAATTTTAACGTGTAAAATATTGTTGATGGACTTTTACGAGAAAAAAATAGAAAATATGTTGGTTTTTTTATGGTATTTGTCATTTATTTTTTTGGTTTACTAACAAACTAGGATAATAACCCGTGTTACACACGGGTGGAAAACATATCAACAAACAATATAAAATATAAACTACGCATTCAGTCAATACAAATATTTGACATAAGTTTTTTACTCTCAGATGTTACAAAATATTTTAAACTATATCTATAACATAAAAAGAAAATACATTATAAATAAACAATGCAATGAATAAGAAATAATATAACATAAATAAACCATTAGACCTGAAAAAAAATAAAAAACAAATATTAGTAAAAGATTTTCTAATATTAATTGAAAACTAAGTTTACAAATGCATACTAACTCTAAACTGTATCACATTAAGTTTTTGAAAATCTCTTTGTAAACAGCTTTATTTAATTTTTTTAAATGTTCCTAATTGTTCTAAAGAACGTTTTTTTCTTTTTTCTTTTAGAGTCATCATCATCATCGTACTCAGTATATCCCACCAATAGCAATGATATGGTAGGGTCTGAGGAGGGTAAGATGTAGACAGCCTTACCTCTATCCCATAGGGATAGAGAGGCTGCTTCCGGTGAGACCCCCGGCTCGATAGTAGTTTTGCATCAAGCCTTGGACATAAGGCACATAGCACTCAATCATCGGGACACCGGCTGATTGGTGCATGTGCCCTTGTCTTTCGGCTATCAACGCCACCACATGATGCCTGATTAACCTTCCGCCACTTTTAACGTTATTTTCACGAGATTAGTAAAATAACGTCAAAATTAGTGCAATTTTACTTTTTCCCACCCGAGGGTTCACACATATATACATTATATGCGCGCACCGCAAACAGGGCGTTTTTTTTTTCTTTTAGAGTTTTTTTATAAATAATTTTTAGAGATATCTATATTTTTATAGCATTTTTCATGTCTTTTCTTAATAAATAAATAAATAAAACTTAAAGAACATTCGGTTTGATCACCATTCACCGACTCTTCTTTTTTCCTCAAGAGTAAATTAAATAATTGACAATGTGGTTATTAATTGGAATAAATAGACTTAATCATGGAGTTAATTGCATTGATTTTAATAAATAGATTTAATTGTAGAATTAATTGAATTAAATTGGAATGCTTATTTTAATTTAGTGGATTAAAAATAATTGTGAATATGTGGAATTATTGATATGGAAATGTGATTACATGAAATCCTATGTGGATAAGCTAGAATAAGGACATGTGAAGAGAATCATCTTGCTTTAATATATTAGTAAGATAAGATGTTCCTAATTGTTCTAAAGAACGTTTTTTTAATAAATAAATAAATAAAACTTAAAGGACATTCGGTTTGATCACCATTCACCGGCTCTTCTTCTTTCCTCAAGAGTAAATTAAATTATTGACAAGGTGGTTATTAATTGGAATAAATAGACTTAATTATGGAGTTAATTGCATTAATTTGAATAAATAGATTTAATTGTAGAAATAATTGAATTAAATTGGAATGCTTATTTTAATTTAGTGGATTAAAAATAATTGTGAATATGTGGAAATTATTGATATGGAAATGCGATTACATGGAATCCTATGTGGATAGGTTAAAATAAGGACATACGGAAAGAATCATCTTGCTATAATATATTAGTAAGATAAGATGTTCCTAATTGTTCTAAACAACATTTTTTTCTTTTTTTCTTTTAGAGTGTTTTTTTATAAATATTTTTCAGAGATATCTATATTGTTATAGCATTTTTCATGTCATTTCTTAATCTATATTATATATAATATGTAAGTGAAGGGCAAATTAAGACGCTAGGATTTAAGAGATTTACAAGTTATGATGCATAAGGTGCATGTTTAAGTAGGGATAAGTTTGTCTTTTACACACATATCACCCACGTTCATTTGATTTCTATAAAAATAATTACAAGTATAGTACCTCAACTTTACTTAGATGTTGTAAATTTAAGAATCAGTTACAACTTTAATCCCTCATGATTACCCATTTTTTACTCTAACTTTATTCTTTTTGGTTTTCTTGATATATGTTTACAAAAATAAGGTTAACAAAAATCTGAACATATCTATTTAAACGAGCTTATTTTTGTCGACGTTTCAATATATATTTTTTTTCAAAACAGATCGACAGTTTAAAATGTACAAGTTATTACTGCATGAATGTACAAGTTTTTTAAAGGACAAATGTTTACAATCTCATGTTTTCATATAATTACATATTTAACCCTTTATCTTTTTAACTTATTTCAATTCAAAATTTAAGTAATACTTACAACCTTGACCCCTCAGGTTTATCCAAATGTTACTCAATCCTTTCATATATGTTTTATAGAAATGCGATTAAAAGTATTCAAGTTATATAAATATTTAAAATAATTAAACGAACGTGAGTCAGGCTCGGTATGAAGTTCGAGTTGAGCTAGAGTATTGTTCCCCGCTACATCGTGCGGGCACCTGACTAGTAAATAAATAAATAAAACTTAAAGAACATTAGGTTTGATTACCATTCACCGGCTCTTCTTATTTCCTCAAGAGTAAATTAAATCATTGACAAGGTGGTTATTAATTGGAATAAATAGACTTAATCATGGAGTTAATTGCATTAATTTGAGTAAATAGATTTAATTGTAGAATTAATTGAATTAAATTGGAATGCTTATTTTAATTTAGTGGATTAAAAATAACTGTGAATATGTGGAAATTATTGATATGGAAATGTGATTACATGGAATCCTATGTGAATAAGCTAGAATAAGGACATGTGAAGAGAATCATCTTGCTTTAATATATTAGTAAGATGTTCCTAATTGTTCTAAAGAACGTTTTTTTTCTTTTTTCTTTTAGAGTGTTTTTTATAAATAATTTTCAGAGATATCTATATTTTTATAGCATTTTTCATGTCATTTTTTAATAAGTAAATAAATAAAACTTAAAGAACATTCAGTTTGATCACCATACACCGGCTCTTCTTCTTTCCTTAAGAGTAAATTAAATTATTGACAAGGTGATTATTAATTGGAATAAATAGACTTAATCATGAAGTTAATTGCATTAATTTGAATAAATAGATTTAATTGTAGAATTAATTGAATTAAATTGGAATGCTTATTTTAATTTAGTGGATTAAAAATAATTGTGAATATGTGAAAATTATTGATATGGAAATGCGATTACATGGAATCCTATGTGAATAGGCTAGAATAAGGACATGCGGAGATAATCATCTTGCTTTAATATATTAGTAAGATTTGGGCTCCATTGCTAATCTCTTAGGTCATGTTCGTTTCAAGGATTTGGAAGGAATACTAAGGAATGGGATTTTAAATCCCATGAATTGATATGTTCGTTTCATTAAATGAAAGAATGAGAATGGAAACTAAATCCATCAAATCCCACCTATTTGAAAGGATTGTTATGGAAAATAAAAACCCCTCCAAAAAAAATTCAAAAAAATTAATAAAAAAATCATAACTCAAAACATATTTATTTTTTTATTAATTTGATATTTATGTTTTGAGTTATGATTTTTTTATTAATTTTTTTGAATTTTTTTTGGAGGGGTTTTTATTTTCCATAACAATCCTTTCAAATAGGTGGGATTTTGAAATCCCATGAAATGTGAGATTTGATGGGATTTAGTTTCCATTCCCATTCTTTCATTTAATGAAACGAACATATCAATTCATGAGATTTAAAATCCCATTCCTTAGAATTCCTTCCAAATTCTTGAAACAAACAGGACCTTAATAGTTCAAACCAGGAGCACTGAATAGTAAAAATAGAAAAATCAAGGTCCGACTGTTATAGTAAAATGACCCATTCTGACCCGACACCCAGCTCGCCCGCCCTGATTTGCCAGGTATAGTAAACAAAATCATGAAAAAAACATAAAAATATTATATCTGATATTGCGTGTTTTACCCGTAAAAAAAACCCTTTGGGTCCCTGAAAATCAAGAAAAAACAGACCGCATATGGGGTGAAATAAGTAGCAACAGCAAGAAACAAACATCACAAACGACTAATCAACCACTTCATAAAAAACCATTATCCAACAAACTACTTAAACAACAGTTTATGCAAATCTTGAACTAGAATTTAACTTAACATAGGTTTTAACCATAAAGGCACCAACAACTTTTACCACTAACAAGCATTGAAATTTCATAAAACCAGCAAACTCGCACGCATCATTTCTTTGGTTCTTCCAGTTGCTTCTCTTTCTCAATGATCACATCCTGCATCTGAAAGAATAAATAAAACAATATTAAAATCATTAAAGAAACTTGTTGAAAACAAAATATTAAATGGAAGCATATATACCAGTGTATGGTTTATCTCAACCTGATGAAAACAAAATATTAAAAGCATACCATAAAAAAAATTTATCGTTCATGATAAGCATTAATGAGATGAATGTGATAGCCACCGTATCATACATTATTATGTTTGTTAGTAGTTGAATAAAATAGAGGTGTTAAACTTAATCCCTGAATTAAACAAATTCATCATATAGTATGATTCAAGAAGAGTAAAAATAAATCTAGATCATAAAAGGCGATGTACCTCAAGGTAGGTTTCAAATCTGCCTTTTGTTTTCCTGAACACACTCCTCAGACCTTCAACGGCATCTGATAAACTGCAAAATCCCAAAAAGGGTACAAATATTAAATGATTATTGCATTACAATTTAATTGAGTAACATAAAAGGTAAATAACAAAGATACAGATGATAATTTATGAGAATCATATAGAAAAACGAAAAAAAAAACATTAAGAATTGACGATGATATACAAATCTTTTAAAATTAATTAATATTAACAAAGATAAACGGTAACCCTTACCTTTCCTTGTCAAAAATCAGGCCAGCCTCGAGGACGAATTGAGATTGACTTCTTAGGTTCTTAGCACCAAGCCTGCAATGGAAATAAATCATTAAATCTTTTGTGCAATGGAAATTTATAATAATTTCTAGTTACTTGCACAATACTTCTTGCTTTGATGCTTCGAGCCGTTTTACACACATTCACGTAATCAATCTCTGGGAGTTTGCTGCAAATACAAGTAAAAAGTAAACAAAAAGTTAGTAAAGTGAATTTAATAACGCGGGAAGCTACCTGTAGCTTTCAATTTCAGTGATTTCGCGCTCCACTTCGGCACAAAACGACTTGATCTTGTCAGCAAGTTCATTAGCACTGCATTTGCTTCTTGGACTATGATATCGACAAAACATACCATCCACATCGCCCTGAAAGATATACAAGACAATCATCTCATGCTACACAACCAAATAAAAATAAATAAATAACATTACATAGATCTGAACTCTGAAGTCATACAAACGCAAGATTATATATACACACGATTTATTACCTCCTCATGCATAGAGTTAACATGCCCCAAAAGCAACTTCTTTGAAATTTCTAGGGACAAGTTATCCATGGAAATTAAAGATATTAAATAATTAAGCCCCAAATTATTTAACCCTTACAAGAGCCTATGGATGTGAAAATTTTATAAAACTAAACACATACATTTAGTCCAGAATTTAAGATTAAATAGAAAAAAAAGACTAACTTGAGCTGGTGTGACACATGTCTCCCACTCTCTTAGATGCTTACATAATCATGTCTAATAATAGTAACGGTTTAACACAAAAGGCCGATTAAAATTAGTCATTTATTGCAAGGTAATCGATTCAAAAATCTTTTTAATTTCAGAACCATGGGACATGTGATTTAGCATAGACATGTGATTCAGTTGTAATTCTACAACGAGGTGATGTCAATCACAAAACGAAGACACTTACAGAAATAAGATACTTTATTCCAATAAATCCCCAGACCCAAATTATGTACACACACTTTGAGGGGGTAAACGAATGTAAAAGTGAAATTAAACTAAAACCCATAAGTAGAATAAAGTCTTGAGAAAAATCAGGAAAAGAACGAAATTCAGCGAGCATAATGAAAGTTATCGTCATGCTAGCTAAAGCTCGTCCTTTTTTCGTGATTCTACTTCGAATTACGTTTTTAGATTTTCGTTCAATTTCCTTTCAAAGCCCATTGAACTTTTTAAAGTGAGAAAATTACTGGGGCTTAGGGGTTTCGTTATAAATGCCACCAGCCACCCTAATGGTAAGTCTTCAACAAAAAAGGCATTTAATGTGAAACTAGCCACTTATTGGATGGAAAATCAATTTAAACTTGTTCAAAGTTACAAAAACATAATGCCCGCGGTTAGCCTAGAGGTCATGAACCGTATAAAAGATTCAAAGTTCAGCAAGATGATAAACAAATCCAAGCGAAATTCCATAACAAGGTGATGCTATACGTATAATAGAAAATCTTGTAGAATCAAGATAGATTTACCCAAAACCCCCACTCCTCTAATTATTAACACTTAGAAGAATCTTTAGACATGAAAAAGAAATTAAACTAAAACCAAATCCTTTTATTCCGATCATCAGAAAAATCAGAAAAAATGAAATTCAGCTAGTCTGTCATATATCCTTTCCATCTATCCTAATAATAATAATATTAATAATAATAACTCTTCATAAAAAGACGCACTTGTAAGATGTAAACTCAATTTAAACTTGTTTAGCATTCTAGAAACATAAGACCTGGACCTGCCCTATAAGTCGTGGACTAACTGCAATTCCAAAATAAAGTGACAGTACTTACAAAATAAAATATCTTACACAATTAGGCTAATCGTGTTACAGTTACAAGAGTTCTATAGAAGTGATAATGAAATTAAACTAAAATCCAAAACCCTAATCATATCACGAGAAATATCAACTTCACGTGCCAAAAATAATAACTCGTGCAATATATGGCGTTACGTATGACTTTTCCATTCCTAATTATAGCAACTACTTACAAAACAACGCCTTTTGGGGCTAAACCTTATCCGATATAATATCAATTTGAACATGCTAACAATTTCCGAAACATCAAGCTTCGGTTCAGTACATGATTGAACAAACACCACGAAATCCACAAGGTAGCATGACGTGTGCCCTTTCCACCATTAATAATAATGATAATAACAACTCTTAAATGAAAAGTTACCATTCTAAGGTCAATCTTGTCATTTCTTTCGGTGACAAATCAATTTAAATCTGAAACCTCTTAAATCCCATAAACATAAGACTTGTGGTAAACACTTAACATAGAGGTTGTAAAGAACCTAAGCCCGATAGGGTGTGGAGTCTTTATCCTGCTTTCCAAATTCCAAGTCACGGTTTAATACAATGACACTCAAATGGTTTAAACTACGGAGTCCTGCCTATCTACGCGCCTTTGAAATAAAGAACACACGATTCATGTAATCAGATAACATCATACCATGTAAATACATAGCAATCCTCTTTATCGGTATCTACATTCAATGGAAACTACATCTTCTCATGTATCCCTTAATAATAATAACATTTTCCAGTTCAGTAATTCAATATCATCAATCTCTCAAAATTATTATTTTTATCTTGCCTTAACAACCAACAACTAACTTTTGCAGCCTTTTAACCTTTAGCATTAAAAAGGTTATTTGACATAATCACATCAAGTTCTAGCAACAATATTTAAGCTTCATTTACCTGTAAAAAGCCCAATATTATATTATTATTATTATTATTATTATTATTCCAGTTGACAGTTTATCCTAATTGTCAATCATATTGTTGTTGATGAGGTTCTTCAATATAATTAACACTAACAAAGATCATCTCTGATTAATAGCTTATGTCCAAATGTTAATAACAGCAGTCCACAAGACCTAATTAATAACTACTTCTATAAACATAATACACACACATATATATATACACACACACATATATAAAGAACAGGACAAAATCAAATATTACCGGAACCTCTATGGAGATGTGTTCGCCGGAGACATATCCAGCGGCTTTGTGAGGAGGGCATTATTGTAATTTGAATCGTTATTTTCCAAGCTTCCATATGTGTGCTCTGCTCCCAATGGTGAGGAGGTGGATTAATTGAAGACGTGGGTACTTGAATATTGCATATACCCGGATTTCACTCGACCCGAAAGGCTAAATCGGTCAGGAGAAAATAAAATTATGCATTGATAGTTAAGTGAAGGCTTATGTTATAACAGGAATTATAGTTTTTGTAGGAAGAATTTCTCTCACCACATGCAAGTCACATGCTAAATTTCTCTATCATTTTAAAACTTTCATAACTTTTTTTTACGATGTTTTTATTGAAAAACAAATTCACCATAATAACGAGCGTCTTTTTATCTTTTATATGAGTATCATATTGTAATATAAAAATAAAAAAAAAATTAGTGGGTGTTTTACAAATTGTATTTTATCGAATTATGTTTTACAAAATTGTGTTATACGATAGTTTTTTTCATTGTGTTTTTTCCATTGTGTTATTTACATTGTGTCATACAATTGTGTTTTCTATTGTGTTTTTATCATTGTGTTTTTTTTCCATAGTGTATTTTTTCATTGTGTTTTTTCGGACTTTTCCGGCGAGGTGGTGGCGGTGGGTGACGGTTGTGGTGGCGGTGGGCAGTGGAGTGGTGGTGGTTGTAAGAGATGAGTAAAGATGTAATTGGGTTTTATGTAAGTGGGTTTTTGAAATTAATTTAAATGGGTTTTGAGATTAAAGTAGGTGGGTTTTGATATTAATGTATTAGACTAAAATACCCTCCTTCCTAGCCTTCTTAGAAAAATCAAACTTCTTATTTGAACCTAACCCGTTAACTGAATACCTAATTAAAAGAATTTTTTACACTATCCGTCACTTAATGGATAAGATATAAACTCTACATTATCTTGGAGTTGATTAGCCGTCTATTCCTACTTGAAAAATCGTTTATCAAAAACTAAGATATAGAAAAACCAATCGATATAAAAATAGGTGAAACGAAAATAACATTAGATTATGATAAAATGACGACTTCTCTCAAGCTACGCGGGTGAAAATGTGATATTCAAGTATTGGTTGTACGTCAGATGCAATTAATTTGAGAGAAAAGATTGAAACGTGACCGTACATTTGTGTGATTCATGACTATATCTTTTCTAAAGCATGACGACTTCAAATATATGGTTATTCCCGTGTTGGAGCTTGGCAACTGGGAGAAATCGTCTCTCGCTGTGCCGAAGCTAATGGCATATTGGTTTGTAGCTGGTGCTCGACTCAAGTTCTCAACCTAATATCATATCATTAGTCAACAATCCTGAATCTTGGTGTGACGGGTTTTGCTTCAGCAGAACCAAAACAAGACATAGAAACAATTAAAATTTAGGTTGTCAGGTCTAATGCGTTTAACAAATAAGTCGCATTCGAGTTGACACATTTAACTCATTTAATGAAAAACACACACACTTATTTATATTATATATGTCAATACATCGGGGTTACAAATTACACGCAAGAACATTTTCTTCAATGTGTCTTAATTTCAAAGTTGACCACGGTTACAATAAAGCAAATCAAGCATAATTTATGACACTTATTCAAGGAAATACATAGAAAAAAACACAAGATAAGTTATCACAGCAAGCTTTAGGATCATTTAAATACATATTTAACAGCACCAGGAAGATGCGTAAGCTCGAAATAAATGTCCCAATTTATTATCTTGGGATCAAAATAGAACATATCGGCTTCATCATTGTTTTCTCTTACTAGTTGACGAAGTTTTTCAGTATCCAAATCATCATAACTGTTAAAAGAAAGAGAGATAAACTAATATTAAAATCAAATCAATCTGAAAGTTAATTAAATTGTCATATACGAGTGAACTTACAAGGATTTTGGGAACAAATAGGGTTTGTATAACTCCACCATCCGTAACACATAATTAGTCTTTCTTCTAAGATTTGAATGCTTTCCATTAAAAGCATGACATAAAGCTGAATTCACAACGTTCAAACCCTGAAAACACATATTTGGATATTAATTTTAAACATTCACGAATGAGAATATCAATATTATATGTATAATACTCTGCTATATAAAGCGTTACAAATTTTGTAACAAAATACTTTGGTCACTAATTTTCCATTAGAAATTCGGTCACAAATGGATTTGTTGCCCATTTTGCAACAAAAATTTCGTCGCAAGTCATGGAATGAAAGTCTTAGCAAGCATTTCTTACGTAGAATCCTACAAGAAATCATCAGAGAGTATTCCATCGCAAATATGATATACGATACGTTTTTTATCACTAAAGTTGCAAATATGATTTCATTGTGAAAAAACAAAACGTCAAACTAGTGATAGTGCGACTTGATTTGATATGATAAAAGTGTCACAACACGGGTCTTTGCCACAATATATCTCTTGTTAATACTCAATTTTGTAAGTGTATGAGAAGTCTTATTAACCTGTAATGGAAGGAGATAACGAAGAGAAAAGTATCTATGAAAGCTAGCCATGGAGTTCAACACCTTAATCTCACTAACTATAACTGGTTTGCCTTTTTTATTAATCCATGGATTCCTTGTAAAATACTTATTCGCACTTTGTTGAATTGATTTGTACTTCCATGGGTTCGATACTGAAGACCCAATATGATATACTATTTCACACGATGGTTGATTTGCGTGTGCTGCCATTGTCGCGATCATAGCATTCACTACTATGTCCGCAGGTATCTGCTCATTCATTGCTTATAAATTCATAGTTAGCGATTTTGGTCATAAAACAAACTAGTTAATTAGTTAACATCATGAATAAACTAAACCCACCGTGTCTATTATAGATTCTGAATCACCGAGGAAACATGATAGGTAGCCCTTGCCACAACCAGCTGCCAAGCTATCGATTGTCCTGAATTTTTTAAACACATACTATGGTATTATTCTATATGATTTCTTATAAGAAAATTTTGTTAGTTATTAAAATTTGGTGTATTGGTTTTTATTAATCCCAAATATCATCTTTTGGTTGCTGCCGGTCCCAACTAACAAATTGGCTGTTGATGGTATCAACTTTTAACCTATTTGTACTCAACGTTCCGCGACTAATAGAATCCTAACGTTGTTACTTGCACATCGCCGAAAAAAATGTTTGGTCGAAAAATTCACATTTTTTCGGGAAAACTCAACATTTTCGTCCCAAACATCTTTGTAACCATAGATCGGACCTTCATGAACATTTTTCTAGTAAAAACCAAAGCCTGAACCCTAAAACTACTGTCTCGATTGGTGGTGCTCAAATGGTGATGGTTGGTTGGTCGTGAGTCAGTTGGTGGTGGTGATATTGTTTAGGTTGAGTTTACCGACAAAAATGTGACTTTTCCGGCCAAAATCATTTTTTCGGCGACCTACAAGTAATGGCGTTTGAATTCGATTTGTTGCGGCTCGTTGGGAACAACTACGTTAAAAGTTAGGACCGTCAACAGTTAATTCCTTAGTTGGAAACGGCAACGACCAAAAGATAATAGTTGGGATAAATAAAAACAATACACCTTAAAATTTTCAATCATTAGAATGATGTGATGAATTAAATACCTTATGCCTTCTATCCAACCGGGGAAGGGTTCTTTGTATGTGGCCGTTATAATAGTTGGTCGAAGAATGACTAACGGAATATTTCCTTTCATGTGTCCCAGAATCATTTCTGCTGATGCCTTGGTAAAAACATAGGTATTTGGCCACCCGAATTTATGTGCCCTGTATATAATAAACGCAATGCGTAACTTAAGACACTTATAATAATTGTTTTAAATAAATGTAATCAAGGATATTAATTATTTAATTGAACTTTTTTTTAATAGCTAATGATATAGTACGTACACTATGAGGATTGAAAATGTAACCAAAGCATGATTGTGGGTTGTGTTTCGACTTGATAGGTTGAAGGTCAGCAGTCAACACAATAAGAATAAGAGCATCATGTTAAAACACACAAACCTGTACACGACTCTTGTAACCATGGATGATGGAGTGATACGGTCACAACTCACAGCCGTCTAATTAGTTTACCCTAGTTTCTTTTTCATATGGCTACTCAAGATTACAAATTAACAAAACATACAAACAACTAAAGAAAATTTGTTTGTATAGTATACAATACCTTATAAATACGTTTATAAAAATAAAATGGTCAACTGTAACGTCCCCGACCAATTTAGCTAAGTGTGTCCATGAATTTATACTAAATCTGACTCAAAACTCATTTAAACTAAGTCTTAAACCCGCAAAATCTATGTTAGGTTCATCCTGTATCAAAAGTTCATATCATAGTCAATAGGATAAATGAGAAAAGAAGAAAATATTTGAAGGTAAAAGCAAAAACATTTTTTACCTTTCAATACCCAAATCTTTCATGGCCAATGTAATTAGTTCATCTGTAGATGCTTTATCAGAGCTAAGTTCTTTCAATTTCTTTTCAATAATTTTCTGTTCTGTGTTGATGTCTAACCCGTGTGCACCGTTTAGTGCTTTTCCCAAACGATATGGAGTTTCCAATATGAGCCCAGGAGTTTCACCCGAGACAAAAGCTGAATTAGAGATGATTCTAAAATTTATTACGGTTGCAAATAGTAATAAAATTTGTATTGTTAGTATCCATAATCTAGTGTTGATCAAAGGGATTCAACAATACATATTTTCTACAGACCAGCAAAATAGCAATGAAGGATTTTAGCTTAAAAATGATAAAAAGTTTTATTCGTTTAGAGTTACCTGGCCTTTTTTTCCTTATATTATGCAAATTTTAAATTTGACATTATCTATAATCTTTATGTAAATTTTATCATGTTACTTAGACCAAGTGTTATGGACTTATGGTCTTAGAAAAGGGCGTCGCTATGCCTAAATGGATCTCCTCAGCACACAAGTCATAACATATCCACTGCGTGGCATTATGGTCCATTTAGTAAGCACTAGTACTAATATAGTAATATCAAGTGTATGTATATACTAACCTGTAGATATGTGGAGAAGCAACTTAATTTTAACACATTTGCTAGCAAAATTTAAAACATGTTTAGCTCCAAATGTATTCAAAGCTAATGCCGTGTCATATCTGTAAAAAATTTAATAAGAAAAATCAAAATCAATCTTCATAATTGTTTCTCATAAGTCATAACTATAGGTTTTTAAAGGGTGACAACACCAAATGTCTCAAAATAGACAATTTTTTCATATAAAATAACTCATAGTAATATATGATTTTAAACCGAAATCCATAGAATTTAATATTTAAGTTAGAAAATATTTGTACCTTTCATCAAAATTGGTGGTGGCAGCTACATTGACAACAACATCAATATCTTCCCACATCTCTTTAATCAAACTAGAGTCTTTTATTCCCAAATTTTCATAGGTGATGTCTCCGGCAACCGGAGTTACCTTTTCTGACAAGAAAGACTGCAGTTGTGTACCATACTTCTCTTTCAAGATATTGAACAAGTCCTTTGCTACCGCCTGTAAATGATTTTAATTATTACTTGTTTTTTTATTAGGGTTTATGTACACATATATTATTGTTCGATTTGAAAATTATTTAACTTTTCTTTTAAGTATTTATGTAATTATGTTTATTGATCTACCGTTTTATTCGGTATACTTGACGTGTCTACATGTAAGTTGGAGTTAGTTAAGCTATCAATATCAATTTCCTGAAATGGCGAGAGATCTTCTTTTTGTAACTAGTCTTGGATTTTGTTACAGTTCTAGACAATTCAAAAACTGGCCGGATTGAAATATAGAAATGATTCCGTGATCCTAACATCAAGTGATCGACATAATAACAAATTAAACAATATGATCGTATTGTATCAAATGTGCAACATTATTCTTAGTTGTAAGAAACATCCGCAACACAAACCCGAAGTATAAATAGTTAATTACATCCTTCCGTATTGAAATAACAAAATACAAACGATTGATATATACCTCCTTATTGAAACATTGCAAAGCGGTTTCGGCATCAAGAGCCCTCACAGGAAGATATAACCTTTTCACATTCGGTTGAACTCTAAGTATCTTCTCCACAAATACTACACATTATACGTACACAAATAATATGATGTTTGTGAATAACATTAACATACACACACACAAATAGAGAGAATGGATACTTTTAGCAAGAAAACCAGTGGCACCGGTGATTAAAATGGTCTTGCTATCAAGAAAACCAAGAATGCTATCCAACTCCATTCGTCGCAAGTATGGCAAGAACTGAAGAACACAAACCCTTTAGAGAGAGAGATTGGTGAAGAACATAAGAAGGAGGTTATATATAAAGATGGAAATTAACTAGCTAGGTTAAGGTGAGAAGGGAGTTGGAGGTAGTTGGCAGGTGATCATGTGGGTAACGAAAGAGCACACCCGATCAATGATTGGCCACAAGTAATAAGTGACTAACAATGGATGATACCCTTTTATTACGGTCATGCTTTACTTTTCCTTGTGCAACATTAATTATTACCCTTCCCCTAGTCATGTCAAACAAAATATATACTTCTTAAAATTTAGAGTTAATTGTAGTTATGGTCCATATGGTGAAATTCAAATCATAGCTTTCAACCATGTGGTGACATTTTCGCAGATAAGGCCCTTCTGGTGGTCCTTTTTTTTGCAATTTGGGTTTTCCGTCCAGTCAAATGTTTGGTTGACCATTAAATCCAGGGGTAAAGTCGTCTTTTCATGCCTAATAATAAAAATAATTAGAATAATAAGACTTAATTGCAGTTTTGAATCATGTGACCCAAATATATAGTTCACATCTTCTTCAATCTTCAATTTGCTAAAATTTTTTCTCTCTCTAGAACTCTCTCCCTTCTCTTTAGCCGCCCCCTTCTTTATGTTCATGATTTCTTCAATTGGTGGATCTAATCCACCAAATCCTCCACCCAAGCTGCCTATACCTCCTGAACGTGGCCCAAATATGCCTAATTCCCACTCTAATTTGAGAGACATCGGGTCTCCATCTCAAAAGGACGGGTGCCACTACCACCCAACTTGAGATTGGGTCCAATTTATGTACCGCATATGTTTCTACCACCTCTGATGGTCCGATTAAGGTCTCAATTGATAACCAATTGGTAGCTTTGTGTAACATCCGTCTTTTGAGAATATTAAATAAAAGGAAAGTTTTATTATTCAATGCGTGTCGTTATTTAACTTGCTAAGTAATTAAGGGCTTGAGTGGTAGGCTTAGAAATAAAAGATGGACTAAGGGATAGTAATGGGTCTTAAGGTCCATGGGCTTGGGGTATATAAACACCCTTAACCCTCCCTAAAACTCTAAACCCACATTTTTCCACCTTGCCTCCACACACTCAAAACACACACAAACACCCCTTTCCATATTTCGGCCAGATCCGAATCCAACCAAAGCAAGTTTGTGTTAGATCTTCACCTAAACAACAAGAAACAAAGAACTAATCCCGTATCTAATCAGATCCAACGCAAAACCGGATAAAAAAGGTACGTTTTAGTTAAAAAGGTTAACTGTTTGAGGTCGGTTTGCCATGAAAGTCGTTAGGATAGTAGATCGAGCTGTGAAATACAAGAAAAACATAAACTTGCCGAGCCGTGAGTTAACGGGGAGCGGTTTGGGGTGAATGAGCAACCTCCGGGCCATGTAAAAGCAAGAAGACCAAGTTGTTACGACCCAAAACTCACCAAAACAATAAAACGGGGCATAAGGATGGTTAAGGGGCAAAATGGGTAAAAGAATGGTTAAATGAAGAAAAACCCCAAATCTGATCGCATAAAGAAGAATCGCATCGCATAGTCATGCAATGCGATTAGTTGGAAAAATGCGATGCAAATCTTTGACCCACGCAATGCGATTGGTTGCATCCATGCGATGCGATTGGTTGACCTATGCGATGCGACTGGTTGCATCCATGCGATGCGATTCGTTGAGCCATGCAATGCGATTCATTGAGCCATGCGATGTGACTGGTTGCATCCATTCGATGCGATTCCTTTAGCCATGCGATGCGATTGGTTTTACATGCGATCTGAATTGTTGTAAAACTTAACTCGACCCCTTGGACCCTGCTAGGAGGGGCACAACCCTCGAACCCCCGTTCGTTAGGGACTTCACTATCCTAGAAGTATGATTTGTTTAGAAGTAGTAAATTGATACTTAAATTATTACATAGTTAGCCGTGCACAGCTAAGGAAGGGTGTCACAATTAACTCAGAAAGAAACCGACTTCAGGTGAGTTTCTAGCCCCATTTCTCTGTTACGTTTTTGGGGCTATGTGTATACTTCTATGTGATTAGTTAATACACTTACCTTAATTGGTAAGTGTATGCTATAAGAATACTTATAAATGATACTTGATGGGTATAGAAAGAGTTAAGGGTATGTGCAATGATGTAAACGGGAATATATATATACACACACACACACACACACACATATGTAAGGTTGTATGGCAAAGAATGTATGGTATGTATAGTTGTATGGCAAGGAATGTATGGTTTGTATGGTTAAAGGGTTGTAGACCCTAATAATATATGAGAAAAGTAAAAGGTTGCAGACCCTAATAATATCTGCGAGAATAAAGTGTTGCAGACCCTAATAATATCTACGAGAATAAAGGGTTGCAAGCCCTAATAATATATGCGAAGATTAAAGGGTTGCAGACTCTAATAATATATGTGAAGGTAATAGGGTGAAAGGCTCTTTAAAATATAGAACGATTATGTATGTATCATTTAATGAAAGTAAGTTAAAGTATGAAAGTACGAATGTATGAAAGTATAAAAGTAAAAATGTATATAAGTATGTTTGAATAAACGGTAAGCAGGTTAAGTATGTAATATATATCTTCGGATATATGTATGTAAGAATGTGAATGTAATGTATGTTACCTGATTAACTAGAACTCACTTAGCGTAACTGACTTTTAGTATGCACGCAGTAAATAGGTTAAAGGAGCTAGCTTAAGGATGACACATGGTAGGGACTGGGAGGATGGCATCTTGAGAAGAAGTATTTTGAAATTTTATGTTATGTTTAAGACAAGTTAACTTCTGTTAATACAAGATTTGATTATTTGTAATATATTGGTTAATGTTTTATGATTTCGTGAAAAGTTTTAATTCACTCTGATATTTAGAATTGTGTTTATCAGTAAACCCAACACCCAATGTAGGGCATCGGGATCGAGGCTTTACACTTTGGAGGTTAATTGCACCCATGTCAGCCTGAATGTGGCGTCAATTGAAGCAGAAATTGACTCCCCTAGTTTGCAAACTAAGAGCGGCGTGAAAGCTTCCCAACCTACAACCGCCACTAGCAGTAGAACAAGATCAGGAATCAAATTAGGTGGCCATCGTGGTCCTGCGAAAACAAAGAAATCAGTCAGGTATAACCCACTGCTTGATAACCTTCCTGTCAACGAATTTGTGCTACAAAACTAGGCCTGTTGGTGCAAAACCATCCCGTCAACTAATATACATTTTTATGTTATTTGGTTATTGTGATGAATATGCGGTGTGTGTATTTCAATAAACATTACCAATTTTTATCAACAATCATTTTAGTCCAGTTCGTTGCGTTTGTTGTACTTGGTATGCTAGACCCGCGTTCGAAACCCATGGTGCACGGTTTTGTTATTATTTTTACTTGGAGGGAAATCTTTTAACAGACCAAGGGTCCAAATTGCATGTATTTAAAACCACAACGTTGCAAATTGCAAGGGTATAATGGTCTTTTACAGAAAAACAAATTTTGGGTTCACGGCGGGATCCCGATTGCAAAAAATGACCACCATAGGGGCTTATCTGCAAAAAAGCCACCACCATACTAGTTTTAAGTTTCACCACAGAGACCATAATTGCAATTAACTCTAAAATTTATTTCTCATTTTATAGAAAATTCCAATGCCCCTTCCACCATACTATTTTTTTTAACTGTAACTTGTATTCTTACAAGAGCCAACTAACAATAGTAGCCCTAAGCCGCCATCCCCATAACCTGCGTAGCGAGAAGACTAGCCGCCAAGCCAAAGTACATACACAAAGCAAATTCACACCAATTCAACAATTATAAATACTTGAAATTCGATCTATTTAAACCACAAAAAACTCAAAAACTTTATATCACCGATTATGTTTTCAATCGTGACATCTTTACCTTCAAAAATCTTCTCATTCCTAGTTTTCAAACACGCCAACAAACTAAAATAACGATCCATGGAAAGCTTCATTCTCGCCACCTCCCACCTACCCACCATAACAATCTTTTAATGTATACGTGTTGGTGTGTATGGGTGAGAGAGATGATATATGGTGAATAATAGCTTTTTATAATTGGAAGAAGTGTGAGTTTTTGTTAAATTTTAGAGAGGCGGTGTCACACGCTAACCTACGGCGGAATGTCGGGGCGTGAACTGTTGGTTCGCAGCTTATAAGACACTATCATGTAATTTATGTCAATATCTTATTTATTTATTTAAGATTTCAAATCAAGTACACAATGTTTCAAAAATTACAAAATAATCCGAAAAGGAAACCATTAAACTCAAAACAAATAATCCAACTTAAATAATCGATAACACTTTGTCTTTTCATTAAATGGCCTATGGTCTTTTCTAAATGATCTTCACCTTCGCTTCAATTCATATGATAACCTGAAATATGCGAACAAAATATATATGGTTTTCAACACGAGGTTGAGTAAGTAATAACGAGTTTTTGACATTAATTATAATATATGAGAAAAACTGCAAATCAATATTGTGAATATCAACAATGAAATAATGAGTAAATAATTTGTTTCGTTTGACCATTGCCTAGCAAATTGGGTTTGGCTACTAAGACAGAATAAATACAAGTAAGGGTGTCGGTTGACCATTGCCTAGCGAATCGAGCTTTGGCTAATAAGATGGTATCAATGAGTATGCTATAATAAATGATCGACCTCTCCGAATGCTAGAATTAAACAAATAAGCAAGTAAATATCAATTAAGCATTTAATTGATCAACAACACAATAATCATGATTTGCTAGTATAGATAATATGTAGTATTAAAATATAAATAAGTACATATAAGTTCCTAAAAAGATTTTAAAAAGCAGTAAAACTAGGGAGTGATTACTCACCTTAATGATTGGTGAGCTAAAAAATAAATTAAGAATAATAAATGAGTCCCGGGCCTTTAACGTGTTGACTGATCCAACGCGAACTGACCTGGAAATTTGAGATAGTACATTAGGGTTAAAAATGAGAACATAGCCGTTGGAATCAGATCAAACGGATGTATAAAACTCAAGATATGAAATATTTAATGTTTAAGCAAGCTGATACTGTTCAGAATCCGAACTTCGAATTGGGATTCGGATTCTGATCAATCAAAATTTCAAAAAAAACCAAAAGTCTTTTGACTCGATAGCTAATTTTGAGCAAAATATAGAGAAATCGAACAGTCAAATATTTTGACTATTATGCCTTGAAACGGGTCGGGATCAAATTGACCATCGAGACTCCCTTAATCCTAGAAATTAGGTATTTGTTAAATGAATAAAAACCTACAAAAACACAGCAGACAAGTTACCTAAACAATGAGTAGAACCAAGAGAAATTCATGGTCAAATGAGTCTTGAACACCAAGGTCAAACTAAGCTTGAAACTTGAATAATTTTGAAGAAATTGATAAAGGAAGAGAGGAAATTCGTGGAATATGGGGAGGACGGATGGAAGGCAGTAGTTTTTAAGGTTTAGAGATATATTATGATTAAGTATAATACTCCAGAATTGTTTATTTGGTAATACTTCGTTTAAGGAAACTGAATAAGCTTATTATGCAAAATCGGGTCAATTAACTTAAAGATTTCGTTTGCACAACAAGAAAATGAATGTGGACATGTTATACTATCAGATGACATGACTTGGGGCTTAATTTTCGTGATTAGGGTCAGTTTAAGAAAGATTTGACATTAAATGAAAACCTAACGATCTGTTGGTCTGCTGTTTGGTCGCGCTATGTAACACCCTGGCTAAAGCGGAAATGTCTGAGTGTGACGTACAGATTGCTCAAACACACGTGACACTATTAGGTGACCATAATAACATTATTTCATTTAAATCATCATGTAACACAAGTTTATCAAATAATACAAGTTGAAACAATAAATAAATAAATGATAAGTTGTTCTTTGAATATCTTATAGGCATGCTATATGTCTTCTAACTTTCATCCTCGTATCTTTACACCTGTAACATATGTATAAAATAAAGTCAGCTATGAACATAGCTGGTGAGTTCCCACAGTTTTATATACATATATAAAAATCATACAATTCATGGACAAGTGATAAACGAGTAAGTAAAGTCCTTTCCTGTTGGTATCAACCAACGTACTTGGGTATTCGCGCAAGTAAGGTCCTTTCCAGTTAGTAACAACCAACATACTTGGATAATGAGGCCCTTTTCCACTCGGTACAAATGGACCGGAGTGCAAAGGGGAGCGTATGATCATACTTAATGAGGCAACCACCACGTGCAAGTAAAGTTCGAGCAAGTAATTCAAATAACACACAAGTCCATATACGAATTGTAGTTTGTAATCGAAATAATAATACTTGAATTTTATAATGGATATATATGCTACCCCAAAATATGAAAACGTTTTAAAAAGGGGTTGTGACAAACTCACCTTAGGTATTGAAGCAAAAAGGAGAACTCGAAAGCGTTGAAAAATGGCTAACAACCGAACGCGTCACGAAAGCTGAAACAAGCGATCCGCACTAACTAAATTGAGTAAAACAAGACTTAATCGATAATCGTGCGGGATTGTTTATTGTATAACTTGCAAGGAATACTTTATATTATTTTTAGATTATTATATTGTTATTTATGTAGCCCTGCTTGTGGTGCGCACATATGATGTATATATGTGTGAACCCTCGGGTGGGCAAAAGTGAAATTGCACTAATTTTGACGTTATTTTACTAATCTCGTGAAAATAACGTTAAAAGTGACGGACGGTTAATCAGGCATCATGTAGTGGCGTTGATAGCCGAAAGACAAGGGTACATGCACCGATCAGCCGGTGTCCCGATGATTGAGTGCTATGTGCCTTATGTCCAACGCTTGATGCAAAACTACTATCGAGCCGGGGGTCTCACCGAAAGCAGCCTCTCTATCCTTATAGGGTAGAGGTAAGGCTGTCTACATCTTACCCTCCTCAGACCCTACCATAGCTTTGCTATTGGTGGGATATACTGAGTACGATGATGATGATGATGATATTGTTATTTATGCTTTAACGGCAACTCATTTATTAATATGATTTAAGTATTCTAACGGCGGGAATATGAAGTTTAAACGTTCGAAATACTTGAACTATTGTTTATAAGCCATAAATATAATTATTGCATTTACGAAACGATTTTTAGAAAATTAAAGTTTACGTTAAGATTAGTAAACGATTTTTAATAACTGCGTACGAAAATGGAAAACTTGGTTTTTAAGTTTAAAATGGTGAGATATATTTTATAGTTAATTTACATAATTTTTATTTAATTAAAAAATATTTTTATAAATTTATTTTGATTTTTTAATTGATTTAAAAGGTTAATTAATATAAATAAACTGATATTAAATAATACAAAAAAAATTAGTGTATGACCCGGGTTTCGAACCCGAGTCTTGGTGATACAAGGTCAGTGTGTTATCCAGCTGTTCTGGGGAAGACATCCGTTTTGATCATAGTTTTAATAGGTTTTAATAATAATAATAATAATAATAAACCGACTTTTAAATAGAAGATGCGCTTGACCCGGGCTTAGAACCCGGGTCTGTTGGATACATGTTACGAAGTTAAGCTGTTGAGCTATAGATCAATTCAGTTTAGGTTTAAGAAAAGTTATATAAATATAATTATCAGAATCATCTTCTTCATCTCAATAACCCTAATTTTCAATTGACGAATCTGTTTATTGTTAGATAAACTTACTTTGGGGGGTTTTGATTCTTGAAGCAACGACGTTCATTTGCATATTATAATTACCTTATAACGAGATGATTTGACGGAGAACAGGGGCTTGCTGGAGTCGATGTCCTTGGGCTTGATTACGGCCAAGTTAGAGGAGATTAGAGAGAAAGAAAGGTGTGAGCGAGTTTAGATTGAGGAGAGGGTGGTATTTATACTAACAATTTGGATCGTATACGCGTTAATTTGGTTAATTGATTTTCAAAAATTCCGGCGTCCATTACGGGATTGATTAGGTCGTTATGACGCAATTAAATGGTTTGTTAAGATATAATATCGATGATTACCGAATTTTATATAATTTATTTGGATTAAACACACGTTTTAAGGTGGTGGTGGCCACATTCGGTGCCGGATTCCGGAGGCCCATCGGGAAAACGGGGTAGGGACGGGTGGGTAGGGTTTAATATTAATATAATTTAAATAGAATTTACAGTTTGCACCCCTAGAGTTTAATAACCCTTTAAGTTTAAGATTAATATTTAACATTTCATTTTTTAACCCTGAACTATATAATTTAAGTTAAATAACTTCGATTTTGGAATATTTAAGTGTCTAATCCCGCCAAGCACAATTAACGATAAAGCCCGAGATTTTGTAAATGAATCAATACTATTCGAACGCACATTGAACATCAAACGTCGGAATATAAACGACGAACAAACATACTTTGAATGATAAACCGAGTCAGAAAACATTGACGAACGTCAAACGAAATCTCGTGAATATAAAATATATAACTATATATATATATATATGTATGTACTTGAAAACAGAAATCCAAAAATTCAAAACGGGTCAGGTTTTCGGGTTTGAAAAGTAACGAATGTTACACGCTACGTGACCAACTATGGTGAACCCTGTTGCGCAACGCAACGGGTGATGCTTTAATAGATTTTCCAAAATGTCAAATTTAGTCCCTGTACTTTCATAAATACGTTTTTAGCCATTTTAAGCGATTTTAAGAGTTTCTAAGGGTTGTTTAACGAGTTTGAAAGTTAAGTTCTTTAAGGGGTCAAGTTATTCTATAAAGGCAGACAAAAATGAGAAGGATTTATAGCCACACAAAAAAAAAGTTTTAAAAAATTAAAAAAAAATCATAACTCAAAATATAATAAAAAAACAAAAAAAGTAAAAACACAAAAAATTTTCCACCGTCTTCCTTGTTCTTAAAACACACACACAATGTTGAGGGAAAAAGATCATTGTGTTTTGTTTTTATTTTCGTTATTGATTGCGTCTTTTTTCCTTGATATTGTGTATTTTTTTCTTGATATTGTGTTATATTACTCAACAGTGTGTTATATTTTGTTCAGCATTGTGTTATATTTTGCAATTTATTGTGTCTTTTTTAGTTATAATTGTGTATTTTGTCTCTGCATTGTGTCTTTTTGGCGTTTTTTTTGGGATGAGAATGACGAGGGAAACATTTTTGTTTCTTTAAATTTTTTTCGTTTTTATTTATATTTAGAGTTATGATCTGGACGGACATCAACATAAAAGTTTTCAAGTGTAAATCACATTGAATGTCTTTAAGTTAAAGTTTATAGTACATTGTAAAGACATCTAAAGTTTTTCGAGATTTGTCGTTTATACTTCGATAGTTAATGTTTTAAGTGTAATTCATAAAATGTGTCGAAAGAAATACACACACACATTTTTTTGGACCATTTTCCGCACTAAATTATACAATAAATATGTTTGGGTAGAGTTTTGACTACACCACTATTTTGCAAACTCTGAAAAACTTACTGGACGTCACGTGACGCAAAACGTCCCTATGTGCAAAGTTTTAACTACGTATGATGTTATAAGTTTGACATTTTTGGCTCACCAAAATGTTATCTTCTTGTAATCAATGTCTTTTTACTATGAAAAAAGATGAGTCAATGTTTTTTATTGACATAAATCGAAATTAGTAGTTGTCTAAGTAATGAATTAAATAATGTGTATTATTTGTTTTATAAAGAACTTGCTTAATGAATATACTCACCATATCAATGTGACACCTTGTAGGCTAAGTTTTCAAGAGATAGTCGAGCAACGCTTGATGTGTCTTATGGAAGTTAAAAGACTAAAAGCTGCTCAAAAGTCAAAACACGCGGGTAGAATCATCAGACACGTCATAATCCTGTGTTGTAATTTCTGTGTACTCAATTTTGTAATATCAATTTAACTCACCCGTCTATATAATGTGAAAAAGTAAGCAATGCATCATAACTATTTAAAAAATATTACCTCAAAACCTTTAAATATGTACTTACAATGACCGACTCATGCCCGACTTATCCCCATCTAAGTACTTGGTTGAGAAAATAACCTTTAAATGTGTACTAACCTTTCTGCCTAACCTTTCTCGTCCATTGAATTGTGTTTCTGGAGCGATGAGAGACAGACTATTTCTTGAATGTGTGCCTTATTAAAAAACCTTTAAATATGTACTAACTTTCTGCCTAACCTTATTGGATGTAATAGGTGACATGTGCCCCTTATGTCTATTTCTTGAATGTGTGCCTCCTATTGCTGTTGACATAATAATACTTCGTGAGTAGAAATTTTAAGGATAATGACGGGCAGAATCCATAAGAGAATCCTAACAGTGCATCAGGATCACAGACAGACAGGATCCTCAGTAAGTTTCGTTATTTAATTATCATTATCCTTTCAATCTTGATTTGGTCTTGCAGGCAACATTCGACAATTATTAATATATAGCTGAATACTCAGTCAAACATTGAAAATTATGGACGTTGGGGGGACTTACAACTCGTTTATGGCAAGGGTATGCAATATGTAACCATTCCAAGATCCTCACCAGAGCATTTAATGTTCATTATTGCTTGTTATTACTTGTTATAACCATTGTAACTATAAATAGAAGCTGTAATGATTGTAATAGGACACGAACACACATCGGTATACACACTTTTGTACTGATATTAACGATCAAACACTTCCAACACTTGTATTGACCAACTTTTACCTAATAATATTAAGGTAAGAGATAGTTTTCCCCTCTAGGGGTTTAGTATTTTGGAAAGTACAAAGACTAAAAGTGAAAATTTACATTTTGATCATTCGCGCGACGCGAACAGATCAAGTTTAAAATCTTCGCGCTACGCGAAAGACAAAATACATAATCCAAATCTAAACGGAGCCGAGATAAAGCACCATGTATCATCTTCATTGAGGTTAATAACTACTTCTAAAAGCATAAATAAATAAATATTAAAACAGAACAAAATCAAAGATTACCGAAGCCACAATAGTAACCTTTATGAAGATGATACATGGTGCGCTATCCCACCAGCTGTTTGAGAAGGGCATTATTGTAATTTTGAAAGGTCACCATCTGCGTACTCTACTCCCAATGGTGAGGAGGTGGGTTAATTCAAGAAGGGGTACAGTCCGATTTGACCCGACCCGAACGACCGAATTGGAAACAAAAAAAGAAATTATATGTTAATAGTTAACTGAATACCGATAAAAAAATTACTACCTTGCAAGGAAATTTCTAAGGTTCGATATAAAACTCTACATTATCTTAAGGCTCGATATAAACTCTACATTACCTTGATGTTGAGTAGCCGTCTATTCCTACTTGAAAAAATCGTTTATCAAAAACTAAGATATACGAAAAACAAATCAATATAAAAATAGGCGAAACGAAAATATCGGATTCTGATAAAATGACGACTTTCTCAAGCTATGCGGGTGAAAAGGTGGTATTCAAGTGTTTGTTGTACGTAACGTGCATTTAATATGAGAGAAAATGGTTATTCACATGTTGGAGCTTGGCAACCAGGAGAAAGCGTCTCTCACTGTGCCGAAGCTAATGGTGTATTGGTTTGTAGCCAGTGTTCGACTCAAGTTCTCAACCTGATATCATATCTCAACAATCCTGAACCTTGGTGTGACGGGTTTTGCTTCAACAGAACCAAAACAAGACATAGAAACAACTAAATTTTAGGTTGTCACGTCTAATTTGTTTAACAAATAAGGCACATTTGAGTTCGCACATTTAACTCATTTGATGAAAAACACACATTTATATCATATATGCCAATTATCAGGGTTACAAATTACATGCAAGAACATTTTCTTCAATGTGTCTTAATTTCACAGTTGACCACGGTTATAATAAAGCAAATCAAGCATGACACTTATGCAAGGAACTACATAGAAAAAACATGAGATAGGTTATCATAGCGAGCTTTAAGATCATTTAAATACATATTTAACAACACTAGGAAGATATGTAAGCTCAAAATAGATGTCCCAATTTATTATCTTGGGATCAAAATAGAACATATCGGCTCTTTGTTTTCTCTTACTAGTTGACAAAGTTTTTCAGTATTCAAATCATCATAGCTGTTTAAAAAAAGAGAAATTAATACTAAAATCACATCGATCTGGAAGTTAATTAAATTGTGATCATATAAGAATGACTTACAAGGTTTTTGAGAACAAATAGGGCTTGTATAACTCCACCATTCGTAACACATAGCTGGTCTTTCTTCTAAGATTTGAATACGTTCCATTAAAAGCATGACATAAAGCTAAATTCACAATGTTCAAACCTTGAAAAGTGAAAACACATATTTGAATATTAATTTTAAACATTCATGAATGGGAATATGATACGCATAATACATAAATAAAAAAGGTGGTTATACTTATTAGCAAATTATTTTTGCGGTAGGATAGCCCGGTCGCTAGTTTTGTGCGGACAAAAGCAGTCACTACTTTGCTATATAAAGCGCTACGAGTTTTGTAACAAATACTCTGGTCACTAATTTTCTACTAAAAATTTTGTTGCTGAATTTGCATCAAAAATTCTGTTGCAAGTCATACAACAAAATCATGGCAAGCATTTCCAACGTAGAATCCAACAAGAAATCATCACATAGTATTCCGTCGCAAAAATGATATACGATACAAAGTTTTTTTATCACTAAAGTTGCAAATACGATTTCGTTGTGGAAAAAGAAAAACGTCACAATAGTGATAGTACAACGTGATGTGATATGATAAACGCGCCACAACATGGGTCTTTGCCACAATTTCTTGTGAGCAGTCAATTTTGTAAGTGTATGGGAAGTCTTATTAACCCGTAATGGAAGGAGATAACGAAGAGAAAAGTATCTATGAAAGCTAGCCATGGAGTTCAACACTTTAACCTCACCAACTCTAACTGGTTTGCCTTCTTTATTAATCCATGGATTCCTTGTAAAATACTTATACCCACTTTGTTGAATCGACTTGTACTTCCACGGGTTCGATACTGAAGACCCAATATGATATATTATTTCACACGATGGTTGATTTGTGTGTGCTGCCATTGTCGCGATCATAGCATTCACTACCATATCCGCGGGTATCTGCCAGTTCATTGCTTACAAATTCATGGTTAGTGATTCCGGTAATGAAAACAAACTGATTAATTAGTTAAGATCATGAATAAACTAAAGCCACCGCGTCTATTACAGATTCTCGATCACCGAGGAAACATGATAGGTAGCCCTTACCATAACCAACTGCCAAGCTATAGATTGTCCTAAAGTTTTCAAATACATCGTATTATTCTATATGATTTCTTATAATTTGCTAGTTATTAAAATTTTCAATCATTAGAATGATGTGATGAATTAAATACCTTATGCCTTCTATCCAACCAGGGAAGGGTTCTTTTTACGTGGCCGTTACAATACTTGGCCGAAGAATAATTAATGGTATATCTCCTTTCAAGTGTCCCAGAATCATTTCTCCTAATGCCTTGGTAAAAACATAAGTATTTGGCCACCCGAATTTTTGTGCCCTGGGTATAATGAATGCGCAATGTATAACTTAAGACGCTTATAATTGTTATAATTGTAATCAAGGATATTAATTGAACTTCTATATGGTGGAAATTTCCAAATATATGATGATTTAGGGAAAAAAAAGGTTATAAATTTAAGAAGGCATTGAAAATGTAACCAAAGTGATTGTGGGTTGTGTTTACGGCTTGGTAGGTTGAAGGTCAACACCCAACACAATAAGAATAAGAACATCATGTTAAAACACACGAACCTGTGCACCACTCTTGTAACCATGGATGATTGATGGATTGATACAACCTTTTCACATCAGGGTCATTCATAGTTTATGTGAAGGAGATTTGTAAGAAGGATGAAAAAGGCAAGTGTTGTGGAGGTTGAGGTGGAGGTCATCCATCCTTGAAGATCCTTTATCATGGATGATGAAGGATGGTGGTTTATGGGTCCTCCATATTGGTGATGTGGAAATTATGAGGTTGTTTGTGGAAAGAATGAATATGTTATTGTTGTAGGTAGAAGTGTTTGTAAAAAAAATGAATAAAAAGTTGATGCGGCACGCTGACTAGGCTGTTTCTGGAGAAAATTACTCTGAACTGATGCGGACAGTCTCACAACCGTCTAATTACTTACCCTAGTTTCTTTTTCATATTGCTACACAAGATTACAAATTAACAAAATACAAAAACAACTACGGAGATTTTTTTTTTTGAACAGAAAATTTTATAATTTGTGTATAGTATTTAGTACCTTATAAATACGTTTATAAATATAAACTTGTTAACTATAAACCGACCAGCGTAGCTAATTGTGTCCATAGATTTATACTAAATCTGACTCATACTTATTTAAACTAAGCCTTAAACCCACAAAATATGTGTTAGGTTCATCTCGTATCGAAAGTCATATCATAATCGATGCGATAAATGGGAAAAATAAGAAAATATTTGAAGGTAAAAGCAAAACCATTTTTTACCTTTCAATACCCAAATCTTTCATGGCGAATGCAATCATTTCATCTGTAGATGTTTCATCAGAGCTAAGTTCTTTTAATTTTTTTTCAATAATTGTCTGTTCTGTGTTGATGTCTAACCCGTGTGCACCGTTAAGTGATTTTCCCAAATGATATGAAGTTTCCAATATAAGCCCGGGAGTTTCACCAGAGACAAAAGCTGAATTAGAGATAATTTTAAAATTTACCATGGTTGCAAATGTAATAAAAACTAGTTGCTTGAAACCCGCTCGTTGCGGCGGGAAGTCAGTTGGTATCAGTCAAATCCGCGCTACGACAAGGACATGGCATGAACCAAGTCGATATAGGTTCGATTCGTTATGGTATCGGTTTGCAGAATTTTAAAAAATTTGCGGGCATCAAAAATTAACATCCATGCATCTATATACAAATTGACATCAAACCCATCAAAACCAACTACATAAAACATAGTGAATGGAGGCGTACAAAATGTTATGCAAAATATACAACTATCAAATCAACAACTTAGATTAAATTGTATATTTATAAATTTGTATTGTTAATATCCATAATCTAGTGTTGATAATTGATATGAAAGTGATTCAAGAATACCAAGACTTTTATACAGACCAGGAAAATAGCAATGAAAGATTTTAGCTTAAAAATGATAAAAAGTTTTATTCGTTTAGAGTTACCTGGCCTTTTTTTTTTTATTTTTTATATTATGCAAATTTTAAATTTGACAGAACCTAGAATCTTTATGTAAATTTTATCACGTTACTTATACCAAGTATTATGGACTTACGGTCTTAGAAATGGGCGTCACACTACTATGCCTAAGTGTATTCCACCTCAGCACACAAAATCATAGCATATCCCCTGCGTGGCATTATGGTCCATTAAGTAAGCACCGGTACTTAGATCATGTGTAGTAGATGGAGTTTTTATGTAAGTGTTATGCGTTATGTGACGTCACGTCACTATATGGGTTTTATAGTTAAAATAGGTGTAATGAATCCTTTCAAGTCATAACCTTATTATTTTATTATCATTCCTCCTCTTTATCCGCCATGTGGGAAGTCCCCCCCCCACCCTTCCAGAGAAGGGGGTGGGTCCCAGCCCTATGAGCTTCAGGGATGGGGATGGCACCCCACCACAGGTGGTCTAATATCACGTGTATGCAAATACTAACCCGTAGATATGTGGAGAAGCAACATAATTTTAACACATTTGCTAGCAAAAATTAAAACATTTTTAGCTCCCGGTGTATTTAATGCAGTATCTGTACAAAAGTAAATAAGAAAAATCAAAATCATTCTATATAATTGTCTCATAACTATAGGTTTCTAAAATTTGGCAACACCAAATGCCTCACCTCAAAAAAAACAAGTTTTTTTCATATGAAATAACGCAAGAACGTAATATACGATCTTAAACAGAAATCCATAATTTAATATTTAGGCATTGGTTATTCATACACCCTTGACCTACCCACACACCCTTTAACATGGGGTTCCATACGATAATATAGCCCCTATACAATCGTATGTAGGGTGTGTGGATAACCAAAGGGTGTATAAATAACATATTCCAATATTTAAGTTAGAAAATATCTGTACCTTTCATCAAAGTTGGTGGTGGCAGCTGCATTCACAACAACATCAATATCTTCACACATCTCTTTAATCAAAATCGAGTCTTTTATTCCCAAGTTTTCATAGGTGATGTCTCCGGCTACCGGAGTTGTCTTTTCCGACAAGAAAGACTGCAGTTTTGTACCATACTTCTCTTTCAAGATATTGAACAAGTCCTTTGCTACTGCCTGTAAATGATTTTAATTATTATATACTTGTTTTTATTAGGTTTTATGTGACATATATAGTATTATTTCTATTTGAAAATTATTTGACTTTTCTTATTTAGTATTTATGTGATTATGTTAATTGACCTACCGTTTTATTCGGTATACGTGACGTGTCTATATGTAAGTTGAAGTTAGTTAACTACCAATATCAATTTCCTGAAATGGTGAGAGATCTTCTTTTTGTAAATAGTCTGGGATTTTGTTATAGTATACAGACATGCATGCAAGCATGCGTGCGTGCGTGCATACAATTCAAAAGGTGGATTGAAATATAGAAATGATTTCGTGATCCCAAAATCAGGTTATGGACATAATAACGAATTAAACAATATAATCATATTGTATCAAATGTGCAATATTATTCTTAGTCGTAAGAAACATCCGCAACACAAACCCGATGTATAATTACATCCTTACGTATTGAAATAACAAATATATATATACTTGAAAAAGGATCGAACTCTAAGTATCTTCTCCACAAATACTACACACATACACAAATAACAAATATATACCTCCTTATTGAAACGCTGCAAAGCGGATTTGGCATAAGGAGCCTTCACAAGAAGATAACCTTTTCGCATTCGGTTGAACTCTAAGTATCTTCTCCACAAATACTGCACACATACACAAATAACATGGCATTTGTGAAAAATATTAATACATACATACATACATACATACATATATATATATAGAGAGAGAGAGAGAGAGGATACTTTTAGCATGAAAACCAAGAATGCCATCCAACTCCATTCGTCGCAAGTATGGCAAGAACACAACCACTTTAGAGAGAGAGAGAGAGAGAGAGAGAGATTGGTGAAGAAGAACATAGGACGGAGGTGATATATAAAGATGGAAATTAACTAGCTAGGTTAAGGTGAGAAGTGAGTTGGAGATACGTAGACAAGTGATCATGTAGGTAAAGAAAGAGCACACTCAATTAATGTTTGGGCATAATTGTTACGACTAACAATGTGATACCCTTTTATGATAGTCGTGTTTTACTTTTCCTTGTGCAACATTAATTATTACCCTTACTAGTCTTGTCAAACAAATTAAATATATACTTAAAAATTTATTTATCTTTATAAAAAATTCTTCACGCCTCGTCCATCATGCCTCTCTCTTTTTTCTTACTGCAATTTCATTGGTACAAAAGTCAGCTAACAATAGCGGCCCTAAGGGTGTCCCCCACCCCACCAAAAAAAAATGAGGACCGACCAGCCGCCAAGCCAAATAACTTACACAACGCAAATTTACGCCAATTTGACAAGTCTAAATACTTGAATTTCAATCTTTAAATCACAAAAAAGAGAGAATTTATATCACTGATTATCTCTTCTGACATCTTTACTTTTGAAAATCTTCTCGTTTATAGTTTTTCAAATACGCCAACAAACTAAAATAATGATTGTAGAAGTGTGAGTTTTTGTTAAATTTTAGAGGGGTGGAGATAAAGATTGTTGAAGAAATGTAGTGATGTTTTTGTTAAATTTTTTAAAGAGTTAATTGTAAATATGGTCCATGTGGTTTAACCCCAAACGCAAGTTAAACCCCGTTGTGCCACCTTTACATATATGGGCCAGGTGGTGGCACTTTTTCTTTGCAATCGAGACCCCGTCGTTCGGCCGGGTACCCAAAGTCAGTTTTTTATGAAAGGATTGTTACAACCTTGCAATTTGCAACCCTGTTGTTTTAAATACATTCAATTTGGACCATCGTTTTGTTAAACGGTTTCCCAAAATAAACGATTTCCCAGAGCGGTGGTGGGGTGCCAGAGGTCGGTGTTTCAAACAACGATCCAAACACAATCATAACCCCTAACTCTGAATTCAACCCCCAAAATAGAATATAATTTAAACTTTAATAGAAAATTTAAGAAAACAAGAGTATAAGTTAAAAAAAAAATTAAAATTAAAACGACATTAAAATCTGATGGAAAGTGGAAACGGTTACAGATTTGAATTATTTGTTTTAATTTTCGTAATTTCCAATATTCAAAATTTTATTTTTAGAAACTCAACTAATTAAATAAAATATCCTCATATACATATTTGAAACTACAGGACGATCGATAGTTTGGCGGTTGGTGTCACATCCTGACTTAGGGTCTAGACGTGTGACCCAAAATTGATACCTGTTTTATAAATATATCAGAGTTTAAGGTTGTAAAATGAAAGACTTGTTTAAAATACTATTATATTCAAAAGACGGGATTAAAACACCCGTTAATTGTTACAAAAAGTGTTATGACAAAACAATAATTTACAATATTTTATTAACAAAACTTCATCTAAGCCATCAGATCGTCTAATGGCTAGTCACCATCTCCAATCACCTATCTCCATTACCTGTAAAACAGTTATAAAAATACATCAGCAACACATGCTGGTGAATACGCTGACACAAAACATTTAAGTACTTAGTTATCCCCTCGGGTATCTTATGACCCGGCCCATCGTGGCTTAGGAAATAACTAAGTCAAATTTATTATTATAAACATCTAGTTATACTTAAAACCACTCAGCGATACCGCAGCATCGAGAACTTAGCAACTACCAATATACACGAGATAATCCCCTCTTAGACATTACTTAGGTCCGGCCCAACGTGGCGGAGGCATTAGCAAGTGTAGTGCGGTGTGCCCACCGTCTACCAACATATGTAAGGATCCAAACAAAAGTATACAATAGCTTTAGGGCCAGCAATTACTTTTGTTTATACAATTTTAGGGATATATAATCTCATGCAAACATTTAAAGACTTGTTTTATAAAAAGTTGGACGTATTCACATTTCTTCTTGTTCGATTTTTCTCACTTGATTTGTATAGTCTTGTCACTTCAGACCTATAGTACGAGAATAACGTTTTATAAATACTAGATCAACGATTTAGTTTCAGACCTTTAGTCCGTTTGCATAACCTTTACCTTGACATTTATCTCTTTATAAAATATAAGGACCTCTAGTCCTTTCTTTTTGTTAATCATTTATAAATGTCACACCCCGCCAAGGCGGAAACGCGAGCACGTGACGTCATGTATACCATAAGTATATGATTATCACAAACATAGTGGTATTAGGATACCATTAGTTTTCAAAAGAGTTTTACAACCCACGAATTGTTTTTAACAAGATAATTATACATAATAAGAGATTTCTCGTATATGACCCAGATATCAATCGGGTTATACATCTGAAATCCCTCCAAAATAGGTATCCTAATTATACATCGAGGTCCCGGTTCCATGATTTCCTTACAAGCTTGTTAATTCCATGAAAGAAACATACAATTTAAAAGGTCAACACAATGGTTGGTGAGTCCACAAGTTTTAAGACTCGAAGTAAAATCACGCTGTTTATAAAATGTTGAATCAGTTCACAAACACGTATACGATAAATTATTGAAACAAATACGGTAATCCTCCATAGAATGCGCAAATTCTACGAATTAATATACGATCCATGAGCCTATAACCAAACCACGACTTATATCATTTTTGCCCTGTTCAAATCTCACAGATGGAATATACGCACCCTGTTTCAATGCAATATCGGAGGTTAGCGCGACTAACCTAACAGTAGGGGGAAATGTCAACGTCAATAGTACTATCCATATATTCCTGTGGCTAACTCCGTTAGCTAATGGTTATAGTATGCAAGCAAGGGACTTATAGCACTACATAGTTCAACTCATGTTCGCATAAGGATTGATGTTTTGTTTATAATTATCGTATATAAAAGCAGTTGCTTATGTTTCTCCCCCTAGTTAAAAGCAATAAAACAGAAAAAAGGGGACATGAAACTCACCTTGTGAGTTCACTGATCGATTCGCTAGCAATTTTATATTAGCCCGGTCCTGCTGCCTTCACACGTCCTAAACGCGTAAGGTAAGTTAGTTCGTTACCGACTCGCAAGTCGGTTTATGCTAGTCGCTTTCACCCAACTAGCCGTTTCGTTTATTTTTGGGCGACCCGTTGGTTATAAGTTTTTATATTTATTTTGGAGAATAAATGTTTATGTATATGCTTATATAAATATTAAAAATAAATTCTTATTAGTGTCGGTGTAATTTGGATATAACATATTAGTTTGAGACTAGTAATATATATTAAAATTATATATTTATGTCTAGACAATTTTCCTTAATTTACAACCAATATTTTTGTGAAACATAATATATTTATGTTTTCATTCGAAAATTTTAAAACCGACTTTATTTATAGTTTTGATCGTTTAACTCGTAAAAATTATTACTTTTACGCCTAACATTTATATATTTCCCCAAAATATATATTTATGTAAAAATTGTTGTTTCGACTACAAAATGCCATTATTAAAAATAATGCTTATTATTTGTCATTTTCAAACATAAAATTTAATAGTTTTATTCAAAATTACGTATAGTCATTATAAACGCCATTTCAACATAAAAATATGTTTTTGTTACTCAAAATTATAAAAATACGATTATTTTTGTCATAAAATTGTATGTACACTTTTAATTGTGTTTTCATATTATATCTCTTTAAAAATCCATATTCTTATGAATCAAGATTTATATAATTTTTGCCAAAAATTTCCATATTTCCCTTTAAAATTACTAATCTATATATATATTCTCACTAAATCGAGTCTTAGACCGAGATCACACTTTTACTTGTATATCTTTATAAAAAAACACCATTTAAACAATTTTTATACCATTATTTTTCCATGAACATAATATGCATAAAAAAAATATAAGTAGATCTTAAGAATACAACACTAAGTTTGTAGCCATCTTAACCATCTTTGCAATGTATAAACCACATTCATGCATGTTTTTGGCCCCATATCATTTAACCCATTCAAATCTCTATATTTTTTTTTCAAGCGTACCATGTTTATGTTTAAGCTTCTTAAACTTTAACTAAGCATGTTAGTGGGTGGATTATTATTTGGGTGTTAAAACTAGCATAAGCACAACGTATAAAAATAATAATAAAGGCTTAGAGGAATTTGGCTCACTTAGCACTAGGATTAGAGATTAGAAAGAAAATAGAAAAATCTTGAGCTTGTATTTCCACTTCTTAAAGCATCCTAACCCATCTTTAATCTTGAATAAAGCTTGAAATATGAATAATGAAAGGTGGTGGAATTGTATTTGTGTAATGCAATATGATGGAATGTGGTAAGGGTGGCTTGGGGTTGGTCGAAACACAAGAGCAGAAAGAAAGAGTTCCTTGAATGTTGTTTGTGTTTTGTGTTTGTGGATAATATTCCAAGCCTTCTTTTTATATAATAAACTAGGAGCATGGATGTTATTTGTGGATAATATTTCAAACCCTATTTTTATATAGTAAACTAGAAGCATGGTCTAAATAATTCACTATGTATGTATGATTTCTATATCTCAATAAAATCAAGTAAAGTAAATATGGATGATGGGTCTTACGATGGTGAGGTGAGTAGGTGCAAAAGTCAAAGTAAGAATGGGGTAAGATTTTGTTTTGATTGAGGGTATGTTTTTGATAGAAATATTTGACCAAGACTCTTACATCATCTTCATGTAATTGATGTATTATATTTTAAATTATAATAAAGTTGTGTGTTTGCTTTGTTGAGCCCGTAACACACACAAATTTAACAAAGGTGGGAGGGGCAAGTGGACTTATGTTGCTTGGATGATATCTATTTGTTTGTAATTTAATTCCACACAAATGAATGGGTATATAGGTGTTTGCAAGAGTTCGAGATGAGTTATATATTTGGGTTTAGGATTTAAATACTCTAAGTTACAAATCAATAATATTAAATGTTAATTGTATAAACTAATTATTGATAACTTAAATTTAGATGGGTTTGGTTGTTTAGTTAAGTGTTGAAGAAGATGACTTAGCGCATTCTTAATAAATAACATTACGTACACACATATGCGCGTATATATATTCGCTTGTAATAAACCTAAACGTTAAAAGAACCATTTCTTATTTGATGTTCAGATGCTTTATAAAAATGATTATAATATATAGTCGTATCACATAGGATTCAAACCTCCTAGTTTGTTATATATATACGCTCGAGTCGTTTAAAGTTATCACCAACGTCCGTGTTCGTCGGACAAATTCCGAAATTTCGAGTAATTTGAGTAAAAACAAATTACTTATATGTAGTGTAGCGTTCCTATGCGGCCTATGCTAGACTTGTCGTGATTAAACTTAAAAAAATTTAATCATGTGGAAATTAACGTTAAGAAATCATAATTAAACATTGTACGGAAAAAGACCTGTTTAGCGGAGTGTCACAATAAACTACGTTTCTTTCTCATGAAAAAACGTATATTTCAAGTTTCTTCTATTATAAGAAATATAATCTTTATATTAAATAAAGAAATAATATTTTATCTATAATCTTGACTTATAAAATCTATTTTCTTACTTTATTATATGAGCAAGGTACGGGCTATATCCTCGACTAGGGTCTAAACCATTTATAATATAATAATCGGGTTGAACCCCTACCTTGTATAGCTTGATATACGAAATGCCTAAGCTTTTGCTCGGGCAGTTCTCCTACTTGACGGTGGAAAGTCGAGAGAGTAACTATATAGAATTTTAGCACGCACTTCGAGGCCAAAAACATCGAAATATCGACATATCGGGTTTGTGGCAGGAATATCGAGGTTGTGTGTGTGTTTTGGAGGTGTGAGGGACGAATGAGAAATCCCCCATGGCTGCCCAATTTTTAGGCTAAGGCGCGCATCTTCGCGTCGCGCAAAGTTGCCTAGTAGGGTTGCTGAGTCTGCCAAGTAGGCTTGCCACGTGTCACCGCGTGGAGTTACAACTTCGCGTCGCATGAAGCTGCGAGACTCTTGCTTCTTCGCGTCGCGCGAAGATGCAAGCTTTCAAATCTTACATTTTCAGTCCCTTATCTTTTGGTAACTTGCTGTGTCTTGATCCCGTCTCAACATCCAAAAATACTAAGGCGGCTCTCAAGTGGCTCGCGGCGATGCGAGCGTGTGCCATCAAAGCGCCACATTGCACCCATCGCCCTTCACCCGAGCCCGTGCGCGTCGGGTGTTTCGCACCCTCCGCTAGGACTAGGGAGAGTGGTTAGCCACATAAGAACATTATCATGGAAGGTTCCCTCCTTATAAAGTGCTTTATTTTCTTAACCACTTTTCATGTGGGATGGAGTCTCCTTACTTCATTCCCTTAACATAAGCTATTTCCATTCTTTAACTTATTTTTCCCTTTGTTTACACCATGAATATTTTTAATCCCTCATCTTTATTATTTGTCAAAATTGGACCAAATTTTTCGTGATGATACAGTTGGTTATGGCAAAGGCCGGTCAGCATGTTTCCTTTGCGATCCTGAATCAGTTGTTGATGTGGTGGATTCAGTTTATGCATCTTAACTAATTAGTTTGTTTTCATAACTGAAATCGCTAACTATGAATGCGTAAATAATGATTTAATAGATACCGGTGGACATGGTGATGAATGCTATGATTGCGATAATGGTGGCACACGCAAATCAAGCATCATGTGGAATAATATACCATATTGGATCTTCAGTATCGAACCCATTAAAGTACAAATCAATTCAATGAAGTGGGTATAATTATTTTTCAAAGATGCAAACTAGTTAGTTAGTGAGGTCAGGGTGTTGAACTCGATGGCTACCTTTCAAAGATACTTTTCTCTTCGCTATTTGCTTCCATTACATGTTAATCCAAATTCTCGTACGCTGGCTATTTGCGACGACGAGTATTGTTTTGCTACGATCTTGGTCAGTCACAAAGCATGTTGTTTTAAATAGTTATTGCAATGAAATCATCTTTATGACTGCCTTTTCTTTGCATAAAGGAAAGATGAGTTTGATGCCCTAAACCGTGACATAAATTTTGTCGCAAATGGCGGCAAAGTGTACTACTCAGTAGTCACTTAACTTGTAACCAACTTATTTTGTCACAACCCATGACAAACTAACGACTGATCGTTATGTCGCAAAAAATGTTGTTAGCACATAGTGATAGTACTCTTTTTTTTATGTGTTGATAAATGTTTAATATATAAATGCATGACTGCGTGTTTTCAGGGTTTGCAAGTTGTGAATTCAGCATTATGTATGCCATGCTTTCAATGGAACTTATTCAAATCTTAAAAGAGAGACTGGTTTTGGTTGCGTCTAGTGGAATTATACAAACCTTATTTGTTCTCAAAAGGCTTGTAAGCTAATTCTTAATTATACGGCCACTTTAACTTTTTACAAAAATTATAAATAATGTTTACTTAATTAATTTATAGATGTGATTTTGAGCGTTAATCTCTCTCTCAATAGCTATGACGATATGAATACTGAGAAACTTCGTCAACTAGTAAGAGAAAACTACGAAGGGGAAAACGGTATGTTCTATTTTGATCCCAAAACAATTGGGATATTTATTTTGAGCATACACACCTTCCCGGTGCTGTCAAACACGTATTTAAATAACCACACGATAAAAAAGTTATGTCCTATTTATTACCATGCTTATTTTTTGTATATGTGTCATAAATTATATTTATGCTTTATTAATGTAACCACATGTGAACTATAGATTAAGATAACGTGAAGTACATGTTATTGTATGTAATTTTTTCTCCCGTGTATAATATATAATATATTGTATTTATTAAAAACTTAAACATGACCAGTTTTTTAATAATCTTTTACAAGTGCATGCATGCGTCATGCGTGCGTGCGCACATACGTAGTGAGTTACTGTACAAAATGTTTTAAACATGCGAAGTATACAAAGGTATTAGAGCATGGCACATGTAACTTTGATGGGTATATACATCCATATAACTATAAGCATAGTAACACACCTATAGTCGTATCAAATAATAAATTACACATCATATATGCATAATACGCACAACTATACATTAGTTATTTAACATTATTTATATTATGACGCACAATTGTCTTGCGTAATGTTTGGTATATCTTAAGTTTTATTAGTAGGAATAAATGACTAGTCAACTTAAATGTAAAATATATTCCATCTCTCTTCGATCATATGCATATTAATAATCACTAACATGTGTCTATTTAATTAATAGATAATTTAGGTGATGACGACAATTAGAGCACCGGAAACCTTCATTGTGAAGGAGGGAAACCCATACTAACTTGGGATGAGCGAGCTAGGCATGATTTAATAGAGTTACACCTCTACGAGGATGCGGTTTAGGATAGTAATTCGTGAAGACGTAGGTTTAGAATTAATGACTTTTTAGGGGAGTATATTGTACGCCGCAGACTTTGCTTTTGGTATATATTAACTTTGTTAGTGACATAGGGTACTGTGTTCTAAATTTAGTAGATTGATTGGAAATAGGAAAAATTGTAAATAATAATAATAATATTGGCCATTTTTCATGTTATTTATTATGTTAAATAACCTTTTTAATGACAGCTATGAACAGGCTGCAAAAGTTAATTCTTAATTGTGTTAAGGTATTTCATTTGGAACTTGTAATAAGTTATTTCTAAGACGAATCACTGTGCTGCGGTTTTCATGTTGTTGATGTCACAGGAAGAACTTATGATAGCTTGGAAAAATTCACTGCTAAAACATTAGCTATGACTCAAAATAAGGTAACCTACTAACCTTTAATTATGATTGAGTTGGTGGATTTATGTATTTCTCAATGGATCTCAAGATTTCTGTTCTTCTGTTAAAGACTGCTGTTTAAAGAGCACATAGATGAATAATAAGAAAAAATAAATAAATAAATAATAATAATAATAATTTTTTCATAAAAACCTGTACAATTTTTGCTGTAACCAGTTGTATCTTATGCATCAATAGTTGTATTTCATGCTCTTAATGGATTATAGCATGTTTTCACATTACTTGTCTATTCCACAATCAGTGCCATAATTTCATTTTCAGGGTTAAACTTGGTACTTAACATTATTTAATTCAGTCATAAGTTTGTACAAGAAATACCATTTTGTTCAACCAAATTAGATAAACCAAACAAATTAGATAAACAACATTGGGAACAACCTCATTATGTTCAACCTTAAGAATTAAAAGAAGCAAAACAACCTTATAATGTGCTAGAACATATGCTGACTTTTAAGAAAGTCAAAATTAACAGGATTTGCTAAAATTTCATGCGGCCATAAACTTCTTCATCCTTTCATTTCTTCCTATGACAATAACATTCAAAATTATACCATGTTGGTGAACAAAAACAAAATAAATATTAAGAACCAAAGTTTTCAGTTAAAAAACTCCATCCAGAAGTCGCAGACTAAAAGCAAACGACCTCATAATGTACAACATGTGTTGACTTTTATGGTCAAAAAAGACCTCAAGTCAAACTTATAAACATATACCACATGGGATATGCAAATATGGGATCAAGAAATAATTTGTTGGGCCACTGAAGTGATAGGGATGAATCCAGATGGAGATACCAGAGCATCGATGTTAACATCAGTTGGAGTGAGAGGTATGACACCATCTTCCACTATTTGAACCGAATACGATAGTGCAACTGCAGAAAGAATATGAAAACATTATATATACATGTAAAAATGTATTTTTGAATCAGCATTTACACAGCCCCATACACATCCAGTATTCCTATTCCTTTGCTTACCTAGAAGAGGTTGCTTCCAGTTTCTTTGTTTTGCAAGTTCTCGGTATTTTGACAGGAAGATGTCATAGTATCTACTCCATGCAAATAAAAGTGATTAAAATGGAAGAAAGTCAGTAAATCGAATATGAAGATGTAAGCCATGGACATTTCTAAGAGTTCCTTTTTTAATTATCAGTACATTAAAAGATGAAGATGGACGGATGGGATGTTAAAAAAAAGACCAAAATGCCCTTATGGACTCATGTGCTAAGTTGGTATAAATATAAAAAGAGGACCTAAAGCTGTAAGTCAAATAACAAATTTGAAATGCTTTGCCACTCTTTTGTAAATGGAGATACAATGTTGGGCCTAAATTGCATGGTGAAGGGTGGCTTTGTTACTTTAACTAGTCTGCATATACAGAGTTATCAGTGTAACTATTTACATAACAAGACAAACTTAGAATGTATAAACTATTAAGTGAAACTAAAAGCAGAATAAAGGGTTATATTAACAGGTGCTTAACGCCTTACTGTATGCTCGATTTTATACTTTTGTAAATTTGTACACAAAAATATGCCATCCACATGTCTAAGCAAATATCACAAGATAGAACTTACCCTCCACCACGCCCCAATCGCCTTCCAGTTTTATCAAATGCGAGTCCTTAAAAAAATCAATTATCAGATAACTTTGAACAATGAATCAATCAGATAATCTTTCTTAGTTGGGAAAAGCTACCAGGTAACAGAAGCAGGTCAACGGGTTCATCTGCCAGCATAACTGCAGCAAACACATATATTACAACTAAGAGTAGACTAAGATATCCTATTTGTCACGAAAATAGTTGATGATCTAAAATGTCAAGTACTAACCATCCTCTCGATCCTTCCCGTCAGCATCCACAGGAGCAGGCTCTAAAATTTTCATGGAGTTTGCAATTAAATCATGCATACGTGATATATTCAGCATTCGCATGTGGCAATTATTGTCCTCCACTCGTGGAACATAAAGTATCTTTGTAGACTCTGTTTGTCCATCTTCAGTAACATATCGTATGGTTTTAATTAAAGATGTTACAATTTTTATTTGTGCCAAACAAAATCAATTTATAAATCTATGATGAAACACACACCTTTAGTGGGACTTTGAAGAACATGTTGCAGCAACTTTGATGTATCAACTTCCCTCAATGCACTACAGCTTATATAAGCACATAGTCTCTTACAAGACTTGAACCATGGAGCTTCCAATATCAAATTCTGAATTGCATCATCTGGAAACAAGCCAAAAACAATAATAATAATAATAATAATAATAATAATAATAATAATAATAATAATAATAATAATCATGGTTGCAGAAGTCGTTAGGCGCTCCCAAATCGGTTGACTGGGGAGTTGCGAGTACTCGGTCTAGGCAGAGAGTACTCGAACATGGTAAATAATAAAAATATATATTTTAGGAAATTATATTTATGTCAAATATCATAAGTTTACTAACATTTATAACAAAATACATGAATATCAATATAAATAAAAAATATACATCTTTAAATACTAAAATAATAACCATTAATTAAAAAAATGATATTCATTTGGCCCGAGTTGACCCACTAGATCCAATTCTGGCTGAGGCCTGAGGTTGACTACTTCAAGTGGCGAAGCTTGGACGAAAATGTTGGGGGCGGACTCAAAATGTATATAAATTTTCATAAACGAGGGGAGTCCGGGCACAAATTTTCGGATAAAAACAGGTAAATTTACACTACTGCGCAAAAGGGGGCGTGACAAGGCCACCCTGGGCCACAAGTATCCTCTGCCACAGACCAGTTTTGATCAATTCCAGGTAACTAGGAGGAGTTAAAGAAAGTTGTCTCAACACCACACCTAGCAACAATTACTCGGCGAGTACTCGACCCTCTAGACCTACTTCTACAACACTGATAATAATAATAAGTTTTGAGGTCAAACATATTGCTATTTGAAACAAACATAACATAAAAGAGAGCAACTATAATTTCATAGGCCAAATATCTTAGCAATCAATAAAATTACTAATTAAAGCATTTCATCTATTGTAATTTGCTCTAATTATAAATATAAATGTGAACATAAGATATATATATAAACTAAATACCTTCTTGAGATCTAAGGACAGGATCCATTGATCTGAGATCTTTCTTGATTTTGGATCGGAGAAGCTTCTTGTGACTGAATATTTCTTCCAGCTGAGTGGTGGCCATGCTGACGTATGAGGCACTAGGGCGCAGGATAAGGGGGCGGCTGAAGGAGAAAGTGTGAGGTCGGGCTATTGTGCACTGCCGGGTTACCATCACTCCCACCAAAACCCTTTGTACGACCAACATGTCATTCCTTAGATTTCTTTTTTATTAAAAAATTTATTTTATATGTAAAATGTAATTATCAGAAATCAAATTTTATTTTCAGTTTTAAATGGTGTATTATTTCCGGTGTTTTGAAACCCGGCCGGTTCATGGTATTTAGACTGTTTTCCAACAACCCGGCCGGTTCTTGCGGTTTGCGGTCGGTCCGGACCTGGTGAACCGGTAAAATGTAATTAGATCCACGATTTTAACCAACATTGCAAAATATTACATATTCTGGCCGTTTTCTTCCGGCGACTCTAAAAGCAAGCGAGATTGTGAATGAGAAAAAGGCATAGAATGTGAAGAAGATGGAGATGAAGATGATGAGACGATTCAGTCATAAAGCTTACCTGATCTGTTAAATTAGATTAAGTAGAGGAAGATGAAGACGATGTATTTAGATTTAGGTTAAAATGAAATTTTGCATTGTTAGGTTTAGGCCGTTTAGCCTTTAGGTATTGCATAATTTCAATCTTTTTTTTTTATAATTTAAATAAATTAAAGAGACAATATCATGGACCACGTTTTTACCTGACGTCCTATTTGACTATTTTTAATTATTTATTTATTTATTTATTAATACTATTATTTGTATTCGTTTTCTGTAATCCTTTTAAGTGCATTAGTTTTGTTTATATATGTTTTAATTTATTATTTATAATATATATATATATATATATTATTTATGACACCATCCGGGTCAAACATCGGTCCGCCCTTCCTGGTCGGTCCGACCTTTGATCCGGTAAAGCATCCGGGTTGATGTCCGGGCCGGATCTGAAAACATTGATTATTTCGGTCATAGAATAGGTTCGGTATCGGTATCGGCCGATACTGACACCAGCATATAAAAGATGTTTGTTCGTGTTTTATCTAAATTTAATAACACCTGCTAGATAGATATCTAATATCTTAAATCTATAATATATATATAAACGAAACCTTTAAAAACTCTCTAGTTGCTCTCCAGCTCATCTCAAACCATCAGATTATTTTATTTGTAAATTGAGACTTATCATGCTTTTGATCTGAAATCACGGGTATGGGTCTCGTCAAACCCAGATATATTGTTATCTTATTAAATTAAAAATTAATCTCACCAAATATTTGATATGAAAATCTTATAAAATAGACATATACTAAAAATTAATATATGATTTTTTAAAATAAGATGCTATTTAAGAAAAAGTTTTATGGTAAAAAAGATAAGTGGGTCATGGGTCTTATCAAACCCAGATATTTTTAAATCAAGTTATAACATCTAATTTGTTTGTAAAACTCTTTAATCATCAAACCTTAAAACAAGCCCCGTATACGAGAGGATAAAAGCTAATTTCTAGTATTTAAAAGTATGAGGAGACAAAAAAACAAAAATAAGGAACGCATAATGAAGCAAATTAAACTCAGGACAAAATTAGTGAAGATGATATAAGAAGAAAAGGGACATTCATGGGTATTACCCATGCACTGGTCAATCGCGCAGTGCCATCTTATTTCTACCCTCATGTACCCACAAACCACAAAATCACCGGCGATGCCTACTGTCACACCCCGCCAAGGCGGAAACGCGGGGATGCGACGTTCATGGATAATCACAGCTATTGATTAATATGGTGATCCTACATGCGACGCAATGCTTATATACGCCCCTAAATTTCTTCCTGATTTTAATCACCTGAAAAACATACTAAAAAGTCAACATAATATTGGTGACACAGGTTTTAAATGCATGATTAAACCCGTTGTTTTGAAAATATTGAGTTTCACATGTTTAAAATGTATAAAAGAAGTAATGATTTCCCAAATATATGCTTTAATAATTAAAACGTTTATCAAAACCTTATGTTTTCATGATAAAAAAACGTACTTTAAAACTTGTTCATGTTTTCATAAATAGCATGCAGTTTAAAACTTATTTATGTCTTCATGAATTAAAATGTATATTAAAAACTTATTTATGAAGTTGAAAACCTTGTTTGTTACGTGTGCGTTTTTCCGATTAAAGCATTGTCAAAAAGTTTACGTTTATGAATTTAAAAGCCCTTTTAGATATATAAGTGAATGTATACAATGCAATACAGTATATACGATAATCTAAACAAGATCGATAATCCTCTGTAAACTAGCTAAGAATACAAATTAATATATGAGAATGAGCCTATAATCAAGCCTAAATCATGTTGTACGTTTAATTGCCCAGTGTCGTCCCACGATAATTGTATTAGATTACATGCACATTAACACGTCGGTTAGAGCGACTAACCATGAGCGAGGGATCAATCCCGATAGTACTAACCCACATATTTCTCGGCTAAACCCATAGTTAGTGATTATAGAATGTATTGATCCGAAGATCTTAAGGCCTCATGTAAATCATGCTCACACAAAGATTCTATGTCTTGCTTACTAATGATCGTATTAAATAAGTTTATGCAAAGTATCAAATAAGTTTATGCAATGTTATGAAATAAGTTTATGTAAAATTATAAAATATGTTTATACAAAGTTACTATATAAGTTTATGAAATGTAATCAAATAAGTTTATGAAAAGTTTCTAGATAAGCTTATGCAAAGTTACTAACTAAGTTCATGCAAAGTTATCAAATAAGTTTTGTATGTTTCTCCCCCTGGTTTGTAAAACAGTAAAAGAGAAAAGGGGCCGTGAAACTCACCTTGGCGTCAGTGAGTGATGTGTAAGAACTCTTGTTTGTATTCGTCCAACATTGGTCCTAAGACAAGTATGTGCTAACTTAAGGTTGGTTCAACATATTATATAAGCATGTCGGTTTATGCTACGTGTTCACCCAACAACATAGTTCTTTTATAAACATATAATTCCAACTATATATTTATCTTTGTAATTCAGATAATAGTGAATAAATTTATGCGACATTATATATTTATTTTAGGGAAAGTACCGATTAAAAATATACTTAACCATATATATTTATAAGTCATTAAGAAATTACTTATTAAGATATTTTTACAAAAGCTTAAGTAAAAGACTTTATATACTCTCGAAATACTTCATAAAATGTCATAAGATAGGACTGCTAAGAAAAAGAGAAACAAGTGTTTAAAATGATTTTTTTTTCTTTTTCTTTTAGTAAGTTACAACAAGGTGGAGATGGTGAGTGTTTGACTAATGAGAGTATTTTTTGTGTTGTGTGAGTTACAATAAAGTATAGATAAAGACAGAGGAAAAGGACAAAAGGTAGCATTTAAAGGCATTTCTTTTAAGTAATTGTCTATTTAAACCCTTAAGTATATTAAATTATCGTCTATTTTTTTCCCTTTTCAATTAGTTTTACCTTTTAGGTAAACTAAGCAAGGTAGTTGTGCTCCTTTCGTAACTAATGGTGAAACTAAATAGGTGTATTGGTTTTAATTAATCACAATTATTGGAACCCAATTTTTGACATATCTAAATAAAGAAAATTGATATGTTTATTTAAGAAACAAAAAAAAATTAATCACAATTATTATTTTTTTGTCGCTACTGGTCCCAACTAATGAATTGGCTGATAACGATCTCACCTTTTATATATTTGTTTCCAACGATGCGCAACTAATAGAATTATAACACCGTTAGTTGCAGGTCGCCGGAAAAACGTTTGTGACTAAAAACCTCTCAATTTTTTGAAAAAACCCAACATATATTTAGGTTTGCGGTTGTGCACATTTCATTTTTTAGAAAGATGAAGGTGATTTTATTTACGTTAATTGTTACAAATTATTGGCCCCTGTACTTTGGTAGCATACACTTTGGTCTCCTTTGAACTTTTGCTATTAGAGTTTCAACTTTGTTAACAAATTTTTTTACATTTTTATGATAAAACTTTCAAAATTTCAACTTTGGCATACAACTTTAGATTGTCAACTTTTAACCATGAAACTTAAACATAATGTATCGAACCGATACAAACCAAGTTTCTGTCGCGTTCCCATTGCAACGCATGACAACTTTTGAACATGTAATGCATTTAATACCCTCAACCGTCACACATAGGTTGAAATATTTGTTTCCATCAAATAGGCTAAGAGCCCTTTACTAAAAACATTATTATTAAATAATTTCAAATCTTCCTTAGCAATGCGTGTGGTTAACTTGGTCTATGAAAACAAACAACCGTGTTATTAAGCCATGCGTTACCGATGAATGCCCAGGGGCGCTACCACGCCCAGGTCGGAGCCACATTAGAGAAACCACTGACTCCACTTTAACGCTCCACCTTTCAAACCCTTCTGGCATTAACGGGCTACCACACATCCTTTCTGGTACCCCTTCCCACACCCCACCAACATGTTTTAACGCGCTGAAATGCCCTTAGACTGCTAAAGTGCTACCACGTCTGAGATGAAGTGGCCTTAACGCATAGTGTGTTTAACGTTCACAACATTCTAACCTTATATTAATGATTCCAATAGTCCATTTTTATGTCAGCAACATCTAATAGATGATTTGTAATTTATAATTTAATCTCTCAATGAGGCCAAGTTGTCGCAAGTTATTAACTACGTTGGTTCCCAAGACCCCAACTCTCAATTCATCAATGCCTGCCTTTTATAGCAAACGTTTCATAATTAGTAATTATTGATATTTTCTCTACTTTATGTTACTTCACACTTCGATAGGTGATATCCGTGACCAGCCCCGGCCCCGGATCACATCCTTCACCCGCTCCTAACCTTGAAAGTAAGAGACTTTATCCTTATCCAATTCCCTTGGGCGCTACAAAGTATCCTACTCCAACACCTGGGAATGGAAGCAAGAATCCTTCGGAATGTATTGACTATTGAAGATTGGTATGTTGACCATACATTTATGACAACAAAATAACAAAAGATGTTGAGACATTTTACCAAAGACAAGATTTATTCTTTAAGTACGCTAAAAGATGTCCAACAATTCACTCTAATATCCCTATCTGAATATGAAATATTATTAGTTCGGAAATACCACAATTAAATGCATTAGTGTATTATATCGTATTGTTAGCTATATATGATTATTATTTTCTTTAATTATATTTATTGACATGTGTCTAGCTAGGTGACATCGGAATGGGTTGAAACATATATTTCAGGTATGAAAGATATGTGTTTATATTAACTAACCCATCAAAACAAGTTTTGTAAGTCTAGTCATACAGAGAAACACAACAGGGTATCAATACAATAATATATGGTTACGAAATGACACAACAGAAGTTTTCACGTGAAAATCATGCGACATTGTTCAACTTAACAATTCACATGTCAAGGGACGAAGACACTAATGATTGAGTACAAAAGTTTTGAAGCTTTCACAGAAGATCGATATTTACCATTTTAACGGATATATAAATCAGGGGGAGACAATACGCGCTGCACTCTTTTTCCCTTAGCTATGGTTTTATCCCACTGGGTTTTCCTAGCAAGGTTTTTAATGAGGCAGCATCTCCAAGCCAATGTTTAAAAACCGGTATTTTACTCATACCAGATTGAGTTAAAAAATGGTACAATCGGTTGAACCAGATTGTAGCAGGAGGTTCAACCTGGTTGAATAATTTACCCGATAATTTTATAAAAACGCAACTTTCAACTCAAAAAATAAACCAAAAGTACATTAATCAACAGTAAAAATAATCCAAAAGCTAATTCATAATAAAAAATAATAAAAAAGTACTTGCTTTTTAAACAAAGCTTTTTTAAAAATAAAAGTGTACAATAGGTTTATGACATCGTTTACCGTTTACTCGTTTAATATTATCCGCTAGGTTAAAAGTCATTTTTAAAAACATGGGACACAAAAAATATCAAAAACCTATTGTGCTTAAAACCGGTATTTTTTTAAAAATCGACAGTTCGATCCCCTAGCAAACCGCATAAAAATACCGGGCTCTAAATACCGGCTAGTTACTCAAAACCCGGTATAACCGGTTCAACCGACCGGTATTTAAAACACTGCTCCAAGCGTATTAAGTTGATAACCAAGGAAGAGTGTTATAAATATATTAATATTATGGTTATCAATTCTTAATATAGATTAACTTCTTCTCCAAGTTTTTCTTTCCTATAAATATCCCATTGTATCTCATGTATTATACACATAATTAATGATATCTTCATCTTTCTTTCTCAGTCTCTTTCTCACATGTTTGACTATTAGGTTTGTTTCAGAACACTTATTTTATTTTCACAAAAATTATTTTAACATTTTTGTGAAGCCCTTTAATATTACAGCATTATCTAATGTTGTTTTCACATTTTTGTGAAGCCCTTTAATATTCATATGAGCATTTGATGTATTATCACCATTACTCATTTTCATGTGAATGCATTAGCTTGATCTTTAATCTTTTGATGCATGTTTTGTTGTTATGACTTAAGATGATCATTATTTTTAAATATGGTTAAATCATTGTTCTCCCAACTTTAAGAGTGTGACATATTATTATCATTGATAAACTAGTAGCATTTCAAGTCATATTTAATGAGTCATTATTAAAACCAAGTGATCTATTTAAAGTTTAACATTGTGTTCTCAATAAATATACGTAATAAAAAAAATTTGTGTTCAACTTAACATATTTTCTTCGCTTAAGTAAAAGTATGGCATATAATAGCATGCATTATACACAGGGATAACACTTACAAATCGTAACATATTTTCACGATATCTTAATCTAATAGTTCACCTATGGTTACACTAATAAAGCAAAACATAATGGTTTATTGGATTTTAATAATCCCTATTGACTGGTATTGGTCGATAATAATCACTGTTTATTTTATTACCACTGACGGTCCCAAATTTTAAAAAGTTGGCCCCCAATGGTCCCCCGTTAAAAATGACTTAACGGCGTTATACTTTTTTCCGAATTCCAAAATAATGTTTTAGGGCTTTTGATCGGAAGCAGGATACGAGTCGATTGATGTAAAACTTCGTTCGAAACAGTGCTCCAAAACAAGGAAACAATGCTTTAATTCGGGTGTCTGAACTTACAATTAACAAAAATCAAGTCGTTTGGATCACCGTTTCGAGCTAAGTTTTACATCAATCGACCCGTATCCTCCTTCCGATCAAAAGCCCTAAAACATTAGTTTGAAATTCGGAAAAAAGTATAACGCCGTTAAATCATTTTTAACGGGGGACCATTGGGGCCAATTTTTATAAATTTGGGACCACCAGTGGTGATAAAATAAATAGGGATTATTATTGGTCAATACCAGTCAATAGGGATTATTAAATCCAATAAACCAAATATAATTTATGATATTTAAGCAAAAAAAAATACAATACAAATACGACATAATAATTAACTTGGTGTGTGATGCTTACGATCACTTAAATACATGTTTGACAGCCCCGGGAAGGTGTGTATGCTCAAAATAAACATCCCATTTGATTGTCTTAGGATCAAAGTAGAACATTTCGACATCAATTTCGTTTTCTCTAACTAACTGACGAAGTTTTTCAGTGTTCCTGTCATCGTAGCTGTCAAATGAAATAAAGAGAAATCAATGTTGAATTAACATATGGAAATGAGTTAAAGTGGCCATATAATTGCGAATGAACTCACAAGCTTTTTGAGAACAAATAAGGTTTGTATAACTACACATTCGCAAAACAAAATTAATCTTTCTTTTAAGATTTGTTACAAGTTCCATTGAGAGCATGACACAATGCGGAATTCACAGCTTGTAGACCCTGAAAACACATGGTCCATACATTAATATATTTAGCAACATTTTTTTCAATGTAAAAGAATTTGGGCTAACCTGTAGTGGAAGCATATAACGAAGAGAAAAGTATCTTTGAAAGCTATCCATAGAGTTCAACACCTTAACACTGCTAACTATCACCGGTTTGCCTTCTTTGTTAATCCATGGATGCTTTGAAAAATAATTATACCCACTTTGTTGAAGTAATTTGTACTTCACTGGATTCGATACTGAAGATCCAACATGATATATTATTTCACATGCTGCTTGATTTGCGTGTGCCGCCATTGTCACGATCATAGCATTCACCACCATGTCTGCAGGTATCTGTTAGATCATTTTTACCCGTTTACAATTAGCGATTTCGATCACGAAGAGAAGTTAATTAGCTACGATTATGCATAAACTGAACCCACCGCGTCAATAACCGATTCAGGATCACCAAGAAAACATGATAATTGGCCCTTGCCATAACCAACTGCCAAACTGTCGATAGTCCTGTAATTTTAAAATATGTACAAGGATATTATTAATTTTAACTGGTTTTCTTTTAAGAAAATTTTGAATATTGTTAATTATTAAATAAAAAAACTAGAATGATATGATGAAATGGTAACCTTATGCCTTCTATCCAACCAGGGAAGGGTTCTTTGTAGGTGCTGGTGATGATAGTTGGTCGTAGAATGACTAATGGAATGTTGCCTTTCAAGTGTCCGAGAATCATTTCTCCTAATGCCTTGGTAAAAAACGTATGTATTCGGCCATCCGAATTTATTTGCCCTGCATATGTAAGGAATGAAAGCAAAGTACAATTACGACACTGGATATTTATTAATTTAGTGATGCTTATAGATGTCACATATTTACTTTCATAATCTGGACATAATACGGTGGAAATTACCAATATCAGTTTGAAGGTTAAATGAAAATAATATGATTTGAAGGTGATAACAAAACCATTTTTACCTCTCAATGCCCAAATCTTTCATGGCCATTGTAATTGATTTAGCAGTAGCTGTTTCGTCATAACTAAGTTCTTTTAGTCTTTCTTCAATGATCTTCTTCTCTGTGTTGATGTCCAGTCCATGAGCACCATTAAGTGCTTCTCCCAAATGATACGGCGTTTCTAGTATGAGCCCCGGTGTCTCACCAGATACATAAGCTGATTGAACAAATAATATAGTTATAAATTCATCATGTGTTTAACTAAAATGCTGAGTGCGTATATACTAACCAGTGGATACGTGGAGAAGCAACTTTATTTTATCGCATTTGGCAGCGAAATTTAAAACATTTTTAGCACCAAATGTGTTCAAAGCTAATGCTTCGTCGTACCTGTAATAAACCAAGTGAGTAAAATCAATATATATAATTCTATTTAACTGTTTCATATTGCTATATAAATGGTTCTTAAAATGTGATTAGTATAAATCGCCACATCAAAGTTCTCAAAATAAGTAATAAAAATGTTTTTGAACAATCACTTGAATAACCGACGGACAATTGACCCACCAGATTATTCCCATTCCACTAAGAAGGAAATTCACCATAAGTTGACAAATTAGAAAGATCTTATCATTAAATGACCATTAATTGATCAATAAAAATTATGATGAAAGTAGATGTACGTACCTTTCATCAAAATTGGTGGTGGCAGCTACATTGACAACAACATCAATATCTTTCCACATCTCTTTAATCAAGCCAGGGTCTTTTATTCCCAAATTTCATAGGTGATGTTTCCAGCGACCGGAGTTACCTTTTCGGACAAGAAAGATTGCAGTTGTGTACCATACTTCTTTTTCAAGACATTGAACAAGTCCTTTGCCACTGCCTGTAAATGATTATAAATATTAATTAGTTGTTTTCAATATCTTAGGTTTTAAGTGGAATATTATATTATTAATTATAGTCTGAGTTAGCTTTCTCTTTATTGTTTCATTTAATATTTATCTACCTTTCTGTACACTGTCAAAAGTCTACCAGTAATGTATCTATAGAAAATATCAATTTCCTTAAATGATAGGAGATTATCTTTTCGTACAAATTTTGGTATTTTGTGAAAGAATACTGTTTCAGACAGAGTGTTATATATAGTTGGTTGGCATAAAGAATTAAAAGATTTTTTTTTAGAAAAGTGTGAATCATAATGAGTATATTTTTTAAACTGTCTCACATATAGGGTTATAATCACCACTTTGATCAATTAAGAATGAGTTTTCTCCCATGTACGTTTGTCAAAAAATAAAGTTGAATGCGACGTTAAACTAATCACCAAACCATTTGACATTATGTTTTGTAATCGCCAAATCATCATGGTTAAGTCATGTAGTTCACATACTAGGGTCAGACTCATTGCCAAATAGTTTGGTGATGCGTTTTGAATTGTCAAATTGCATATAAGTTTGTGCAAGCTTATGAATGGAAATCTTGAATTTGAACTAAATGGTTTGGCTATGAGTTTTGTGTAGTCTTATCACTTGGTAAAACTAAACACACCGAGCAAACGATGTGGGAATAGACGATAACTTTTGTGGTCGCACCAGACCAATTCCGACACACGTATAACAGGGCCATATGGGAGACATTAAATTGAAATGGCGATGATCCTTAGATGTGAAACACCTAGTGGTTAACTCCTTGTATTGTGATTAACTCATGCTTCATGAATAACCATTTATACATGCATGCTTACGCAACTTTAGAAATGGGTTGAAAGATAGAAATGATTGCATGTTCCCAATATCGATCAAGTGAAATATAATAGCGAAGCAGTATATATACATCTTGTATCGAATGTGCAATATGAGTTCGTAAGAAACATTCCCAACACAACACAAACCTCACCACACCAAGCACCAAGTATAATTAGCGATCAATAAATTGAAAACATAACTTACCTTCTTACGTACATATTAAACTAACAAATATATACTTAAAAAGGGATCGATACATACCTCCTTATTGAATCGTTGCAAAGCAGATTT